>NW_006159759.1:856665-895019 GCF_000334495.1 Tupaia belangeri chinensis
CCCCCGGGCCGTGTGGGGGGGCGGGGGGGGGGGGGGGCCGTGCCACGGGGGCACCTGCCGCCGCCTTGGCGCGGGTCCTGGGGGGAACGCGCTGAGCCCGGGAGGGCCCGCGCAAGTCCCGCCGCCGGTCGCAGCCATGGCGTGGCAATAGTTTGTGTTTTAAGAGACATCTGGGATAAACACTTGAGACTGATAAACATACTGTTTCTGTCTTTTCACTGCTTTGACTTTGGGTTTTGTTAGTTTCATTCCTGTTTGATTTCACTTTAGCATAATCTTGTTCTATATTTTGCCTTCAAACTGACAATTTCCATAGAACAATAATCAAGAACCTTCATAATAATATGAAAACTCTGACTTATGAGAAAGAATACAGAATTTATATTGAACATTCTACCACTTACACAGAACAAACTACCTCTGACATTTTTTTTTTTGGAGAGGTTTTTGCTATAGGGCATATGCGCTTGCCAGACAGAGAGATAGAAAGTGAGAAATAACCCCCCAAGGGGGATGGCCACACCGCAATCCCTTCTCCTCCATTCTCGTCTCGGGATCTTGGGCACACACGCACACGCGCCTGGCGTGAGTTTTAAGCCACTGGGTCTGGGACGCGAACTGTGGTCGACTACATGGGAGTCCAGAAACATAGCCATTACACTAACTGCTGGTCCCTACCTCTGTCATTTTTCTAAGTAACAGTCTCAGCTCTGGCAGATTACACAAAGCAGAAGTAATGTAACAGGACAACATTAAGTCAATTTTATAAGACCCACTTGGCTTGCTTCTGAACATTTTTCACCTATGCAGTGAGGGTACTTTAAGCACATTCCTCTAACAAATCACCTTTCAAGATCAAAAGGGCATTTTCCCCACCCATCTTAAAGTATTTCCTAGGAATTCCATGCAGTTTTTTTATAACAGGGAAATATGAAAGTGTTGTATTAGTAGATTGGGAAATTTGTTAGGGAAATGCCAATAATTTCTCGTGTTAAAGCATAAAAATAATGAATCCTATATAAACTTGTAATAAGACATTTTTGCTTTGATTATCAAATATACGGTTTTTTTTAAAAGCAGATATGTGGGACCAGCAGTTGGCTGGACTACCACGTAGTCTACTGAGGTTTGAGTCCCAGACCCGGTGGCTTAAACTGACGCCAGGCACATGTGCGTGCGTGCCCAAGATCCTGAGAGGAGAATGGAGGAGAAAGGGGTTGCGGCATGACCATCCGCTCCCCCCCCCGGGGGGTGATTTATCGCTGTCTCTCTGTCTCTGTCCTTCTGGTGAGTGTACACGCCGCCCTATAGCAAAAACCTCTCAAAAAAAAAAAATTAAACTGGTCACAGTCACTAACCTAATTCAGATTTAATAAAAGAAACAGGAATTTTAAAGACCATTCAGTTTAGTCAATCACTAAAAATTATTCAAAAAACAGATTTTGCAGCGTCTAGAAAAACACAGTATATTAAGGAAAGTCGGCCTGATTCGAAACAAGAAGCCAGAACAACACACAAAGTAGGACTCAATTTTGAATAAAATTTAATTCTTTCTAAAATGAGCAAAACTACAAAGTTCTTGTAAATCAGTCATAAAAATGTAAATCAAGGGAACCAACAGTTAGCGTAATGGCTATTTTGCTGGACTCCCACGTAGTCAACCGTGGTTCGCGTCCCGGACCCGGTGGCTTAAAACTCACGCCGGGCGCGTGTGCATGCGTGCCCAAGATCCCGAGAGGAGAATGGAGGGGAAGGGATTGCGGCGTGACCATCCTCCCTGGGGGGTGATTTCTCGCTTTCTGTCTCTATGTCTCTCTCTGTCTGTCTGGCGAGCGCATGTACCCTATAGTGAAAAACCTCTCAAAAAAAAAAAATGTAAATCAAGTTGTATTCAGCTTGATTAACCCAGCAAAGTGTTTCTAGAAGCTGCATAGTTTTCTCTTTCATCTGAAGGCTTCAGATTAGCAGATTCCAAAGGCATTCCCTTCAGGGTAAAAATTATTTCTATAGACAGCCTGCTAGACTGGAAGCCATTTGCTGCTTTGGCACAGAAAATGCCCTCAAAATTTACTTAAATGCTCTCACAGTTCTTGCTGTCTTTAGGCTTTAAGCTTTTCTGAAAAGACCATTTTTTCCAAGCACAGAAGACTGTCACTTCTGTCGATTTTCTCAAGCAGACAAGAAAGCCATTTCAAACTTTACAACCCTTGTCTAAGAGTAAGAACATTTTCTCTTACAGTTATTTTAAAAACTGTGTTGTAGACAGCACTGGAGAGTTCACAGCCACCAAGTACCACACTGCTTTCCAGAGAAAGAGGAACCCCTGGATCAAAGATTTAGTAACAAGACATTGAGACTGTAACTTTGAGAGTGAGGAATACCAAGATTACAGATCCCGTGACACATTCCAAAGCATTTCAACACCAGATGAAAGGCCTGTTTATTCTTAACTATTCACGGAAATGGAAGAAAGCAAAGACAACAAACAAGCCGGGTAATTCCAAGTGAAAAGAAGTATGTGCTAAGAAGACATTATCAAGGACTATGTAGATATCATCAATAGCCTCCTCAATATTTAATTTGACATTAAGCCTCCTTTTGTATCACAATAATCCATACTGAAATTTGTCACATCTTGGGAATTTTCACATGTTCTTTTTAAATTTTTTTTAAGGTTTTTGCCACAGGGAGGGTGCACTCATGAGAGAAAGACATTAAGAGGGAAAGTGAGAAATCACCCCCTAGGAGACAGCCATGCACAATCCCTTCTCTGCCCCTCTCCTCCTGGGATTTTGGACGGACACACACACACACACACACACACACACCGGTCATAAACTTCAAACCACCAGGTCTGGGGCTCGAATCGCGGTCAGTCATGTGGGAGTCCAGCTCCTTAACCACTTTGACATCTGCTGGCCAAAATCTCTATCATTTCAACTTCTGATGACTCATTTTCTTTTTAAAAATCAGCTTTGTTGTTTTTTAAAATAAAGCTTTCTGGTTTCACCAGACCTGTCAGTGAGTCTATCTTTCCTAACTCATCACACTGTCTGACCATCCCATTAAAGATAATGACTTTTAGTGTTCTCTTTCATTATTTGCTCTTTAAGGGACTGTGTATTTTAATAGAAACACCCTCATTAAGCAATTATCATCACTATACTGACCACCTTCTGGAGAAACAGTTCCCCCACAGTATCTACTGTTTTTAAATATCACTTCCCTGTATTAATTAGCAGATCTAACCCCTTCTGCTTTCTCTGAGGCTTTTTGTCACTTAGCCTATACCCAATTAACATACTTATTAAGAGCATGGGATCTGAAACACCATTACTCAAATCTGAACCTGACTTCTACCGCTTAAAAGTTGTGAGATTTGGCCAGGTGGTGGTGTGGTGGTTAAGGTGCTAGATCCCACAGAGCTGGCTGCGGTGGTTTGAGTTCTAGACTAGTGGCTTGAAAAACATGCTGGGCATGTGTGCTTGTGTGCCCAAAATCCTGAGAGGAGAATGGAGAAGGGACTGCAGAGTGGCCTCCCCGCAGGAGGTGGTTTCTCAGTTTCCCTCCCTCCTTTCCTTTCTCTTTCTCTTTCTTTCTCATGTATGCATGGATGAAAGCCTATGTGCTCTACAGCAAATTTTAAAACGAACTTGTGTGATTTGGGCAAAGTTATACAAGTTTTCTCATACATGAACTGTGACTAACAACAGCACCTAATAAATGGCCATTATGAGCGTTAAATGAGATAGTACAAATAACCTTTGTAGAATGCATAGCATCTAAACAAGACTTGTTACTATCACTACAACTAAGTATATTTCACCACCATTTAAATACTCAAGTCTCTTCTGGGATGGCTTTTCCCAATTCAGTTTCTCCTTCTGACTCTCAACCTACAAACCTCTTCATAATTTCTCCTGCATCTCTTAACTCTCCACAGTTATGCTTCTCCTCACCCCAAACTGCTCCAGCCAAAATTATCTCTTTACTAAATACAGTAAGTATGTCTATTAATTTATATACAGTATATTAAAACATTTCATATTGGGGCCAGCAGGTGGCATGGTGGTTAAAGGCTCTGAACTCCCATATGGCTGACCACAGTTTGAGTCCTGGACCTGGCAGCTTGCTTTCTCATTTTCCCTCTCTCTCTCACTCTGTCCCAGTCTGAGATCAAATTAAAATAAATAAAGTTAAATAAAATAATTCTTTAAAAAAATTTTATATTTACAAATGAGATACAGCATTGACTTAAACATCCACAATTATTCTAAAACTCTAACAAAAAACAAACTGACATACAGGTTTAATCTTAAACATAAAAATTTGAGTCCAAATTCGGTCATTTCTTTAGACCATTACCATCAGAAAATAGAAAAAAAATAACATAAAAGAATCACAACTCTGTCAGAGGCAAAATATGTGTAATCTTCCAAAAGTAAAGTTTTAAATTAATGAGAATTAATTCCATAGATATTTTCTATTGATTGCTAGAACATGACAAAATGAATATTGTAAATCACTGTTTTGAACCATAAGTATGAGACAGATGTCACAACCTTCATCTGGAAATCTGGTAATTAAACAAGAAGTTACCAAGTAAAAATATTAATAAATGCTTGCATAATTTTTTTGCCTTTACATTTTTAAGATTTTAAATTAAGTGTCACATAAAAAAGAATACAGTAATTAAAACTATTCATTCTATAAACAAGTTAAAATAAAGACTTAGGGACTAAAATTTTCTTTAAGAATACATAAACTTTATGAGAAGAAAAATTTAACCATAAATTTTGACTTTTTTGTTTTCAGCTCTGATCTCTTTAGAATCCAAGTGCTCAACAAAAAGCAAGAGCAGAGAGTCACAGAATAGTCAAAATATTCTACCACACTGGTAGCATCTTCAGGGACAAAAGGACATACCAAGTTCTGTGGGTTCACCTAGTCAAGGAAACCTTTTCTAAACTAACTGTACATCCCTCCCCAACCCCAACAGTCCCTTTCCAAAGGCTACTACTGAAGGACATCAACTGTAGCTACTGACATTATGCTGGTCAGCTTGCTGCGTAGGGAATGGCCAGGCTGGGAAGAGAAGTCATCTCAGCCACCTGTCCCCTGAACCAGGGCACTCGGCAGAGCAAAGTGATGAGGGCAAGGGAACAGTCAGAAAGTTACCACGAATGCTGTAATCCCTGATGCTAGGTCCGGGGTTGCATCTTTCCAGGAAAGACAGTCTTTCCCATTAGGTTAAAAGCATAATAGGTTAGCCATGGCCTTGGACCCACCTACGAAGGAGAAAGAGGCCAGACACTGATGGTAGAACCCACACTAATCAAAATAAAAGCTAAATACTATATATGCCTTGTTTCCTTTTTATTTTTCTATCATAAGTAGCAATGTTACTCGGTATGCACATGAGAAAAGCTGTACATTCAAGTAAACTGACAATAACAGGCAGAAAAAAGATGTATACTCAGGCTTATTTTCTGTGAAAAAGGTAGAGATGTGCTTGACACCTATTAGACCTGAGGTTAAGAAATGTTCTTGGTACTACTAGCAGATGGCGTAATGGTTACATCACTGAACTCCCACATGGCCAACCATGGTTTGAGTCCCAAACCTACAACTTGAAACTCACACCAGGTACACATGCTGCATGCCCAAAATTCCAACAGAAAAAAGATTGTGGTATAGCCACCCCCCTGAGGGGTGATTTCTTGCTTTCTGTCTCTATATTTCTCTGTCTCTCCAGTGAGCACACATGCCCTATAGGAAAAATCTCTCTTAGAAAAAAATAAGAGGGTCCAGCAGATGGCATAATAGTGACATCGCTAGACTCCTACGTAGTTGATTACAATTCGACCACCAATGGCTTAAACTTCACACTAGGTGCATATGCATGTGTAACCAAGATCCTGACTGAGGCATGGTGATCCCCTCTGGGGGGTGATTTCTCGCTTTCTCTCTCTCTCTCTGCCTCTTCAGAGAGCACAACGCTCTACAGTAAAAATATCTCTTAAAAAAGGAAAGAAGGAAGGAAGGAAGGAGGGAGGGAAGGAAGGAAGGAAGGAAGAAAGGAAGGAAGGAAGGAATGCTCTTTAGGATTTATAACTAACTGCCTTCCAATATTTTTAGGTAAAAAGATCGGTTGAGAACACCACAGATTGGTTTTCCAATCAAATCACAAAAGAAAAAGAGAAACTTCAACTCAGACTTGAGAGATAAGAAAGTAACAGACAGGCCAGCAGTTGGCAGAGTGGTTAAGGCACTAGACTCCCACATGGCTGACTGCGGTTTGAGTCCCAGATCCAGTGGCCTGAACTCATGCTCGGTGTACTTGCCCAAAATCCTGAGAGGAAAATGGAGGAGGAGGAGGAGGAGAAGGAGAAGGAGTTGGAGAAGGAATTGAGGCATAACATCCTCCCTGGAGGTTGATTGCTCGCTCACTCTCTGTCCCTCTGGAGAGCGTACACACCCTATGGAAAAATCTCTCACATAAACAAACCAGCCAACCACCATCAGGACAAAATTAACAAAACAAGGATGAGATCCTCACTTCAGAACCAAAACTTTAAAAGCTGTGGGTTTTCCTGTTACTTGCCTTTTCACGCATTAAGGGTAAAATATGTCATAGCCATATTTTATTTTGAAATAAATTATGTCCCCTATTTAGAACTGGGTAGAAAATAAACATCACACCATACTCCACTTTCCTTGAATGAGTAATAATTGTTCCCTGCAGAAATTGTTACTGATGCATAAGCAGTACTTCAGATGCTAAATTATAGCACCCACTCACCTGAAGCCGAGTTCATCATACTCTGCTGCACAGGAGGGCTGGTGGGGGCTGTCACGTTCATCTGAGAGAGCATGGCCTTCCTGGGATCCTGCCATGTCGTTGTCTGATCGATGTGGCTGTGACAAAAGAACCACTGTATTAGATAACAAATAGCAGGTCCTAAACACCTAAATCTCTTTATCACATTAGGGTAGGTGTGTGGGATCACATCAAAGGATGCTAACAAGCTCTGTAGACCCATGGAGTCATGTCACCTCACTACTTCCACCCTGCCTCTACCTGATAAAGACATTTTTCTGCTTATTAAATCATCCAACTTTCACCTCTTCTCAGAAATTTTACCTCTTAGATATTTTTAAGTGCAAGATTTCAGAAAATTATGACTACAAGTAATAAAAAAAAAAAAAAAAAAAAAAAAAAAAACCTTCACCTAATAGACAAATACCCACTATGATAAAATGCAGTTTGTTGAGTACCTGTCTGAAATAGTAATCATATAATTGAAAGCCAGGATTTGCAAGAGAACCACCCATTTTTCCTCCTAGACCTAACAACGCCAAATAACATATATTTTGTAGGCATTAAAAAAGCTCCTTTGGAACCTGCAGTTGACGTAATGGCTATGTCGCTAGACTCCCATGTAGTTGACTATAGTCTGAGTCCTGTACCCCGCAGCTTAAACTCACACCGGGCATATGTGCGTAAGTGCCCAAGATCCCAAAAGGAGAATGGAGAAGAAGGGATTGCTGCGTGGCCATCTCCCCCCTGGGGGCTGGGGGTTGCAGGGGATGATTTCTCACTTTCTATCTCTCTCTCTGTCTTTCTAGAGAGCGCACGCACCCTATAGCAAAAACCTCTCCCTCCAAAAAAAACTTTTAACAAAGCAGTAAAATACACACACATACATGAAAACTAAGTTGTCTTATTATGATATATACTCCAAAACCAAAAAAGAATTAACACCTTCACCTAGGGGACCAGCAGGTGGCGTGGTGGTTAAAACACTGGACACTCCCACATGGTTGACCATGGTTTGAATTCCAGACCTGGTGGCTTGCTTTTAAATTAATGAATAAATAAAATTAAATAATTTTTAAATAGTTATCTATATGGACCAGTAGGTGGCTGCAGGTTCAGGTGCTGGATCCCACATGGCCAGTTGCTTGATTCGAATCTTGGACATGGTGGCTTGAAAATCATGGGACCAGCAGCTAGCGTAATGGCTATGTCGCTTGACTCCCATGTAGTCAACTGCAGTTTGAGTCTTGGACCCGGTGGCTTAAAACTCATGCCGGGCACATGTGGATGCATGCCCAAGATCCCGAGAGGAGAATGAAGGAGAAGGGATTGCGGCAATCCCCCCCCACCCCCGTGGGTGATTTCTCACTTTCTATCTCTCTGTCTGTCTCTGTCTTTCTGGTGAGCACATGCGCCCTATAGCAAAAACCTCTCAAAAAAAAAAAAAAAAAAAAAACTTGTCTGTCGTGTGTGTGTGTGTGTGTGTGTGTGTGTCCAAAATCCTCAGAGAAGAATTAAGAGAGGGGATTACAGCATGACCATCCCCTATGGGGGTGATTTCTCACTTTCCCTTTCTCCCTCTCTGTTAAGGACATGTGCCCTATAGCAAACAAACGAAACAAATTTCTTCTGTAAAAGTTTTTCTCCTGTGACTGCTGAATAACATGTTTTTATACAAAATATTATTTGTAACAGCAAGAATTCTACTATCCAATAATAGGGGAGTGGTTAAATAAATGTGATTTCATATGATGGACTACTATGCAGCTATTGAAAATGTTTTAGAACATTTAGTAACATGAAAACTATTTATAATGGGGTTTTTATTTATTTAATTGCCAGAGGCAACATGAGCTCATCAGGCAGACTGAGGCAGGGGCAGGGGAAGAAAGTATCCCCCCCTCCCCCGCCTTGGTGTGTGGTCATGCTGCAATTCTCCATCTCTTCCATCCTGTCAGGATTTTGGACATGCATGAATATGCACATAGTGTGTTTTTCAAGCTGTCAGGGCTAGGATTCAAATATAAGTCAGCCATAGGAATATAGCTTTTTTTTTTTAAGAGAGATTTTTGCTATAGGGTGTGTGCGCTCACCAGAAAGAGAGAAAGCAAGAAATCACCCCCTAGGGACAATGGCCACACTGCAATTCTTTCTCTTCCACTGTCCTCTCAGGATCTTGGTCATGCATGCACACATGCCGGGAGTGTGGCCTAAACCCCTGAGTCTGGGATTCGAACCATGGTTGACTACATGGGACTACACAGTTGACATCAGCAACGTAACTACTATGCCACCTATTGTTCCCTGGGATATAGTTCTCTTAACCACTAGGCTATGGGCCCAGTCCCAAAATTTCTAAAAGCAGGTTATAAAACGGTATGTATAAGATAAGGCTAATTGTTTAAAATATATGCACACATGCAGGGTGCAGGTTTACAAAAAGAATAAAGATCAAAATGTTCAAAGTGTTCATTTCTGGATAGTAAAATTAAGGAAGAACTCAGCTTTGCAATATTTCCCTACTGCAAAACAATCAAACTTACATTTCAGAAATGGAAAAAGGAGGGAAATAAAGGTGACGTTTTTAGAGAGAAATCACCAAATAACTTTTCTAGCTATTTAAATTTCAAATCTGAGTTTTTTCTTCTTGAGTCATCTCATAATAACTAACATAAATGTTAAAGAAATGACATGATGGGGAACCAGCAGTTAGCGTAATGGCTATGTCGCTGGACTCCCACGTAGTCGACCGCGGTTCGCGTCCCGGACCCGGTGGCTTAAAACTCACGCCAGGCGCGTGTGCGTACGTGCCCAAGATCCCGAGAGGAGAATGGAGGAGAAGGGATTGCGGCGTGACTATCCCCCCTGGGGGGTGATTTCTCGCTTTCTGTCTCTATGTCTCTCTCTGTCTGTCTGGCGAGCGCACGCGCCCTATAGCGAAAAAACCTCTCCAAAAAAAAAAAAAGAAATGACATGATCACCGATTCTGCAGACCAGCAGATGGCATAAAGATTATGTTGCTGGGAACCAGCAGTTAGCGTAATGGCTATGTTGCTGGACTCCCACATAGTCGACCGTGGTTCGCATCCTGGACCTGGTGGCTTACAACTCACCCCGGGCGCGTGTGCGTGCGTGCCCAAGATCCCGAGAGGAGAATGGAGGAGAAGGGATTGCGGCGTGACTATCCCCCCTGGGGGGTGATTTCTCGCTTTCTGTCTCTATATCTCTCTCTGTCTGTCTGGCGAGCGCACGCGCCCTATAGCGAAAAACCTCTCTCTCAAAAAAAAAAATTATGTTGCTGAACTCCCACATGGCTGATGCGATTTGAGTCCCGGACCAGGCAGCTTGAAATCCACTCCAGGTGCATGTGCGTGTGTGCCCAAAATCCTTAGAAGAGAATGGAGAAGGGATTGTGGTGTGGCCATCTCCCCTGGGGAGCAGGTGGGTGATTCCTCACTTTCTGTCTCTGTCTTCTCAGTCAGTGCTTGTACACTATAGCAAAAATCTCTTTAAAAAAAAAAAAAAAAAAAAGGATTGTAGATTCTGGCTAGAATGGGCTATCTGTTCTGGAGATGGGGTAAGAGTTTTTGTTTTGTTTTGAATTTGCTAGTGGGTGTATGTATTCAATGGAGAGATACAGAGAAAAAGAAAGTGAGAAAGCATCCTCCACAGGGGATAGCCATGCCACAATCCCTTCTCCACTTCTCCTTTCAGGATTTTGGTATGCACTCACACACACACACACATACACATACCCTGCATGTTTTCCAAACCACTGGGTCTAGGACTTGCACATAAAGTTGAGTGTATGGGATCCAGCCATTTAATTACCATGCCACCAGCTGGCCCAAGGGGAAGAGTTCTTTTAGCTCCTAGGCTAGCTCCTAGGCAAGCCGAGTGGCAAAACAGTAACATGCCACTCAAGAGAAGCTGGACACCATATGGTAACCTTGGTTTGAACCCCTGGCCTGGTCAGCTGATGACATGCCAGGCACGCTTGTGGGTACTCAAGATTCAACAGGCTAGGAAACTGGAGGAAGGAGATGGCTGCGTGAATAGATCCTGTGCAAAGTGCTCTTTGTTCTCTCTCTCTCTCTTGTACATGTGTGCATACTCTATCATGAACACAGAAAAACTTTAAAATGTGAACACAAACAGTAGGTAAAGATGTGTGGAGGGATTACTGATCAGGCACAGTCATCTTTCTGAGGGTAGGAAGGAACAAGGGAACAGGATAGACACTGCTTCCACTGAAGAAAGGAAGGATGGGCAGAAGCAAATAACCTCACTTGCTGGCAAAAGTTAACCAGCTGCTGGTACAAAGACCTATTCGCTTATCCAGAGGAATAACATTACAATGATTAATGAGGCTGGGATTATTGGTACCTCCATTACACAAATTTCAAAATTGAGGAATTCTTCCAAGCTCACACATTCAGTATGGAATTACTGTTAGCACACAGGAATTCTGAAAACTGCTTTCTGCACCAGGCAGGCAGACAGACAGACAGACAGACACACACACACGCACACACACACAAAAACACTCAAAAATACAACATCTTTCTAATATATATTAGATAACAGAGATATTACATAGATACTAAGGAGAATAAAAAGGTATAAGTATTGAAGGTTCAATTTTTTAAAATGCCAGAATATTAAAAATGCGATTTCCATTACCACTAGAATATAAGCATCTTTAAATAGCTTGTTTTAAAGAACTATTTTATTTTAACTTTATTTTTATTATTTTCTGACTTGATCAGAGAGAAAGAGGGAAAGTGAAAAAGTAAGCCACCAGGTCTAGGACTTGAAGCATGGTTGCCCACGTGAGTCCAGCACCTTTGACCACCACGCCACCTGCTGGAGCCTAGTACTTTTTTAAAAAAGAATTATTTAATTTTATTTATTATTATCTTTAAAAATTTTGCTAAAGGGACCAGTAGTTGGCATAATGGCTATGTCATTGGACTCCCATGTAGTCAACCACGATTCGAGTCCTGGACCTGATGGCTTAAACTCATGCTGGGCACGTGTGCGTGCCCCAAGATCCCGAGAGGAGAATGGAAGAAAAGGGATTGCAGCATGGCTATCCCCGCTGAGGGCTGATTTCTTGCTTCTGATTTTCTCTCTCTCTCTCTCTGTCTCTGTCTCTGTCTATCTTTCTGGTGGAGCGCATACGCCCTGTAGCAAAAAGCTTCTCAAAAAAAAAAAAAAAAAAACTTGCTATAGGGCATGTGCTGAGATACAGAGGAACAGACAATGTGTGAGAAAGTAAGAAAGCAAGCTGCCAGGTTCAGGACTCAAACCATAGTCGGCCATGTGGGAGTCTAGCCCCTCAACCAACACGCCACCTACTGGCCTCAATATAAGCACCTTAAAGGATGCACATGGCAGTGCCTGGTACATAGGCCTCCAAAAATAAGTGAACTGAATATTAAAGCAGCATGTACTATTTAACAACGTGGGCAATAAAGGGCTCATACAACCACTAATACGCAAAAGGACTGAGAAAAGAACTTTATTACTCATATTACTCAAACTATACTGATGATACAACATGCCAAATGGTAACAGGATCAAACATAAAAACCAAGGAGATAAAATTAAAGAAAATTCATAAAACAGTACTTTCAGAGTTAAAAATAGAGGGATGGTTTATATGTAACAAAGAAAACAATTAGAAGGGGCCAGCAGATGTGGTGTTTAAGACGCTGGACACGCTCACATGGGCAAGCATCGTTTGAGTCCTAGATCTGGTGGCTTGCTTTCTCACTTTCCGTCTCTCTCTCTCTCTCTGTGTCTCTCTCTGGCCAAAATAAAATAAATGAATGAATAAATAAAATTAAATAAATAATTCTTTAAAAAAGGCAAGAATTAGAAGGACTAGTTTATCTTTTTCTTAAGGACAGTCTAACTGCTAAACTTCCTTTAGGAAAATAAGGATGAAACTATAATGCCCCTTTAAAATATGCCAACATGAGTATCTTATTCTGTGCTATCATTTCAATAAAAGAAAAGACAACTGGATTTATGACCAAGAGAAACCCTGTCATCTCACTCAAGAGCAGCTAAGACTGGGATCCTGTGAGCTGATGGAGCACCAGCAGATGTACTTTGAGCAAGGCCTATGTCCAGCGGGAGTCCCTCTCCCTGTTGGCGCGGTCTCTAATTTCACTCTCCAGGATTTGGACTTAGATACTAGATGACTTTACAAAATGTATATAAACCCCCAAAAAAGGAGTCAGAAATCTTGAGATGAATCATTACAAAACTGACTTTTTACAGAGCCCCATTAGTTAATGAAGGTTATGGTATATAGAAATATTTGAAGAGCTTAGGGGACTTAGTGGCACAGCAGTGAAATACAACAGTGAGGAAGACAGAGCCACATGGGGACCTTGCTAGTTCACAACTAGACCTCTGAATATGCTAGGTGGGTTGATGTTGGAGGTGGAACAGTTTTCGGACCTTGTTAGGGATGCTGTAATCAGTCTGTCTCTTACTAATGGAATGAATAAAATTCCTTAAAAAATCTTAGTATCTTTCTATGAGACATAAATCCCATGAGACTCAAACTTGGACCTTCAACATGCAGGAATTCTAACTTGTAACTTTGAAAAGAGTAACAATATTATTAGCACCATCATCAAATTGCTGAGGAAAGAGGAAATCCTAAGAACACTACATGCTATTGAAGCTACCATGCAGATACTCAAAGATCTCAACTCCCCAGGATTAGAGTTCAACAGAGAGAAGGATAATAGGCCACTGAGTCTCTTTAAAGAGTTTTTTTTTTTTTTAATCACTTAAAAAAGGAAAAATGACCTACAGTTTAAGATTAAGTGATACGTCCAAGAGCAGATGAAGAGCATTAAAGAAGTGGGATTTAAACTGAGTACTTTCTCATGTAGAATCTATACTTTTTGTGCTACATCAGATGTCCTCCTATGTTGTAAGGACATCTTGGGAGTTAATTATATTTCTTAAGACTAACCTCAAGGGACCAGCAGACAAAGTAATGGTTACATCACTGGGCTCCCATGTAGTCGATCACAGTTTGAGTCCCAGACCAGGTGACTTAAAACTCAGTCCAAGCACATGTGCATGTATGTGTGCCCAAAATCCTGAAAGGAGATGAGGGATGGTGGGGTTGGGATAGGGATGGAGGTGGTGATGATTTTTCACTTTCTGTTTGTATCTTTAGAAAGCATATGCACCCTACAGCAAAAATCTCTCTTAAAAAAAAAAAAAAAGAAAGAAAAAGGGGGCCAGCACATGGCATGGTGGCTAAGGGTGCTGGACTCCCACATGGCCAACTGCGGTTCGAGTCCTGGACCCGGCAGCTTGCTCGCTCTCTCTTTCTCTGTCTCTCTGGGCAAAATTGAAAAATTAAGATAATAAATAATTCTTAAAAAAAAAAAAAAAGGCTAACCTCTACATCATTGCTTTCCCTTCTTCCAGCCCCTGTAACAATTAAGTACAAAGAGACAATCTCTGCAAAACTACTCCGAAGAACAAAAAATCTAGGATCACACATATTTTACATCTTTCCCCTTTAAAAACAAAAGAATACAATGTTGAGAGAAGTTCTCAGGGCTTTGGGATAGGGGATGGATGATGATGGACAAGTGTAACTTTCCATGTGGCTCAATCCTCGGTTCTATGGGTGGAGCTCAGGTAGCTCTCTATGTGAATTACGAAGGTCAAAGAAACATCCTACAGAAACTTTTCTACATATTACATACATGTACTGCCTCCTCAGTGAATCCCTGAGAGTTCTATACAGGACAAAGATGCCTAATTCTTGTAACTACTCTTGGGATGAAGGGGCTCTTCTGAGCAGACAATGTTGTCACACAATGAAAGGAACTAAATAATTTGGGGTGGAAATTGTGAGAAGTAGAAACTGGACACAACCAAAATGTCCATCCCTAAAAATGGTTCTCACTCACTTCTCAGAATAATCTTTTAACCCTTATTTAGTGAATGGGAACTGGTTTTAGTAGTAAGAAAAACACTGATTACATCACTGGCATCATCTATCCTCAAAGTTTAGGATTAACTTCATGTTGACAATTTGTGAAAGCACTAAAGAACTAATTATGCTGATGTAAATCAGTAAAATAAGCTTAGTGATCACTGATACTGCGATAAAGTTTGGAAAATCTCAAAGAATGGATGACTGAGGCTGCCAGGTGATGTGGTGGTTGGAGGCACTGGACTCCCACATGGCCGACTATGGTTCGAGTCCTAGACCTGGCAGCTTGCTTTCTCACCGCCCCCCACCCCACTGTCTGCCTGTCTCTGGTCAAGTTAAAAACAAACAAATAAATAAATAAAGTTAAATGACATAATTACTTTTTTTTAAAAAAAAAAAGGTTAGCCAACATTTGTTTATATCCCTGCCATTCCACGGTGTTGGCCTCAGACCAGCAGCATTGGCAACATCTGAGAATTTGTTAAAAATGAAAGCCTAGGACCAGCAGGTGGCATAATAGTTGTGTCACTGGACTCCCACGTAGTTGATTGTGGTTTGAGTCCCAGACCCAGCGGCTTAAACTCACATGGGGCGTATGTACATGTGTGCCCAAAATCCCAAGAGGAGAAGGGATTGTGGCGTGGCTATCCCCCCAGAGGATGTTATCTTGCTTTCTGTCTCTCTGGCAAGTGTGCCCTATAGCAAAAATCTCTCTCTCTGTTATGGGGAAAAAAAAATCTGAAGGCTGAGGCTTCACCTATCCCACTGGAGAAGAATCTGCACTATAATAAAATCTGTAGAAAATCTGTGTACATTACAGTTTGAGAGGCACTGCCTTAGACACTACTTTGACACTTGATCGCCTATACTGTTTTAGGAATGACAAATGCCTGGAGGGCTAAAGAGCTGTGTACAAAAGTAACAATATGGTTTAAATATCAGACTTAAAGAAAGCAAAACCAATAACCTAAGGAATCTGGGGTCCTCCCCAATTCTCGTTTTGTAAAATGATATAATTTCGGTTAAAATCTAGAACTAGTGGGGCCAGCAGGTGGCATGATGGTTAAGGCATTGGACTCCCACATGGCTGACCATGGTTCAAGTCCCAGACCTGCAGCTTGCTTTCTTTCTCTGATTAAATTAAAGAATAATAATAAAATGAATAAATAATTCTTTTTAAAAAATCTTGAATTAGTATCAGTAAATGGAAGATGTTATAAGCTTAAACCTAATTAGAATGTATGTTTTATCCCCTTTTCATAATTCACTTTTTAAAAATAATTATTTTA
Source organism: Tupaia belangeri chinensis (assembly GCF_000334495.1). Lineage (NCBI taxonomy): Eukaryota > Metazoa > Chordata > Mammalia > Scandentia > Tupaiidae > Tupaia > Tupaia belangeri. The sequence goes on from NW_006159759.1 coordinate 872,759, forward strand.
TTATTACAATTTTCAATTTGACCAGAGACAGAGAAAGAGAGAAGAGAGGAAGTGAGAAAGCAAGTCACCAGGTCCAGAACTTGAACCTTGGTCAACTATGTGGGTGTCCAGTGCCTCAACCTCCACGCCACCTGCCAGTCTTTGCAATTCACTTTTGAATAAGTTTTTCTTCTGAAGTAAAATATTTGTAAAAGTTACTTATGACAAAATCCCAGCAGGAGAAACAGTGGCTTGTACCTGCACACAGCTACCTAACAAACTTGTTCTTCCTGACTGCTAAGATTCTGTGATGTCAAATGGCATAAAATAGGTGCAAGAATTTAACCATATAATCTATAAACTTTTATGAATAAAAACTTTTTAAAAAGCAGCCATTAAGTGTTTAAGCTCCTAATATACTTTTTGAGACTTACTTTATTGTGCTGCAAGGGGAAAAGCAAAAGCAAAAAAATAAATAAAGAATAAATGTTTAGACATTGCTAAAACCTATCTTTGTGAAATTGTATCTTTGCTGCCTGGACCTGTATAATTCAACTGTATTATGAGAATTGTATGAAATTCTTGATAAAAGTGAACAAAGTTAAATTGATAGAAATCTGTTACGTTTTTATGGCAGAGACATTTGAACAAACAAGTCACCACCATCCCCCTAAGGAAAAATGAGCAAATTTGTACTTACATATAAATAAGTCCATAAAGCCCAAATATCTAACAAGACTTCAAGTAACCAAATTAAAGACTCTTTATTAAGAAAAGTTAGCTTTCAGGAAATATGAATAAAATAAAAACTATAAAACCAGGAATAACACAAAATGAGCATAAATCATGCCTTAATTTTAAATTTGTTATTGATGTCAGGCCCCCCAAATACTATGATGGCAGTATTTGGAGTGGGCAGCCAGCCCAGATTTACTGCTCACTTATCAAACCATGTTTGTTGTGCAAGTGTTATTTATAGAGTCACATGGTAGAGGCTGTTCCCAAACTAGCTAAACCTACACGCTTAATTGACTCTAGGAACAATGACGCATTGTTCAATCTAATCCTTCTATGAGCTGCAGTTCCTAAGCCACAACCATATGCTTTTTATATTTGTATATGTCTGTCATGAACTATTTTTAGAACCCTCAAAAGTTCAGAGATATGCACATATTATAGTTCCTTGATAAAGATGAGAAGACTTGCACACTTTGTCTCTATGATAATATAGGTTTTATATTACCAGAAATCACGTTTTTAAGTTGAAATGTAAATAATTGGGCAATCACTAAAAGCTGTTAAAATAGTTAAAATTATGAAAACTTGAGCTGAAATATGTAAAAGCAAACATAACAACTTATTAAAACCTACAAATTGTACACCACTCTATAATTTGACCCCATAACCTTAGGTTGAATAAAATTAACATTTGCTCACAAGTATGAAATCAATTGAAACAAAACTTAACACAAGTGATAGACTTGCCTTAGAAATAATTATTTCCTATGGAAGGGGTGAGGATGAGATAGTTATGAGAATAATGCCAAAGCTCAAGTGAGGCACTGGACTCACTGGCTTCCTGAAATACACAGTTCTCTTAATCTTGATCCTGAATGCTTTTATCCTCTTTTTATGTTCAGCAACATTGTTTTCATAATGCCATAATACCTGAGAACCTTTCTCCCAAAAGTTTAAAAATGGTTACTGTCATCATTTCATGATACAAAAAAATGGACACTTTACTATAATATGAATTGAGAAAAATACCGGACTTCAAATCTCTTGATGGCCAATTACAAAGGTCTACCCGTCTCCTTTCATAGCAGCCACCCTGTTGTGGAGAGGGGATGGAAGAACAAAAACAAAACAAAAACAGTTCTGGGAAATTTTGAGTCACAGAAAGTCTACTAGACATATTCAAATTGTGATCCTGGGAGACTTACTGTTTCCTGGGTATTTTTAAGAACAATAAAATCAGAAAATAACCTAACAATTTTACATTCTTCCATAGTATCGGATCCTTAACACCATAAGACAGTATTTATTCAACCTCTGCAAAAGATGGTTTTCTTATATTCTACTGTTTTGCTTAAACTGATACTCCTGAGCAGAATTTTGTTTTGTTTTTATTTTTTTTTAAAGGTTTTGCTTTTGTTTTTGCCAGAGAGCATGTATTCTTGCCAAAGATAGACAGAAGGAGAAAGCAACCCCCTATGGAAAATGGTCACACTGCAATCTCTTCTCCTCCATCTCTCCTTCTTTGGGGATTTTTGGGCATATGCACCTGGCTGGGTCTGGGGCTCAAACCACGGAGTTGGCCACATGTGATCCAAATGCCTTAACAAACAGGCCATGAAGCTAGCCCAGGGAATACTGTTTTAGTGAAACTAATATATGTCAGATATCAAAAAGACATGCACTTCCTGATATGGGTTGAAGAGGAACGAGGATGACATACTGGTTACGCTGCTGAATTCCCATGTAGTAGACGACAGTTCGAGACCCAAACTCAGCAGCTTAAAATTCACACTGAGTGCGTGTGTGTGTGTGTGTGTGTGCGCCCAAGATCCCAAGAGGAGGAAGGAGAAATGACTGTGGTGTGGCCATCCCTCCTGGAGGGGAGTGAAGGGGGGGTGGGAGATTTCCCATTTCCTCTCTCTGGCAAGTATACACACCCTATAGCAAAATCTCTCAAAGGGGGAAAAAAAAAAAAAAAGACCTTGGCAGTATTATTCTTTCATTTTACAATTGCCAGTCTAAAAAAAAAACACAAAAAAACTATAAAGGTGTTTAATATTAATCCTAACCTCATATGCCATAACATGACCTTAGGTCAAGACCCTCAACCAAGGACCAGAAACAAAGACAGGTTTAGGAAGTCAAACAAAGCCACATCCCAGACACCACTGGCTTCTAGATATGGACCTATTTGATTTGCTGGCTCATATGTCTTCTGTGAGGGAATTATATTTATTTATGAACCAAGAACCATACTCATTGCATATATATGGCTATATTTAAGTTTTTGAGTGTTAACTAACAGGGTGTTAGCCACCCCAAAATATCAATGAAAAATTAATCTAACAACCCAGGAAATATTTCCCAAATGGTGTATCACCAAGATAGTAAAAACAACAACAACAACAAAAAAAACTAAAGACTTTTGAGCAAAGTATGGCCCTCATCACCCATTAAGTTGTTTGTGTCATCATGTCCTGCTATTTCTTCCTTTTAAAAAAAAATAATTATTTTATTTAACTTTCTTTTTTCTTTTAATTTGACCAGAAAGGGACAAAGTGAGAGGGAGAAAGGGAAAGCAAGAAAGCAAGCTGCTACATCCAGGACTAAAACCCTGGCTGGTTATGTGGAAGTCCAGCACCCTTAATCACAACGCCACCTGCTGGCCCCTATTTTTTCCTTTTTTTTAATTTAAGAAAATAATTGCTTGACACTCATCCAAACGAAGCTTACATGGCTGGCTTTCTTAGAATAGTGAGTAGTCTACCAACATTACATTATAAATATATATTAACTGTCTTCTCTCTTTGCAGGGTTTCATGCTGTTCATTAAAAAAAAAAAAAAAACAGAAAAATCACTTTTAATCCCCCAGTCACCAGAATCAGAACATTTGTTTAGGCTGAAAACTGTTTTCAGTAGACTCAACTGAAATGTAATCCTGTCAGTTAAAATACAGCTTTCTTCCCTGAACCTTTTAAATTAAAAAGACTACGAAATTAAATTATACTATGAAATATATTTTCACCTTTTTGGGGGTGCAGAGGGAATTACAGATACTGGAAGCAAATGTTATAAAAAGTCACAGTCATGGTCATTTTAAAAATTATTTAAAAAGCTATACTATATATAGTAAGTAACATGATCACTTAGGAACTGCCTCGACCTTTGAGAACCATACCATTGGGTAGGGTCCTCAAGGTTGCATTAGGTATTGTCCTAAGGGCTGTTTCATAGGTTTTTAATTCTTAGGGATTTTTTTTTTAAAGTTACTTTGTATGGGAAGGGCATTCCACTAGTCTCCTACAAAGGTGCCAAACATGGGCTAGCCAGTGGCATGATGGTTTAGGCAGCTGGATCCCATGTGGCCAACTAGTGGTTAAGAGTTCCAGACCCAGTGGCTTGAATAACATGCCATCTCAAGAAGAGAACAGAGGAAAAGGACTGCACTGTGGACATCCCCACTGGGGGATGTTTTCTCTCTCTCTGCTTAGTGCACACACACTATAGCTTAAAAAAAAAAGAAAGAAAGAAAAAAAAACATTCAAGAGCTCACTAAAAACAAATCAAGCTCTGGGAATCTAAAGAGTTGGTCACATAGTGTGAACTAGACTGGAAGATACATAACTGAGTGGCACTAATCATGTTCTCCTTAAAATTATCTTTTGATAACTAAAAATAATAACTGGAAAAAAGGTTCTTGTCACAGGAACTCAGTTTGGTAATCCACAGAACAAACTCGTGGGGCTGGCAGGTGGCGTGATGGTTAAAGCACTGGACATGGCTGACTGTGTCTCTCTCTCTGGTCAAATTAAAAAATAACAATAAAATATACAAAATACTTAAAAATTATTCTTTAAAAAAAGGGAACAAACTCATCTTATTAAACTTTTAATTCACATATAAGGTACATTTCTCCAAATAATTGATTCTTTAGTAATCTATCAGAAAACACTAGTGGGGTACCAGCAGTTAGCATAATGGTTATATCACTGAACTCCCATGTAGTCGACCGTGGTTCAAGTCCCAGACCCGGTGGCTTAAACTCATACCAGGCGCGTATGTGTGTGTGCCCAACATCCCAAGAGGAGAATGGAATAGAAGGAATTGTGGCATGGCCGCCCTCCCTGGGGGGTGATTTTCACTTTCTATCTCTCTGTCTCTTGTCTTTCTGGCAAGCGCACATGCCCTATAGCAAAAACCTCTCCAAAAAAAGAAAAAAAAAAGAAAAAGACACTAGTGGATTTTAAGATGAGAAGTCCAAAATATGTAACAAACATAGAACATTTCTTTGTATCTTTAAAAAGAAAATGGAAACAAAAAAGAAAAACCTCTAAAAAAGTTTTCATAAAATACTGTCTGCTACAACTCTGGCAATGAGAAGTGGTGGAGTGGGCAGTAACTTTGGCCAATTATAAATCTTCACAGCTGTGCAACTGTGTAAAGCACTGATTACTGCTGTTCAAGACTGACATAATGTAACTGCTACACAAACTATTAAAATGGCTTAAGGGATGGAACAAAAACTAGGTCAAATGATAACTGGAATGCCTCAGTCTATGAAGGTGAGGTCCAAGTGGAGATGAGAAGAGTCTATCACAAGTAGAAAGAAGATTCTAAAGTTCCTACATTAGAAAAGGTCTTTTTTTTTTTTTTTTGGAGAGGTTTCTTTGCTATAGGGTGCATGTGCTCGCCAGAAAGACAGAGACAGAGACAGAAAGTGAGAAATCATTCCCCCCAGGGGGGATGGCCACACCACAATCCCTTCTCCTCCATTCTCCTCTCAGGATCTTGGGCACACACGCACACTCACCCAGTGTGAGTTTAAGCCACTGGGTCTGGGGCTCGAACCGTGGTCGGTTGACTACGTGGGAGTCCAGGGACATAGCCATTACACTAACTGCTGGTCACTAGAAAAGATCTTTTACACTCGAAAGAAAACTAACTTCAGCAATCAACCACATTTCAGGTCTTTGTGACTTTGCTCACAAAGCATCTGTACCTTCAATCTTCAATTTCCCCTTCCTCCACTCCCGCCCCAGGTCAAGTCTTTGCCATCAGCTCAAAAGTCCACCCTTAGGAAGGTTTCCCTGAGCTCTCCCAACACCCACTCACCCCTAACAAACTGGATACTCCGGACATATTTCCATGGAAATTTCTCTTTTTTTTTTTTTTCATTCACAGAGAACACATACTGTACACTGGAGACTTAAAAGGGTAGAAAGAAGAAAGCACCCTCCAAGGGGCACAGTTACACTGTACTCTTTTCTCCAGTCCATCAGGATTTTAGACACGCATACACACCACACACACACACACACACACACACACACACACACACACAATGTTTTTAAAGCTGCTAGGGCCAGAACTTGAACCATGGTTGACCATGTGGGATCTGGCTCCCTTAACCACAAGGCTACAGGTCTGGCCCTTTATGGAAATTTCTTTACGAAGCTATCACTATACTGACCAGAGAGCTGTACATACATGTCCTTTAATCTCCATCCTACAGTATACTCATTAAGGCTCAGGACTCTCCACAAATAATGTGTATTCATAAATGTTTTTTAGGAACAGAAGACATTGGTGAAATCTTCCTGTATATTTATGGAATTCTAAGAAAGGATGAAGTTTTATGAAAAAAGTATAATACCACCATAAGAAATATTAAGGCTGAGAATAAATCTAAGGATCTAATAGTTTTATTAGTATCAAGCCAAACTCTTAATTCAATTATATGAATCATTCCAGATGCATACATTAAAGGAAAAACACACACAGGAATTTTATGTGATCTGCCAAGTAGTATCAGGTAAAAGATCCAATAGCTGTTAGAAAACCTCCTTAAGATTTCAGAAATACTAGAACCCCCAGTACACAAATTATGCGCTGCATAGAGCTCTGTCCATAAGATTCAAATCCTGACCCTGGCAGTGTGAAAAACACATGAGACATGCACACACACACGCAGGATCCAATGGATGGAGACAGAGAAAAAAGGACTGTAGCGTGACCGAGCCCCATTAGGGAGTGCACGCTCTCTCTCCCCCAATGTATGTGTTCTCTGGCACTAAGACAGAGAAAATTTTTCAGAAATAATTAATTATAATTAATATTTTCAGAAATAATTAACATACTTATGCTACAGATTAAGAAAATGATTTTTTTCCTTCTATTATCAAAGCTGTCCAAGTAAGCAACAAGATAAGCCTCTGTGGCTGGAAAAGGCAAAGAGGGTGTTAAAAGAAAGAAATTACTATTTCTAGCAACCTCCAAAACCATGTAAAAGGCAGGAGAGAATCATCAACATAGGCAGCATAGAAGAGCCCAAATCTTTTCCATCTTTCAATGTTAGAACTAGAAGGACACTTGCAGTCTATCTCACTAGGTGTTTCATTTCACAGATGAAAAAATGGGCAAATAAAGCCATTTAACTAAATGCTTGCAATGGAACTCAGAATAGCCTGGTGTTCCTTGGGTAATACTCAATCAAGGAGCTGAGTCTAGAGAGACCAGAGAGAAAAGTGTGTGGGTACTGGGCCTTCCTGTCATCTGCCCCATAACTGCTAACATCAAGGTCACTGGTAGAACCAGCATCTACAACTGCTTTGATGACAATGACTCAGAGCTTAAAAAACAACTCACGACAAAGCCATTTCATCAGCCTCTTACAGTCAGCTCTTCATTAGCCAGATGAGAGATGCTTACTGGAGACTGTTTGCCAACCAGACTGAACACACTAACACTTCACTCATCCAGCTCATAAGTAAAGAAAAAGTGTACCCCAAAGTTCCTTCACAAAGAAGTCAACAGACCTCTTCATTTGAAGTCCCAGTGCCTGGTACTTACCGTTAACTACCATTTCTTATCTGCTGCCTTAAATGAGGGAGAAAAGACGTGGCAGTTACACTGCAGCCTCCTGGTTTGTTTACTCTTGGACACACAGCTGTGTTCAATAAGGAGGTCTGGCCTCAGTTAAGCAGGCTGTAGTACACTTCCTAGGGGCTCAGTGCTCTTCTGGACCTTGTAACTCATCACTCCCTTAACGCTGTAAAAGACAGAATTGAGACTCATCATGGTCGCCCCACTATGCCCGAGGTCAGGACAACACGGGTGATAGAGGCAGAACTAAAATTCCAGTCTCTTGTCAGTCAGCTTTTCTCATCACAAACCTAGCCTCTCCATATTAAAAAAAAAGCACTAAATCTAAGCCAAAGTTATCTAAGCTAGGGTCAGCAAATGGTATTGAGGTTAAGACAGCTGGATCCCAAATGGCAGACAGTGTGGCGCAAGTCCCATACCTGGCTACAGCTGCCAGGAACATGTATGTACATACCCAAAATCCTGAGGGGAGAACTGAGAAAGTACAGTGAGCATAGCCATTCCTCTAGGGGTGCTTTCTCACATTCTCTCTCCCTGTCTCAGGTGAGCACCTGAGCCCTACAGAAAAAATGATTAAAAAAAATTATCTGAGCTACAGTTCATCTAAAGCACTTACTGAACACCTACTACATACAAAATACTGCTGACACAAAAAATGAGTAAGTCCTGGGACCAGCAGTTAGTGTAATGGCTATGTCGCTGAACTCCCATGTAGTTGACCACGGTTCGAGTCCCGGACCCAGTGGCTTAAACTCACGCTGGGTGCATGTGCGTGCGTGCCCCAAGATCCCGAGAAGAGAATGGACTAGAAGGGATTGTGGTGTGGCCATTCCCCCTGGGGGGGTGATTTCTCACTTTCTCTCTTTTTGATGAGCGCATGCACCCTATAGCAAAAACCTCTCAAAAAAAAAAAAAAAAAAAAAAAGAGAGTAAGTCCTGAGAAAATATTCACAAAGATATAAAAAACAAAAATTTTTTTGAGGGGCCAGTAAGTGGTGTGGTGATTAAGGGTGCTGGACTTCCACATGGCTGACCACAGTTCAACTCCTGGACCTGGTGGCTTGCTTTCTCACTTTCCCTCTCTCTCTCACTCTGTCCCTCTCAGAAACAAAGAAGAGAAAGAAAAAAAGAAAAGAAAGAAAGAAAAATAAAATAATTCTTAAAAGAAAAAAAAGTTCCTATTTGGGATAATAAACATGTTCTGGAAATGGATAATGCGGGTGGTTGAATAACACTGTGAATGTACTTAATACCACTAAATTACATACGTAAAACCCACTAAAGTGGTAAATTTTACATACCTGTACATTATGTGTAAGTTTTTGTTAGAAAAGTACAGAACTTAATCATACAGACTGTGTTTCTTTTTCCTTCACAGCCTAAAGCCTGGTGAAAATTCTTTTGAATACTCTATTGAACTATAATTTCTTTTTTTCAAATCACTGGGTCTGGGACTCAAACCAGTCGGCAAGGTGGGATCCAGTTCCCTAAACCAACAGGCCATGGGGTGACCCCTGAACCACATTTTCAATCCTGTCTTCCAAGAACTGCAACCACACTGAGATCAAAGGAAGTTCAGGGAACTTGTCTCCAACTTAGTAGGTACAGGGAACATTCAAAGAAAACCAAGATCTCCGAGTAGCTTCTGCTAACTTTGCAAATCCACTTGATATCACTGGCAGATCTGGGCTTTGCCAATTGAAAACAAGTACAACAAAGAAGTAAAACATTAGAAGTGTTTGATGAACTGGTAAAGAGTTGGAAACAATGAATTCTAACTACCAACTAAAATGGCAAATGGACCAGCCTTGTGGACAATAAGAGAGAGACTCCCTTTAGAAAAAAGCTTTGAAAGGCTTATTTCATACCTGAAGAGGCATAATATTAACTGACTCTGAAAACAGCGGATTTGAGTACAAGTCCAAGTAAAATATTAAGCTGTGCAGGAAGAGAAAAACTTGGGTTCACTGTTTTATGACACTCCTATGCAATTATTTTTTTTTTTTTGAGAGATTTTCACTGTAGGGCGCGTGCGCTCGCCAGACAGACAGAGAGAGACACAGAGACAGAAAGCGAGAAATCACCCCCCAGGGGGGATGGTCACGCCGCAATCCCTTCTCCTCCATTCTCCTCTCGGGATCTTGGGCACGCACGCACACGCGCCCGGCGTGAGTTTTAAGCCACCGGGTCTGGGACGCGAACCGCGGTCGACTACGTGGGAGTCCAGCGACATAGCCATTACGCTAACTGCTGGTTCCCTATGCAATTATTTTTAAGAGAGATTTTTGCTATGGGGTGCATGCACTCGCCGGAGAGACAGAATGATAGAAAGCAAGAAATCACCCCCCAGAAGGGATGGCCATGCTGCAATCCCTACTCCACCACTCTCCTTTTGGGACTTTGGGCATGCACACACATGCCTGGCATGAGTTTCAAGCCTCCAGATCCGGATCTTGAACTGCAGTTAGCTATGTGTGAACCCAGCCATGTAATCATTAAACCATCTGCTAGTCCTCCTATGCAATTATTAAAATCAAGTGAACATCTTCTAAATGGGATCCTAAACTGTTAAAAGTGTCAAACATAGGGCCAAACAGCAGCAGAGGTTAAATATAACATATTTTGAAAAGTAGTCCCACATGGAAAGATTCCCAGATCAAGTCTGGAGACCTCCTTGAGCATGCCAGGCACATGCTTGCCCACGATCCACCGCTGGCTCAAGGCTGGAGGTGGACTGCAGCACCAAGATACCGTTGTGAATGCTGTCTGTCTCTCCTGCTCATACAAGTTAAAAATGGTAAACATAAAGACTATGTCCACTAAATAAAAGTTGAATCAAGGTAAAGAAAATGAAATTTCTCTACAATGATTACAATTAGATTTAAAAAAAAATACTGCTTGGATGTATGTCTTTTCATAAGAAAACGCAGACCAAAAGAACTGCATGTATAAGAAATTTTCATTTAAAGTTATATTAATATTCTTAATTTTATTTATGAAACAGAAAATGTTTTAAAGATTAAAGTATAGATTAAGCCAGAATACATGTTACTTTTGTTTTTTTGTTTTTGTCATAGAACGTGTGTGCTCTCGAGAGAGAGAGAGTGAGAGAAAAAGAGACAGAGAGGGAGAATGTGAGAAGTCACCAGGGGGGGGGGGGGCCAAGTCACAATCCCTTCTCTTCCATCCTCCTCTTAGGATTTTGGGCATGCACGCACATGTGCCTGGCGTGATTTTTCTACCCCCAAGCCTGGGACTCAAACTGCAGTCAGCCACATGAAGTCCAGGGTTTCAGCACATCACCTGCTGGGCCCCTACATGTTACATTTAATTACTGCAGGCCCAACTGGCCACAGTGCGGGAGACACACTCTATGGTGGAAATGAAAAGATTAGAGGATACAGAAACATGGAAAATGGTTACAGATACATGTAGGAAGAGGAAGGAAGAAGGGAGAAGAGTGTGAGGAAAAGAATCAAAGAGAAAAATAGGTAAGACATGTATGGGACATAGAAATCAGTGATTATCTGTTGATAATGTGCACAGTATCTTCTACTGGACTGGTGTGAAGTATACTTATGTTGGGTAGATTCACTACAAGCTGCAGTGATATATAGTGATTGTATAAAACAATTTTTTAAAAAACACCTATTTCCTCATTTGTTCAAAACAAAACAAAAATTTGCAGGTCATGCACTCGTCTGTAAGAACTATGGGAAACAAAAAATGCAATCATGTGTCACTTAATGTTATAGGGATACATTCTGAGAAATACTGTTAGTTGATTTTGTCATCCTGTGAAATCAGAGTGTAGTTATACAAACCTAGGTGGTATATAATCTACTACACATGTAGGCCATGTGGTATACCCTGTTATAATCATACAGGACCTCTGTCATATGTAAGGCCTGTCATGGACTGAAACAGTACATGGCACATGGTTGTGGTACAAGATAAAAACCCCCACTCTTAAGGATGCCACTTAAAGGGAGGAAAAAGGTTTATGTAAAACTGTTAGATAAACATATATAACTCAGGCTTAACTTGGTAACTAAACCTACTAGATCACTGGGAAAGCCGTGACACATCTTTGCACAAAAAGAGAAAAATACATCATAACTTCCCCCATAACCTGCTATTTCTCATTAGATTTTTGTCTCAACACTGCCAAACAAGATAATTAAGCACTAAACCAATCTTTTTAAGCTCCCAAGACGTTGAATGGCTGACAATACTCTCACTTGGTCAAAGATGAAAACATTATGAGACTACCTGTTTAGCAAACAAAATACAAGGACACTATAACGACCTTCCTAGTTTCTGTGTAAAGAAGTGAGCACACTGCTTACACTCTCTTACTTAGCAAATGTGAGCAGAGGAGCAGCAACTTCTCCAGTGATCTGTACTGATGGGCGAGGTGAGTGATCCTGAGCACCAGCTACAGGCAAAGTTAACACAGGGAGTCAAGTAAGACAGAGCGAGGAGGACCCAGACCCAGGTTCCAAACTCTCAACAGAGTAAGTTAGTTGGTAAATAAATTTAGTATGTTATTTAACTGGAAACAAAGTTACTCATCTTTCTTCTCCTACACAAATTCTTTCCATTTTTCCATTATCACAAAAGAAGCAGTAAACAATTTACATATCTTTTTTTACTTTTGATGCTCAGCAGCAACAAGTTTAGCCAATCATTTCATACATACTTTTTTTAAAGAATTATTGAACTCAATTTATTGTAATTATTTTTTAATTTGACAAAAGAAAGTGAGAAAGCAAGCCACTAGATCTGGGACTCTGCCATGTAGGAATACAATGCCTTTAACCATGCCACCTGCTGGCCCCCAAATATACTTTAAAAGACTGAAACTCACTCCTCACTTCACAGGCCACATACCACATTAGCTTCCTTCAAGCACAATACATGTCTGACCTCTCCCTCTACAACAATAAATCTGGCTTCCTGTTTCATCCATCCCCAGGCTTAATACTCATTTTTGAACTGCTATCTTACAAGCTTCTTTTCTCTTGCAGATAATGCTATCAATTTCTTACTCTCCTTGGGGAAACCATGCCTTTTCTTCCTCTTACCATACAACTCCTTCAAGTTCTGGCTCCCAAACACAGCTCATTCAGGAAGCTGCAGGCTACCTCTGTTGACTGGTGATTTATCTGCATGTGCTGAGGTCACACAGCATTAACACATCTTTAACGCATTGCTTCATAGGGGCAATCTCAGGTTTTCCTCCATGTCCTCCAGTATAGCATTTTGCCCAGTCATAACTTTAATCATGTAAACAAACTCATATTCCAAGATGTAATTCAGAAAAAACTACACAACATGTATAGATGTAAGAAACAATATATTGGAATACCTCAAAACAATAAAAATGCCATATTCGAAGAGGTTCTATCATATATTGCTAGTGGAAAGATGAATAGTTTTTAACTTTACTGGGAAGCTATTTGACAACATCCGAAGATTATAATGCAATAATCTGAAAATATACAGCCACTTATTAATGGGCAATGAGATTGTGAGATATTTATCTGTCCTTTTGGCTTTTCTGTATTTTTCAATTCCCCCCACTCTTTACATTAAACCTATATTATTTGTGCAACAAAAAGAAATAATTTGTATTTTTGTTTTTTATTTTAAAGAACTATTTAATTTTATTTATTTTTTAATTTGACCAGAGAGTGATAAAGTGAGAAAGAGAGAGAGAGAAACTGAGAAAGCCAGCTACCAGGTCCTGGACTTGAACCATAATCGACCATGTAGGAGTCCAGCACTCTTAACCACGAAGCCACCTGCCGGCCCCCTGCAATTGTTTTTAAAAGTAGACTGAAGGCTGGCTCTATGGCACAGCATTAATGTGTTACTCAAGGGAAGCAGGATCTCACATGGCCACCATGGTTCAAAACCCCCCAGTCCAGATGGCCTGAAAGCAGTCAGGCATGTGTACGAGCGCCTAGGTTGCAAAGGGGCAAAAGATAAAAAGAAGGGGATCTTGGCACAACCAGACCCTATAGAGGGTGCTCACTTCTCTCACATGTGTGCACATAAATAAAGGAAAGAAAAAAAATTTTTAGAATTATTTTATTAACTTTTCTTATTTTAATTTGACCAAAGAGGGGGAGAGAGCGCAAGGCAAGAGAAAGTGAGAAAAAGCAAGCCACCAAGTCTGGTCAAACCGCAGTCGGCATGTGGGAGTCCAACAGCCTTAACCACAACACAAACTGCTGGTCCCAAGGAAAGAAATTTTTAAAAGTAGATTGATACAATGACTAGGAATGGACAGAAAAAAGATGAGTAAAGGTATTCCAGGCGTGTGTGTGCTATCCAAACAAAAGTAAGCTATTGTCTTAAAATGATCAAATAGGAACCAGCAGATGGTGTAATGGTTACCTCGCTGGACTCCCACGTAGTCAACCACGTTTAACCCGGTGGCTTAAAGTCAAATGGGGCACGTGTGCATGAGTGGAAAAGGGACTGCAGTGTGGCCATCCTCCCGGGGGATGATTTCTCATTTTCTGTCTCTATGTCTGTCTTTCTGGTGAGTGCAGGCACCCTGTAACAAAAACTTCTCTTAAAATGTGTGTGTGTGGGGGGGCAGGTGGCATGGTGTTAAGGCACTGGACTCCCAAGTGGCCAATAGTGGTTTGAGTCTCATGCCTGGCAGTTTGCTTTCTCACTTTCCCTTTCTCTTTCTCTCTGTTCAAGTTAAAAATAACAAATAAAATTAAATAAATAAAATAATTTTTTTAAAAGATATCAAATACTCATTCATAATAGTTCTGGTGCTGTATGACTACCCCATAATGACACTCACCAATACTGAGTATCAATGACTCTTAAGAGATACTCAGGGGCAGGCAGGTGGTGGCATGGTGGTTGGTGGTGCTAGACTCCCACATGGCCGACCGCAGTTCAAGTCCCGGACCTGGCTTTCTGACCTTTTCTCTCTCGCTCGCTCTGTCCCTATCTGGTCAAATTAAAACATAACTAAATAAATACAGTTAAATAATTATTTTTAAAAATCAAAGATACTTGGGACCAGCAGTTGGTGTAATGGCTATGTCACTGGACTCCTGTGTATGTGACCGCGGTTCTTCCGAGTCCTGGACTCAGTGGCTTAAACTCACACCAGGTGCGTGTGCATAAGTTCCCCAAGATCCAGAGAGAAGAATGGAGAAGGGACTGTGAATTGGCTACCCCCCCAGGGGGTGATTTCTCCCTTTCTGTCTGTTTCTGTCTTTCTGGCAAGTGCACACGCCCTATAGCAAAAGCCTCTCCAAACAAACAAACAAAGATAGTCAAACCTGTTACACTAATGCCATTCAAAACCTGTAAGTATGCCACACACAGTGACTATAGAGGATTTAATGAACTGAATGAACCACTGTGGGACCACGTAGGCCTTAGTTGTAGGTCTTGTTTTTTCAGTTCTTACCTGTGACATACGCTTTTTCAGACACAAACTGAATGCAAACGTATTTTCTTTTTGCAGAAACACAAGCTGTCATAAATGTATACTTATTTCAGCTTTCGAACCAATGATCGCCTTTGGCTCCCAAAGACCCTGAGACCATATATTACAGACAAGTCAGATGTTTACTTACAACTTAAGAGAACAAAGCTGTAATTCTCTCTTAAAAGTCGGGTAAGAAACACCAAAGTTTCCCAAGTTTAAGCATACTCTATTAATTTCATATGTTATGAAATGGGCTACAATTTAAAACAGACTATAAACAATCAAAATTCTTAAGTTTCCAATACAGACTGTACTCTGTGTTAATTGTTCTAAATAACAAACGATAGTAATAAAGTCACCAGACTTTAAAAATTCCAAGATACTTTTAAAATCTTTTCTAAAATCTCACCAAAATTCTACAATATACTCAAATAATTTCTAAAATCTACATAGTAAACATTTTCCTTCTCTATTTTCATAATCATTGTTGTTGTTTTTTTTTTTTTGAGAGGTTTTTCACTATAGGGCGTGTGCGCTCGCCAGACAGAGAGAGACAGAGAGACAGAAAGCAAGAAATCACCCCCCAGAGGGGATGGTCACGCCGCAATCCCTTCTCCTCCATTCTCCTCTTGGGATCTTGGGCACGCACGCACACGCGCCCGGCGTGGGTTTTAAGCCACCGGGTCCGGGACGCGAACCACGGTCGACTACGTGGGAGTCCAGCGACATAGTCATTACGCTAACTGCTGGTTCCCATAATCATTGTTTTGACTTCTCTAAGACACCAGTTTTTAAAAGTCTATAGATATGGGGCTGGCAGGTGGTGTCGTGTTAAGGTGCTAGACTCCTACATGGCCGACCATGGTTCAAGTCCCAGACCCTGTAAGCTTACTTTCTCACTCCCTCTCTTTCTCTCTCTATACCTCTCTCTAGTCAAATTTAATCATAAATAAGTGAATAAATAAAATGAATAATTCTTTAAAAAAAAAAAAAGTCTATGAATAGGCTGGAAGAAACAATATGGCTAATATTAAGTATAACACAAATAGACGAGATACTATGGCACAGCAGTACCACACCATTCCGGGACACAGACACCATATGGAAAAGGTCCCAGGTTCATGTCTTGAGGTCTGGAAGCATACTCTGAGTACAAGCATGCCTGTCATCCTGACAGGCTGCATTTGGGTCACTGCATGAAGGTTTCATTGGAGGTACCTCCATTGTTATCCATTGTTCATGGAAGAAATAAATAAAACCTTAAAAATACACACATACTGGGGGAACCAGCAGTTGGCGTAATGGCTATGTCACTGGACTCCCACGTAGTTGACCGCGGTTCGTGTCCCGGACCCGGTGGCTTAAAACTCATGCCAGGTGCGTGTGCGTGCTTGCCCAAGATCCCGAGAGGAGAATGGAGGAGAAGGGATTGCGGCGTGACCATCCCCTCTGGGGGGTGATTTCTCACTTTCTGTCTCTATCTCTCTGTCTTTCTGGCGAGCGCATGTGCCCTATCGCAAAAACCTCTCCCAAAAAAATAAAATTAAAATTAAAATACACACACACAACACACACATGATGTGAATTCAACAAATTCATGAAAAAAGGAATAAAGTACAAGTTTATATGACACCAAAATTTTTTGAAATGTATACATCTTTTCATAATATGCATTTTCCATGAATTTTTTGAACACCATCACAGTCCTGCCCTCCCCTCAGGGTGTATGTGAGTAATATATACATATATGGCTATGAAAATTCAGGTACCAGTTGTTGAATATATTTAAATTACATAATAAAGCAACAGAAAGCTAATGGTTAATTTTTAGGATAACTCACTGGTAGGATAAAAGGAAAATGGGGGAAAAAAAGACTGTTTTAAACCCAAAAAACAAACAAAAAAACCCCAGAGGACCTGTCTAGAAATCATTCTTGTAGACAGAGATCTAAAGCAGAAATTGAATTCTGCTTGTGCTTCTTGTATAATTAGCTAGTTAAGTTACTTAATTGCTCAACTTAATTTTTAGGGATAATATCTGCCTACCTTAAGTATAGAAGGTACTTGGTGTTCATTTCCTCTGGAGTCTGGATTTATTTCAGTAGCTGAATTTAGTAATTCAAAGGGTAAACGAGACCTAAAGATCATTTTTATCAATATTTGCATTCCAGCATGTATACACTATAGGCATGTACATGTGAGAAGTTACTTTATCTGGTTTATCTCTTTACAGTATTAGACCAGGGATGAGAATTTATATCTAAGGATTACTAGTGAAATGTTCTATATCATGATACATTATAAATCCTCGTGGGGATGTGAAGATGACTATATGAGAAATGAAACTAAGTAAACAAACAAACAAACAAAAAACACATGCCTGGCTGAATACTGAGTCATGATGTATCTCTCTGTTTTTCTATGCAAAAATGTTTCATGACTTTTCTGATGACCCAATAAATAAACACATTTTAATATAAAGCAGTGGTTACAAGTATGTACTTTGGTATCAGGCTGACAGAGCTGGAATCCTGACTGTGTCACCTACTAAGATGTGATTTTGGCTGAACTGTGCCTTAATTTCCTTATCAATAAAATGGGAATATTAAAGACTCACTGAGTTACTCCAGAGGACCTAAACCACTACCTGGCACACAATTATTATGGCACTAGGACTCCATAAATGCTAGTTTACTATTGTTATTATTGTTGATATATTTCAGAACAAATAATGTACTTGAAATTTACTTCAATTTAGTAATACCCATATAAAATATTTCAATTCCATTCAACATATGAGCATAAACTGTCAGGTACTTGCTGGAAGTGGAATTATTAGGTTGTGTTAACGGATGGGAGAGTGTCGAGCCGTGTTGTGAAGTCCTTGGTTCTTTGGGTCCAGATCACTAAAATTAGAGATCTGTCCCTAGTCGCAAAACGAAACCGCAACCATGAATGAAGTCGGTAGAAAAGATTTAATAGAAAGAAAGGGAAGGAAAGAAAAGAAGTATACCCAAAAAGTTTCTTGGGCGGACAGATTGCGAGGTGGCAACCGCGCTTGGTACTAGTTAATCGTTATTTTTATTACTAGAGGTCATGAATATTCATTAGTGGGAGGCCCCATAAGGGGGCCTATGTCCTTCCTTTAAATTTGAATCCACACGTTCTTTTCCTGCACCTGTGCACCTTCCTCACAGGTAAAGAATGAGGAACTTGATCACCTAACTGTGCATGGTGCCCAATGCAAGCCAGGTTGCCCCAATTAGACTGTTCAATTAGTCCACTGCCCTAATAAGAATTGGGGCATTGACCAAAAACGCTTGTTTAGGTCTTTTTGATAAGAGAAAGATCTACGAATCGTCCCTCTGTGCTTCCCTCAGGCCGCAAGGAAGGAAGATGGCAAACTGTCTGGCCCTCCTCCTGGCACCCACCAGGTGAGCCTTTCACTTTTCTCTTAGGGCTGCCCGCTCATGACTGACTGCCTGCCTATCACAGCTGGAGGAAAGTCATCGCATCTTTTTCTACACAAAAATGTTTCATGACTTTCTCGATAACCCAATAAAATACAGCTCAACACAGAGTTTGAATTCCAGAAGAGGGACAACCACGAACATCCATTTTTTTGTAGTCTACACTGAAAAAAGAGGTACCTTATTTGATCACAACAAAGATTCCATGAATTATATATAAATTAATGCTACAAAAGTTGAAATGGAAAGAGATTCAAATATTATCAGTACAAGCTACAGAAAAAATTGTTACTCACCTGAACTAGAGCTGAGCCTTAAATGACAAAAGTGATGTGGGAGAAAAGTGAGGAGTCCTTCTCAGGGTAAATAGACCAAGCAGGAGGAATATGCCTATCCCCAAAGTAAGAAGTTACAAATGCCTGAACATGCAAGGTCTCTTCAGTGCACCTGAGTGATGGGGTCTTATGAGCAGGGAGAGAGAAATGATAAGACATGGCAGACAGAGACAAAGCTGGAAAGATGATTTGAGATGGCATTAATTTACATGTGATTGATTTCCACCCCCTGCCCTCCATCAGGATCATGTGTTTGTCAGAGACAGAGGGGTAGGGGGACAGAGAAAAAGCACACCTGTTCAGTGAGGCATGGTCATGCTATAATTCTTTTTCCCTCCATTTCTCCATCCCATCAGAATTTGGGGTACACACACACACATGCACATGCACATGCACCCGACATGTTTTTCAAGTCAAGGGCTGGAACTAAACAGCAGTCGGTCATATGGGATCTGGCAACCTATGCGCACTGCTTAACCACTGCGTTATGGGTTGTGTACCAGACATTGCTAATTTAATGTCTTGACATAACCTAATGGTTTTTGATAAAGTGACCTAACCTAACTATGTGAGTCAAGTGAAAGGGCTTCTATTCTACTCTCACTGAAGCCATGGCTTCATAACCACTTTTGTCAAGAAAGACTCCGAAATACTCAGGTATCAAAAAACTGCAAACTGTGAAAGCCCAAAGAACACGAGTCAGCAAAGGAATAAGAAAAGCAGAAATACGTATAACACAGATTAAATCTAAGAAAAGGTCCGAAATTTATGGTAGTGGTAACTCTATATACCCAATGAACACCTGTGAAGCTCATTGCTTTAACAATTCAAACTTACATGTTGCCAAATACAGTCAACATTTTATAAATAATTCATGTCTCATTGGGTAACCTAGCTTTTTATACAATCTAATCCTTTTTTGCCTTCAACTTTCTCAGTTCAGTATTTATGGCTTAGAGACCTTAAGTTTCCAAGTATGGCAGACTTAAACTAATACATTTATTATATGCTTTATTTCAACTTGAATATATTTAACATAAAAAAGAGCACATGTTCCCATATTTGATGACAACGTCTATGGGCTAGAGACAGGTCCTACTATATCAGTGATATTTCTGATATGCTAGAATTCATTCACAAATTCTTAGAAGAAATTATTCATGTTTTACTTCTTTCCCTCCTTTATAAATAAATACTTGCTTGTTCACTCAAAACATAGAAAAGTCAATGTATGTATCTAGGATTCTGGCCAATTATTGGAAAACATCATAAGCAGTAAGCTGAACTGTAATCATTAAGCAGAGCACTTCTATTCTTAGGAAACCACAGAGTTTGGTTCACTTGGCAACACTCCTGACCTCTGGATCAAGAGGTCACAGTCTCACATTTCACATATAAACTCTAGCTTACAATCCTTGCTAACACTCCTGCAGAATAATTCAAGAGGCATTAAATGACAGTGCCATTAAAAACCAAGCAAGTATCCAGTAAAACTTCAAATCTAGGAATAAAATACAGAAATAATTGAACATACTGCTACTTTTTCAAACAAAAGATTCTGTGCTTAGAGCAGAGAGAGAGAGACTGTGTGTGTGTGTTTTAGCCAAAGGCAGGATGAATGAATTATATTTCATAACTACACTGACATGTGTCTTTAACCACTGACCTATTCCAAAAATGGGAAGGTAACAACAATACTTAAACTAAACTTCTGCCCTCTAAATGTTTCTATTAAATAATTTAACTTCATATTAAGGTGGTGGGATAAAAAAAACAAACAAAAAATGCAGAAATGAGAGGTCATATCAAATGGTTTCATGTAGACAATCCACAAGCACACAACTCAGACAGGGTGGCACCAAGTGATTAACAGCCCTTTACAAAAATAGATAAATAATGTTGCAATACATGCACTCTCATTTGGAATACCAGGTTGAATTCCTGACAGCAGAAACTTATTCTGTACTTTAAAAATAGGAATCCTAGTAAGATCAATAAGCCATATTTAAAATTCACAGAACAGGTGATTTGTTTTAAATAATACCAGAGATATCCTAAAATATCACAAGGTATATTTCTTTAAATAACACTGTTTTTTCCCCCCTCTACTTAAAATTATACCATTGAGTGGCTGGCAGGTGGTGTGGTGGTTAAGGGCGCTGGACCCCCACTTGGACGACCGTGGTTCGAGTCCTGGACCTGGCGGCTTGCTTTTTCACTTTCTCTCTCTCTGTGTCTCCCTCTGGAAATATTCAAACAATAATAAATAAAGTTAAAATAATTTTTTAAATATTACAATTGAATGTTTTATACTCTAAAGGAAGTATCTATGATCAGGCAAAAACTACGTAACCTGAACTAATTCTACAGACAGTTGGGAAAAGATTTCTCTATGTGAATAGTTATCTTTTCCATAATAGCAAGAATTTTCACTTTTCATTTTATTCTTTTGGAGAGAGATTTTTATTATAGGGCATGTGCACTCGCCAGAGAGCCAAAAAGTGAAAAATCACTCCCCAGGCAGGATGGCCATGCCACAATTCATTCTCCTCTTGTGATTTTGGGTACACATGCACGTACACATGCTCAGCATGAGTTTTAAGCTGCCAGGGCTGGAACTTGAACCACGACATAGCCATTATGCCATCTGCGGGTCTCTTTGCTTTTCATTTTAAATGGGTTTATCTGGTATCAATACTTTAGTATTCCAACAGATTTTTTTTTTTTTTTTTTTTTTAACAAAACCTTGACCACAGGTCTGGAGGCAGAAGGGACTGAGGAGGCTGTCCTTTCTCAGGCTAGATTGCTAATGCCAGAGCACCCTCGGCAGTATCTTTCAGCCTCCCTTATGCGCAGAGTTGTTCACATCTTTAGAGTAAAGACCTTTATCCTTTATGGAGAGGTTTAGGGCACATGCGCTCATCAGAGAGACGGAGAGATAGAAAGCAAGAAATCACCCTCGGGGGGGATGGCCATGCCACAATCCCTTCTCCTCCATTCTCCTCCTGGGATCTTAGGCACACACACACACATGTGCCCGGCATGAGTTTAAGTCACCGGGTCCAGGACTCGAACCACAGTAAACTACATGGGAGTCCAGAGACCTAGCCATTACGCTAACTGCTGGTCCCAGGCCTTTTTCCTTTAAAATACATTTTAAAATAAGTTTGCCAGAAGGTACATGCCCTCCTTTCTCCTTTATTTTTTGATCCAGGATCTCACACACACGCATCCAGCATGTTTCTGAAGCCACTGGGTCCAGGACTCAAACCATGTGGTCAGCCATGTCAGATCCAGTCACCACACCACCAGCTGGCTCTTAAATACAGTTTTTGTTTTTTGGAGAGGTTTTTTTTTTTTTTTTTTTTTTAGGGCGCGTGCGCTT
>NW_006159759.1:895044-914368 GCF_000334495.1 Tupaia belangeri chinensis
GAAAGCGAGAAATCACCCCCCCAGGGGGGATGGCCACGCCGCAATCCCTTCTCCTTTATTCTCCTCTCGGGATCCTGGGCACACACGGACACGCTCCCAGGGTCAGTTTATTAAGTAACTGGGTTCGGGACTTGAACCGCAGTCGACTAAGTGGGAGTCTAGCGACACAGCCATTACACTAACTGCTGGTCCCTTAAATACATGTTTTAATGCAAGAAGACACATGCACAAGAGTGAGAAAGAGAAAGAGACAGACAGACCAGACACATACATACACAGAAAACACTCTTCATTGGGGTGTGGTCATACTGTTTTACTCCATCCTGTCAGGATTCTGGGCATGCATACATGTGCCCAGCCTGTTTTTCAAGCCAAGGCCAAGATCTGAACTGTGGTTGCCCCTACACAATTTTTTTAAAAAAATTATTTAACTTTATTTATTATTATTATCATTATTAATTTCCTGTTTGATCAGAGAGAGACGGGGGGTGGGGGGTGGGGGGGAGGATGAGAAAGCAAGCCATGCCATCAGGTCCGAGACTTGAACTGTGGTTGGCCATGTGGGAGTCCAGTGCCTTTAACCACCATGCCACTTGCCAGCCCCAGCCCCAACACAATTTTTAACCACTGCATGATGGGGCCAGTCCTATGATAAAGTATCTTAATCAAGTACTATGAAAGAAATCATTACTAATTTCTATTGCTATCACTCCCAGAAATAGCCAATTCCTAATAAGACAATTCCATTAAGGAAGCTATAATAAATGGTTGTCAATTTGAATTTGCTACTGTTCTCAAATTATCATAAAAAAAGCAGGGCAACCTTAAGGGCAACTTGAGCATAGGGGCCGGCAAATGGCATGGTGGTTAAAGGCGCTGGACTCCCACATGGCCGACCACGGTTCAAGTCTCAGACCTGGTGGCTTGCTTTCTCACTTCCTCTCTCTCTCTCTCTCTCTGTCTCTCTCTGATCAAACTGGAAAATAATAATGATAATAATGAATAAAGTAAAATAAAATAATTCTTTAAAAAAAAAAAAAAAAGGCAGGGCAACCTTGAGGGCAACTTGAGCCTTATCAAATACTAACCAATAGTTTATGTACTA
This sequence comes from Tupaia belangeri chinensis, assembly GCF_000334495.1. Classification (NCBI taxonomy): domain Eukaryota; kingdom Metazoa; phylum Chordata; class Mammalia; order Scandentia; family Tupaiidae; genus Tupaia; species Tupaia belangeri. The sequence continues at coordinate 896,150 of NW_006159759.1, forward strand.
ACAAGTACTTTGTTCAATTAAAACATTGGTTTCCAGGGTCAGCAGGTAGCATGGTGGTTAAGGCACTGGATCCCACATCACTGACTCCAGTTTGAGTCCTGGACCTGATGGCTTGAAAAATTACACGGGCGCATTTATGTCAAATCCAAAATCCCTAGAGAATAAAGCAGAAGGGATTGCTGTGTGGCTATCCCCACACTAGGGGGTAATCGACTGGGGATTGTTTTCTCAACTTTCCCTCTGTGTCTCTCTCCAGCAAGCACTCATGTTCCACAGCAAAAACCATAACAAAAAAAATTGTTTTTAAACTTGGTTTTCAGATAGAACAAGATAACTTACATATTCTACACAACCTCTTTTCCTTTTTGCCTATAGCATGAGATTCAAACCTGCTGTAGTTAGTCAATAAACAAAGCCAGGTAATAAAGGACAACATTTATGTAGCATTTTGTGGTTTATTTAGTACTCTTACATCACACATATGTATAAATTAATAAAGAGAACTTAAGTCTATCAGCAGAGTTGAAGGATGAGGCACAGGTGAGGGATGGGATAGGGAACGCAAACTAAACTCGGGAAGTTTCCACATCTGTAAAATACGGATCCACCCAATGCATAGCTTTATGCGTGTTAGATAATATGAAAGAGTTACTATGCTAGTTTATGTTGAATCTAAAGTTTTCTCAATTTATTCAACACCTATTTGTTAAGTGGATGCATATATCAGAAACACGTGGGCACTCTTAGAAATAGCAGTTAAACTGCCCTTACTGATGCTATTCCTTTTAAGGAACATGGTGAACACCCCAGTTAAATTCAACAGATATTTAGTGATCATCAAATAAGTACACAACATGAATGAGGCATTACGAGAATTAGGATGTAATTTAACTCAGTCTATACAAAAACTTGTAGGCAGAAACAAAAAAATGTAAAACCTTCAATAGTTGTAAAGTGGTAGCCAAAGATTAAAAGAAATCACTCATGCTTTGGAGTGCACAGGTCCAAATGAGTGAACCAGTGTAGGTTACTTCACCTTACCAAAACAGACCTCCAGTCTATAAAACAGTAATCTAGGGAACCAGCAGTTAGCATAATGGCTATGTCGCTGGACTCCCACATAGTCGACCGCGGTTCGTGTCCCGGACCCGGTGGCTTAAAACTCACGCCGGGCGCGTGTGCGTCGTGCCCAAGATCCCGAGAGGAGAATGGAGGAGAAGGGATTGCGGCGTGACTATCCCCCCTGGGGGGTGATTTCTCGCTTTCTGTCTCTATGTCTCTCTGTCTGTCTGGCGAGCGCACGCACCCTACAGTGAAAATCTCTCCAAAAAAAAAAAAAACAGTAATCTATAGAATAGATTAAACAAAATTAATGCATAATAAGAGAATAGTACACATATAAACAAGTACTTAAGACACGGTTGCTCTCGCTTTACAGCACTAATATCAAACACATCACATAAAGCAATTTTTATGTGCTCAAAATGAAACTTCCTTAATACCTAATTGCTAAAACTCCAAAAATATCTTAACCACAACTATTTTCCTTTGAAATTAAATCTAAATATAAATCACTACCTTAACCCTACTCACAAAACATTAACATTCTTTCAGGGCCGGCAGGTGGCACAGTGATTAAGGATGCTGAACTCCCACATGTCTGACCATGGTTTGAGTCTTGGTCCAGGCAGCTTCTTTTCTCACTTTCACTCTCTCTCTCTCTCACACTCTGTCCCGCTCTCTGATAAAATTTAAATAAATAAGTAAATAAAGTTAAAAAAATAATTTTAAAAAACATTCTTTCATACAATAAACTGAACAATCATCAATTTGCATTAGTGCTAACAACGGGTTTAAAAAAGTTCTAAGTTGTACTTGACAATCAGAACAGTCCAAAATTAAAGTTGACTATAAAGAACAGATTCCAAAAGACATAGAAAGTGTCTGCCTAGGCATGGCTCTGACAACGATGAAAAGCTCTTCTCGCACAAGGCTGTAAAAAGCCCTTTTTGGCTCTCAGAGATGACGACGACCTCTCAAGGTTTTTGCTAATAAAGGAGGTACAAATGAGAAACAGATGGAAGTTTAAATCTCAAACTTTTCTGTATTTACACAATTTGATAGATAACAATTAGAGGGCTGGCTCTGTGGAGCAGAAGTAATATACTGCTCAAGAGAAACGAGACCCCACATGGCAACCATGGTTTCAATCTCTAGCTTTGTAGCCTAAACCATACGGGTTATGTACACCGTTGCCCAAGATCAAAGAGACTGAAGGACAGAGGCTGCAGCATGACCAGACCCTGTGGACAGTGCTCATACCTCTCTTTCTCATGCACACAACATGTATTCTACCATAAACAAAGAAAAGTAAACATAAACAAAAAACCAACAGTATAGAGAAGTGAATGATGTTCTCATAGGCAGACAACAAAGCTACTCAAAGATACTAAACACAGGCTCCAGGTTCAAAGGATGTAGCTCCTCTTGACAGACAAACCAACATCTGGTTTGATGATAAATTCTTCATTTGACAAGATGGCCTGGGTTTTTAATTACATAAAAGGAGTACAGGGCAAGACAATCATCTTGCCCCTGGATGATAAATAATTTCCAGAAAACTCAAAAACTAGCTATATCCTATAACCACTTACTATCTGCTAACAAAGTGGGTTTAGAATACTTGAAGCCCGCCTGCTCTTTAAGAAGTAAACAACTGACAAAAATTGAAGAGCTCAACCTGCACAATAGTAGTCCTGAACTGTATTCCACACAGGCTGGAGGGTGGGGACCTGAATGACTGCTGGCCTGCAATCACTGACTTGCTCAGCAACTTTGCTATAATGGCTTCAAATTGCAGGCCTGAGGAAATGCTCCATAAATAGCTGCTCTTTTTTTCTTGTAAAGCCTCTTCATAGACCCAATACAAACTCCACTACCAAAAATGGAGGAGTCATCATGAACATTTTTTTAACGTCAAGAGAACTAGGAATATCCAGCTAATCGTGTTACTCATTATGGGAGTTATGACTCACAGTGCTGAAATCTGATTCACTGTTTAAGTACAACTTTTAGAAAACAAAAAATTACAAATGGATTAAATTGGTTTTTATAATTACTCAATTTCATGAAAAGGAAAAAACCTGCTGTTTTTATAGGCCTTTAGAAAAAGGTATATGCTTAGGGGCCGACAGGTGGCATGATGGTTAAGAGCACTGAACTCCCACATGGACGACCCCAATTCACATCCTGGACCTGGTGGCTTGCTTTCTTACTTTCTCTTTCTCTCTCTCTTTCTGTCCTTCTTTGGTCAAATTTAAAAATACAAATAAAGTTAAATAAAATAGTTCTTTGAAAAAAGAGAGAGAAAGAGATGCTTAGATTTAAAACTGAATGTTTGAGAACGTAGTCATTACCTTCTGGTGAAAAAAGTGTTCATTCATAAGCAACCTGGACACACGTGGTATGATCAGAAAAAAACACTTTGGGAAAGCAGAAACACACTAAGATAAACAATCATTCTAAAGTCACTGCAAGAATCCATCTCCTAACAATCACCAGTATTTATGTATATATAGATATACATAACTTGTTCAGATAATTTACTAGTATATAAATTCAAAACCCCCAAATTCAATAAGTAACAAATTAATAAAGGCTAAACCAGCAATAACAATGAAGACTTTTCTTAAACCTAACTGAATTCAGGAAGGGAAAGAAGGCAACAAAGTACAGTAATTAAACAAAAAATGGGTAGTAGTAAATCCAGGTTCCATTTCTGCTAACTTTCCATGTGAGTACCTAAGTTATCCGAAAATGAATAGATTCAAGAGACTTTTTTGGTAACACATCAGTGAAGCTTTAGAAGGTAACTACAATTAAGTGTCAATTAGAATTCACTATCTTGAACATAAATTCTGAATTATAAACCAAAAGCCCATATATTGTCTACCTACTGAATGGTCTAAGACTGTGTCTAACTGACCACATTTCAAAAAGAAACACTTATCAAATTTATATTGTATTATTCATAAAAAATGAGTTCCACTGACATTATGTTCTGATTTATTTAGACTCCAGATGATAATTCCTTTATCATCATTAGCATTTATTTAATAAAACTTTCAATCCAACTGTGGTTGATTAAAAAATGTAGCCACTACCTCTTGCAGTTCCTACCATGATGTAGTCTACTTACCAACCCCTTGAATCTGGGCTGGTCTTGTCAGTTGCTGTAACCAACAGAGTAGGGCAGAAGTGACGGTATAACAATAGCCATGGGAGGCCACAAAGCTTTCACTACCTTCATTCTCTTGGAATGCTCCTACCAACATACAAGTACAGATAAACAACTGAATGATGAGACTACGTGGAAAGAAGAGCCCAGGTAGGACTCACCACCAAGGCCCCAGACATTTGGGACCTTCTTAGCCTCTTAGCCCCTATCCAGCTGCTAGATTGATCAATAGCTGCAGTACCAGAACTGCTCAGCTAAGCTTGACCCAAATGCCACACCCACTGTTTTAAGCCACAAATTTTTTGCATTAATGCAGCAAGAGCTAACCAATACACAGAGAACTTGGTTCAATCAGAAGTTAATTCTCTGTTCCCTAACATGTGCATACATACTATAGCAAAAAGTAAATTAAAAAACAAAAAGAGGAAACTCAATGACTATTAAAAAAAAAAAACCTCAATGACTGTGATGATGTATGAAATACTTAGGACTAAATCAGCACACAAGAACATATGTGTACTAATATCTCAACAGAACATTCAGCCTAAAAGAATCAAGTTTAACTTGCTTTATTATGACTTCACATTAGGGAGGGAAGGAGGATGGCAAATTCTTTTAAACATTATGTATTTTCATATCGATTTATTCCCTAAAAATGTTATCACTAAAATCTGAAACACACAGCAATATTGGAAGAATTTTACAATCATTATTTATATACCCATTACCTAAATTCTAGCTATTTATTTTGATGAATTTGTTAAACTAATAAATGTCACTTTTTTCCTACCAAAAAAGGATATTAAAATAACATAATCTGTGTGCCCAGTTTAAGAATCCCACAAACTTTAAGCATATACAGGGAACCAGCAGTTAGCGTAATGGCTATGTCACTGGACTCCCATGTAGACGACTGCAGTTCACATCCCGGACTCAGTGGCTTAAAACTCACGCCAGGCGCATGTGCGTGCGTGCCCAAGATCCCGAGAGGAGAATGGAGGAGAAGGGATTGTGGCGTGACCATCTCCCCTGGGGGGTGATTTCTCGCTTTCTGTCTCTATGTCTCTGTCTGTCTGTCTGGTGAGCACACGCACCCTATAGCAAAAATCTCTCCAAAAAAAAAAAAAAAAAAGACAGATACAGTATAATATTAATACAGCAATTTCTGTTAAGATTAATAATACTCATTAGTTTCTATGCTAGGGATTTTAACAAGATAGCTAACCTTCTCCATAACTGCTTGGTAAGTGTAACCACTTATTTTACAGATAAGAAAACTGAAGATTAGAGAGTTTATATGACTTATCTAAAGCCCTAAGACATTAAGCAGCAGAATTAATAGGCCAGCAGTTGGCGTGGAGCATCTCATATGGCCGGCTTCACAGTCTGAGTCCCAAACCTGGTGGCTTAAAAAAAAAACATCACACCAGGTGTTTGTGTACGTGTCCAAAATCCAAAGAAGTACATGGAGGATAAGAGACTATAGTGGGGCAATCCCTTCTGGAGGGTGATTTCTCACTTTCTCTCTGTCTCTCTCTGGTGAGTGCATATGCCCTATAGCAAAAAACTATAAAGAAGCAGAATTAAGTTTTTAACCAAAGACAGTTAGTTCCAAATCTTTAGATTACTGAACACTTACATCAAGGGGAAAAAGGAAGATGTTTATACCATTTTCAAAAATTGGAAGATACAGTATAAGATGCCAATTCTTCAAGTTTTTCTACGTTGTCACTGCAATCTCAAAATTTCAAAAGGTTCTTTGTGAAATTTGACAGATCAATTCTTTTTTTAAATATTTATTTTATTGATTTTTTTTATTCCTTTTTATTTTGACCAGAAAGAGATAGAAAGAGAAGGTGAGAAAGAAAGTCCACAGGTCCATGACTCAAACCAGAGTTGATTATGTGGGAGTCCGGCACCTTAAACACCATGCCACCTGCTGGCCCTGAGAGATCGATTCTAAAATTTATATGAATACAAAGACCAACCAAAACAGGACAAGATAAAAGAATTTCACTATTATCAAGATGTGTTCTAATGCTCTACTAATTAAGACAGAGTGCTACTGGTACAGGGACAGAATAAGACCAAATATGGCAGAGTAAACAAATCTATATACCTAGAACAGAAATAGAATCAGTAAGGAAACAAACTTTTCAGTAAACACTCTAGGATAACTGGATATCCGTTTTGTGAAAGAAAAAAAACAAAACAAAACAAAAACAAAAAACAGACCCCTACATTTAGACTGCTCATAAAAAGCAAGCCCAAGATTAAAAGACCTACATATGAAACTTTCTGAATACAAAAAATAAAATAAAATAAAAATAATAGCTCCATAACCTAGGAACATGCAAGGACTAGTAAACAAACACTAATCATATAGGGAGAAAAATCCAAAAGAATGGTGTGAGATTTATGAGCAAGCACTTCAGAAAAGAGAATAACCATATTATACATTTCAGAAAAGAGAATAAGCATATAGTTTTCACATATATATATTTCATGTGAAATAGTCACATTCATATATTTCACGTATGACTACATGCTCAGATTGACTGGTGACCCAAACAATTTCAAAAACCACAAAGGGATACTATTATAAACACAGAAGACTAGCAAAAATACCAAGCACTGAAATCATCAAATTCAAGATGCACAAACTGTTACTCAGCAGTTCCAATCTTGGTGTATGTTCTAGAAAAATTCTTATACATGTACACAGAAAAATCCTGAGTAAATGAAATGTATAGAAATATTTACTGTAGTGTTGTTATATAACAACCTAAATATTCCCCAACTGTAGAATGGAGAAACTGTGGTCTACTCACAAACAACAGAGCCACACCAGGGGACTTGAGGAAGTCTGTGGATGGGGTGGGACAGTAGCACAGTGGTAAAATGTGACACTGTGAAGCTGACTCACATGGGAAGATTCAAGGACTGGATCTGACCTCCCTCCCTACAACTGCCATGCTCATGGAAGCAGGGGATGGAATACAAAGTCAAGACCTTCTTGGAGATGCTGTATCTCTGTTGCTGTCTCTCTCCCATGGAAGTAATAAATGGGCCAGCAGATAGAGTGGTGGTTAGGGTGTTAGACTCCCACATGACCAACCACAGTTCAAGTCCCAGACCTAGCAGCTTGCTCTCACTTTCCCATTCACTCTTTTCTCATCAAATTAAAAAATAACAACAAAATTAAATAAATAATTCTTTGGGAAAAAAAAAAAAACACTTCTTGGGGCCCGCAGGTGGGGTAGTGGTTAAAGCACTGGACTCCCACATAGTCAACCCAGTTTGGCGTCCCAGACCTGAAGCTTGAAATTCACAACAGGTGTGTGCATATGTGTGCTCTAAATCTCAAGAGAATGGAAAAGAGATTGCAGTGCAGCCAACCCTTGTGGGGGGTGATTTCTCACTTTCCCTCTGTCTCTCTCTGTTGAGTGCATGTGCATTATGGCAAAATCCTTAAAAATAAATAAATAAATAAACTTTTAAAAATGTTCATGGACAAGGGGCTGACAGGTGCCACGATGATAAAAAACAGTGGATTCCCACATGGTTGACTGCGGTTGAAGTCCTCGAACCAGTGGCTTAGAAATCACAATACATAAATAGATATTTAAAAAATAAATTTAAGGGAGAACAACAGGTGGCATGGTAGTTAAGGTGCTGGACACTCCCATATGGCCGACCACAGTTCAAGTCCCAGACCTGGTGACTTGCTCTCTCTCACTTTGCCTCTTTCTCTGTGTGTGTGTGTCTCTCTCTCTCTCTGGTCAAAATAAAAAAAAAATAAAATGAATGATTAAATAAGTCTTTAAAAATAATTAGTTAATTTAAATAAATAAACAAATAAATAAATAAATAAAAATGTCAGGTAAATTTAAGTACAAATTCAGGGCCAATCTGTGGCACGGGGTTAAGAAGGATGGATCCCTGGACCAGCAGAAAGGGTAATGGTTATATTGCTGGACTCCCACATTGTCGACCGTGGTTTGAGTTGCAGACCCAGAGGCTTAAAACTCAACACTAGGCACATGTGCATGTGTGCCCAAGGTCCCAAAAGAGAATGGAGAATAAGTGATTATGGTGTAGCCATCCTCCCTAGGGGATGATGTTTTCTGTCTCTCTGGCAAACACACACATCAAAGCAAAAGCTCTCTCTTAAAAAAAGAAAAAAAAATAAAAGGATGGATCCCATGTGGACAATTGTGTGGTTTGAGTCCTAGACCCAGTGGCTTGAACAACTTAAAATGCCAGGCAAATGTCTCTGTGCCCAAAACCCCAAAATAAGGCAGAAATGAGAACAAATAGAGGTATGACTATGACCCATGAGGGTGGTTTTCTCTTTCTCTTTCTACAAGTGCATGCACCTCTGGCAAGATTAAAAAAAAAAAAGGATAATAAAAAACTGGATTTAAGGACTATGGTGAATTAAAAATGACCATCTATTCTTGAATATTCTTCCAACTGGAAAACTAAGTCTAATCCCTGAAGTGTTTAAAAGACAAAATTTAGTTTCCATGTTAAGTTAAAATGGTGACAGAATATTAAAGGTTTTACAATTTATATGAATTAGGCTCATTATAAAAAAAGAATTATTATTTATTAGACTCCATTTGTTCCCATTATTTTTCAATTTGACCAGAGAGAGAGAGAGAGAGAGAAAAGGAAAATTAAAAAGCAAGCGGCCAGGTTTGGGATTCGAATTGCTGTCCATCATGTGGGAATCCAGCGCCTTTAGCCACTACACCACCTGCCAGCCCTCGAATTAAGCTGATCAATAAACAAGCACTCAAATATTTGTTTTTGGTAATATAAAAGGAATTAAACCATTTAATTCTGTCTTTTCAAAACAAATTCTAAAGTTAATTTTAAAAATTAGATCTCTGAAAATAGATGCCTTGGTATCAGCTGCTTTCTTACCCAATTTAAAAAACTAAAATTTTATAATGCTTAGGTAAGCCTCATAATATAATATATAAAGAGCCAGATTCCACAGGGCTGACCAGTTTGAATCCATGCCCCAGCAGCTTGAAAACCATGCAGGGCAAATGTGTGTGCCCAGGATCCTGACAGGATGGAGACACAGAGGAAAAAGGATTTTGGCATGACCATCAACAATGAGGGGGATTCTCGCACACTCCTGTGAGCCCAAGCACCCTCTGGCATTCAAATTTAAGTTTTACATTGTTACTTTACTGTTGATTTAACTTTATGGTGATTAACTTTTTAAAATTATTTTATTTAGCTTTATTTATTTTATTTGACCAGAGAGGGACAGAGCAAGAGAGTGAGACAGAGGAAAGTGAGAAAGCAAGCCACCAGATCCAGTACTAGAACCGTGGTTGGTCATGTGGGAGCCTAGCTGCCCCAACTACCACATTACCTGCCGGCCCCTATAATAATAATTATTAACAAACAGAAATAATCAATATACAAAAAGGATTTATATTCACTTTGCATACTTTGTTTAAAATTATTTATTTATTTTAATTTGACCAGAGACAGACAGAGAGAGTGAGAACACAAGCTGCCAGGTCCAGGACTTGAGCTTTGGTCAGTTATTTGCGAGTCCAGCGCCCTTAACCACCACACCACCTACTGGCCCCCACTTTGCATAATTATAACAAGCTTACTTGGTAAATGAATGAACATTAAGCTAAATTTAAAAATTTGATAAACTAAAATGAAGACAATCCCTTCCAATTAGCACTTTCTGACAAATGACAGTGTCAAAAAAATAGGGAAAAGGGCCAGCAGGTTGCACTATGAATATGGCACTTGACTCCCACATGGCTGGCCATGGTTGGAGTCCTGGATCCAGCAGCTTAGGAGTATTACCGTATGTATAACCAAAACCCTGAGACAAGAGAAGGGAAGAGATTATGGTGTGGCCATTCCCCCAGGGAGGTGATTTCCCACTTTCTCTCTCTTTGGTGAACACAAGTGCCCCATAGCAAAAACCTAAAAAACAAAAAATAAACAAACAAACAAACAAACAAAAAACCCAAAGTCCAAGAACAAAGGTAATAGGATTAACAGCTCCAAGGGAAAATTCCCTTAAAGTGGCTGTCTTGGGGCCAGCAGAGGACATAGTGGTTAAGATGCTAGACCCTCCCAGGGTCAACTGTGGTTTCAGTCCTGGACCTGGCATTTTGAAAAATCACAAAAGGTGTTTGTGTGTGTGTGTGTGTGTGCATGTGTGTGTGTGTGTGTGCATGCACATGTATGCACGCACACGTGCACATGCTCACATGCAAAAATCCCCAGATGATTACAGAGTGGCCATGTTCCTTGGGGGGTTTCTCACTTTCCCTCTCTCTGTCTGAGGTGAGAGCACACACCCTATGGCAAAAACTAAAAAAAAAAAAAGAAAAAAAAAAAGATGGCAGTGTTACCCAAGGTAGGGCAAACAAGCCCTTAGGTATTATTAGAAAACTTTTTGGTGGGGCTGGCAGGTGGCGTGGTGGTTAAATGTTCTGGACTGCACATGGCTGATTGCGGTTCAAGTCCCAGACCTGGTAGCTTGCTTTCTCACTTTCCCTCTCTCTCTCTGTCTCTCTCTGGTCAAATTTAAATAAATAAAGTTAAAGAAAATAATTCCTAGAAAAAGAAAAAGATCTTTTTTGTAGCTGTCTTTGACTTCCTCTCCCCTTTCCTGCCCCCATATCTGTTGAGCTGAAAATGCTAATTCCAAATGCATGGCTTGAATGTTGTCTCTTACCATAGGTTCCACTGCTACTACTTCATTACTTCCCCTTAGATTTCCACAGTATTCTCCTCAGTGGTGTCACTTTTACAACAGAATTTCATTTTTTTATTTAATTCTAAAGCAGTCAAATATTCGATGTCCATGGGACAAACAGTTAACACTCTATGTTAGAATTATTAATTTACAAGCAAAGGGTAAGTAGTGTCGTCTTTTTCTTTTCCACATTGAAAGAGAGCATGTGTACCTGTAAGGGAGAGACAGAGAGAGGGGGGAAGGAGAAAGCATCCCAGTAGAATGTGGTCACAAGACAATTCCCATACCCCCATTTCTCCATCCTGTGGGGATTTGGAGCACGCATGTTTTTCAAACATCAGGGCTGAAATTCAAACCACAGTCAGCCACATGGGATCTATGTCTCTTAATCACCTGGCTATGGGGCTGGCCTAAGCAGTATCTTTTTTTTAATATTAGCAGTTATTTAAATTTAAGAATAATCTCAAACTCATAAAATCAGTTTCGGAATATACAAGGTAATTATTAGGTCATAGGAAAAGTTAGGCTATATTTTTGTAGGCAAAAACATAACATGTCACAACTTTCCTGACAACAGAATACTTAGCAAGCTTTTTAGCATACAACAGGCAGACATAATGATTTGCCATCCTAAGTAGGATTTTTTTGAGAGTGAAAAATGTCAATAATGGGCCAGCCAGTGACAAGGTGGTTATAAGGTGGGTGGATCACAAATGGTCGACTGCAAGGTTTGAGAACTTGGCAGCTTGAAAAACATGCTGGGTGTGTGAGCATGCGTGCCCAAAATCCCAAAAGGAGAATGGAGAAAGGACTATGGTATGACCATGCCCTATACAGTATACAGGTGCCTTCTTTCTCTCTCTCTCTCTCTCTCTCTCTCTCTCTGTTTTTCTCTATCCAGTGAGCGTCCAAGTCCTGTAGCGAATAATTCTTTTTTTTTTTACATAACAGGAAAATGGCAGAAAAGAAACTATAATCACATTAAGGCATCATGCAGAACCACGTGGACCTTTAAGAAAAACCACTCTTGGGGCCGGCAGGTGGTGTGGAGGTTGGAGTGCTGAACTCCCACATGGCCGACTGAAGTTTAAGTCCCAGATCTGATGGTTTGAAAATCATGGCAGGTGCATGTAAATATGTGTCCAAAATCCCAGGAGGAAAACGGAGGAGGAGGGACTGCAGTATGGCTGTTCCTCCTAGGAGGTATTTCTCACTTTCCTTTTCACTCTCTCTGGCAACATGTCCTATGACAAAAAAAGAAAGAAAGGAAGGAAGGAAGAAAAGAAAAACCACCCTGTGTCTGAGGAAGGAAAAGGAATCAGCCTACTGACATAAATCTTATCTGTAATATCAAAACTGAAAAACAGGTACACAAAGGGCATACTTTGTCCACATATACAGAGGACAATGAATTTATATATTATTGTGGAAAAAAAAAAAAAACGGTGATTATTTTCTCACCCTTAAGAAGAGATGTGGGGACCAGCCCCTAAGAAGAGATGTGGGGACCAGCAGCTGGCGTTTGTATTTGGACAATTCTTCGCCAAGTTTGTTTTTGTTTGTTTGTTTTAAATCTTAAAAAAAGTTGTCCAGAAGAGCTTGGTAATTTTAAACTGTGACGTCCAATGCTGGTAAGGATTAGTTCCAAGCATTGTCTCAAGAATTCCTAATTCTCAGGGGACCAGCAGGTGGTGTGGTGGTTGAGGCGCTGGACACTCCCACATGGCTGACCACAGGTTGAGTCCCCGGACCTGGCAGCTTCACTTTCTGTCTCTCTCTATGTATCTCTGTCTGGTCAAATTAAAAATAAACAAATGAATAAATAAAATTAAGTAATTATTTAAAAAAAGAATTTCTAATTCTCTCAGTCATTTTCAACTTTAGCACCTAACTATTTTAGTAAGCTTCCACTGATTCTGATCCCTTCTTTCACACATCATTCAGTATTTTAGTATCTTTTACAGCACAGAAATACCAATTTTTGGGGTAGCATTTACTTTGTTCTCTGATTGCTACACAATGTTTTGGTGTAGTTTTGCTTTGCTCACCAAAGATTTTATGGTATGGTAGTTGGGGCACTGATTCCCACATAGTCTACCTCAGTTTGAGTCCCTGACCTCATGATGGTTGAGGCGCTGGACACTCTGTATCTGTCTGTCTGTCTCTGGTGAGCACATGTGCCCTACAAAAAATCTAAATAATAATAATAATAAATTAGAAACCAGCAGATGGTATAGCAGTTATGTTGCTAGACTCCCATGTAGTCTATCACAGTTCAAGTCCGGGACCTAGCACTCAAAACTCACACTAGGCACCTGTGCGTAAGTGACCAAAATCCCAAGGGGAAAATGGGAAGGGATTGCAGCATGCCCATCCCCCCTTCGGGGTGATTTCTCGCTTTCTGTCTGTCTCTATCTCTCCAGCAAGCACAGACGCCCTGTAGCAAAATTCTGTCTCAAAAAAAAGTAAAACTAAAAAGTTATTTGAAAATTTTCTAAAGACAGGAGATTTTATGCTGCCTTTAAAAGGTTTGCTACTTCTTTTTCTCTAACAGAGTGCCGTATGTAACTGCTCTTTATTTAAACAAGTAGTAGAGGGGCTGGCTGGTGGCATGGTGGTTATGGGCACTGGACTCCCACATGGTCAACCACAGTTCGAGTCCTGGACCTGGCAAGCTTGCTTTCTCACTTTTCCTCTCTCTCTCTCTCTAATTTAAATTAAAGTTTAATAAAATAATTTTTTTTAAAAGTAGCAGACTACTATTTTACTTCAAGTCCCAACTTTTAAAGCTTTATATACTAGAGAAGGAACTGGGTAATGATATACTAATAGGAATATCTCCACTATCATATATGATAGGAGCCACATCTCAAATCTCTTGGTTTCTTCTCTTTCTTTCTAAACTTGCCATAGGGCACATACACACCAAAGACAGAGACAGAGAGAAAGAGAAAGTGAGAAAGCATCTCCCATGGGGGATGGCCACATGGCAACCCCTTCTCCTCTCAGGATTTTGGCATGTACACACATACACCTGGAGCCTTTTTCAAACCACAAGGTCCAGGACAGGAACTGTGCAGTTAGTCATGAGATCCACCCACCTCAACCACACCACCACCAGCTGGCCCCACATTTTCAAAATCCAAACTCTCTGAATAAAATTCATACACTGTCCAATGCCAAAACCCCTGGTGTCAAGGTATATAGTTCCTCCTTTTAAGACAATCTAACCCATACAAACTTAAGTTAGCAAAACTGACACCAACTGGGATAAATGTCATTGAGATTTGCCTAATAAAAATATTTACCTAAGAATAATAAAAACATATTCTTATAATATTTAAGTCAAATCTAATGACATTACTAAAATGACTAATAATCAACATCTGGATTAGAAAACTGGAAATCTTTTGTTTTTAACTGCTGGCGGGCGTATGAGCTCATGTGAAGAGAGAGAAAGCACCCCCCCAATGGGGCGTAGTCATGCCATAATTCTTTCTCCTCTACTCTGTTAGGATCTGGAGTATGCACATGCACACACCTAGACTGTTTTTCTAGCAGCTGGGCCCAGGATATGAACCATGCTCAGCCACACAGGGTCTGGCATCCTCTGCATAAAGCTACCACTGTGCTCTAGGGACAGACTAAAACTTAGCAACTATATATAGTCATCTAATAATTATACAATTGGATTTATAGGGGCCAGCAGGTGGCATGGTGGTTAAGGGCACTGGACTCCCACGTGACTGACCGCGGATCAAGTCCAGGACCTGGCGGCTTGCTTTCTCACTACCCCACAGCCCCATTCTGTCCCTCTCTGATCAAATTTATTTATTTATGTGAATAAATAAATAATTTTTTTTTAAATTGGATTTATAAAAATTCAGCTTCTATATAACCTTCTAAATCTCTATTGCACACCCCCTTACCCAACAAAAGCGGGAGATGGGATATTTATGCTCCAGAGGGACTCAGAAAGGGCTGGCCCCTGTAGTATCACTGGCCAATGAAGCCCCTCCAAAAAATAAAAAATAAAAAAAATAAAAAGAAACTCCTAATTGGGCAAGCAGGTGGCACAATGGTTAAGATGCTGGACTCCCATGGGGCTGACCATGGCTCCATCCCAGACCCAGTGGCTTGAAAATCACACTGGGTGCATGTGTATGAATGCCCCAAATCCTAGGAAGCAAAGGGAAGAGACTGCAGCGTGGCCATCGACCCAGGGAGTGATTTTTCACGTTCCCTCTCTCTCTCTCTGGCATGCACATATGCCCTGTGGCAAAAAAAAAAAAAAAGAAAAAAAAAATCCAGTATAATATCCCCAGAGAGAAAAATTACTATACAACCATGAAATAAGAATAGCATTTTACTATAAATAGCAAACAGGTCCAGCCATGGTAGCGCATGGACAGTACCTTGAAAAGTTGGAGCCAGACAGGACAAGGACTAGGTTCAGTTCCCTGGCCAACCTGAACACTGTGGGCACAGATGCAGGACCTGTAATTCTGGCAAACTGGGAGCCTGAGGCTAGAGGACTGCGAAATGAAGAGACCCTGTCAAGGATACCTCTCCATCCCTATCATTCTCATTAAAACACACACACACACACAAACTCAGAAAAGAGTCACCCGAAATTAAGTATGATAAGTAACTTTTTTGGGGGAAAAAAAAAATCCTGAAAAATTAAAAGTTAAAAGCTAAAGGAACTACCAGCGAGAGGGCTAAGAAGAACCTAAATAAAAGAAAACAAAGAAAAAAAGATATGTTATTTTAACTTGCAGGAATATCAAGAAAAGACTAGAAGAAATTACCTAGGAACTAATGAAATCGTTTTCTAGGACGGAAGGACAGTAAGGGCCTCATTTACACTGAAGACCAAGTTTCTAGACCATCCTTATCACGAAATTTCAGACTTCCAGAGATAAAGAATATAATACTAAAATCCCCGGAGATCAGCAGGTTGCGTGGTAAAGTACTAAACACTCCCACATGGCCGACCACGGTTCAATTCCCGGACCCGGTGGCTTCCTTTCTCACTTTCCTTCCCTCTCCCTCTCTCTCTCTCTCTGGCCAAATTAAATGAATAGATAAATTAAATTAATAATTCTTATAAAAAAATACCAAAATCCTCAAGGGAAGTAAATCAAGTTTAATTGCTCAATAAGAAAACTAGGAGCTGAAATCCCATCAAAATTCCCAGGAAAAGTAACAGATCGGACATTTTTAGAGGGGCTGGCAGGTGGCATAGTGGTTGAGGTACTAGACTCGCACATGGCTGATGGCAGTTCAAGTCCCAGACCTGGTGGCTTTCTTTCGCTCTCTGGTCAAGTTGACAAATGAAAATAATAAGTAATATTAAGTAAGTAATTATTTAAACAAATTAAAGACATTTTTAGATACAAACGATTTCAACAGTTGGGACCAGCAGGTGGCGTGGTGGTTCAGGGCGCTGGACCTCCACATGGCCAACTGCGATTCAAGTCTCACACCTGACAGCTTGCTTTCTCACTTCACTCCCTCCTCACTCACTCACGCTGTCCCTTTCTGTACAAATTAAAATAAATAAAGCTTACTTATTTATTTTTAATGGTTACGTCGCTGGACTCCCATGTAGTCAACTGCAGTTTGAGTCTCAGATCTGGTGACTTGAAAGTTACACCGAGTGCACGTGTGTACGTGCCCAAAATCCTGAGAAGAAGAATGGAAGAGAAGGGATTGTGGTGTGGTCATCCCCCTGACGGGTGATTTCTCGCTTTCTGTCTTTCTCTTTGGCGAGTGCATGTTCCCTATAGTAAAAAATCTCTTTAAAAAAAAAAAAAAAGAAACACCATATTGGGGGGGGGGGACATCTAAAAGGAGCAGAAAGCATTTGCCTCTGGAGAACACAAACAAGAGATAAAATAAAAATAGGGACCAGCAGTTAGCATAATGGCTATGTGGCTGGACTCCTATGTAGTTGGCCACGGGTCGAGGCCTATGTAGTTGGCCACGGTTCGAGTCCCAGACCTGGTGGCTTAAACTCATTCCAGGCGCATATGCATGCATGCCCAAGATCCCGAGAGGAGAATGGAGGAGAAGGCATTGTGGCCTGGCCAACCCCCCTGGGGGGTGATTTCTGGCTTTCTGTCTGTCTCTTTCTGTCACGTGCACGCGCCCTATAGCAAACTCTCAAAAAAAAAAATTTTTTTTAAATGGGTCTCTATCATATATGCGTGCAGGCATATATGCATGCATGCCTTAGAGTATTAAGGGATTATATAAATCGATGTATATGTTATTATCCTAAAAAATATTTCAAAATATGCTTGCATATCAGGCTATGAAAACTATCTTCAAACTACCTCTTACTGGTAGAATTTGGGTACTTCCTCTGCTATTTTGCCCTTTTCAAAATTTTCTAATTCTAATGAACAAGTACTATTTTATTTTTTTTTAATTATTTAACTTTATTTTAATTTGACCAAAGAGGGACAGAGTCACAGAAAGTGAGAGAGAGAGAGAGTGAGAGAATGAGAGGGAGGGGGAAAGTGAGAAAGCAAGTAGCCAGGACCATTAACTCAAACCACGATCGGCTTGTGGGAGTCCAGCACACTTAACTACCACATCACCTGCCAGCCCAACAAGGACTACTTTTTTTGAGAGATTTTTGCTATAGGGCACATGCACTTACCACAGAGACAAAAAGTAAGAAATCACCCCCCCTAGTGGGGATGGCCACACCACAATCCCTTCTCCTCCTTTTTCCTCTTGGAATTGTGGACATGCATTCCACACATGCCTGGTTTGAGTTTCAAGCCACCAGGTGTGGGACCTCAACCGTGGACAACCACATGGGAGTCCAGTGCCTTAACCATCAAGCCACCTGCTGGCCCAAACAAGTACTACTTTTGTAATCAAAAACACCAGACCTGGATCTATAGAGCTGCAGTAATGGATTGCTCAAGAGAACCTGGATTCCACAGGGCAACCGCAAATTGAATCCCCAGACCAACTGGCCGAACACATGCGCATACCCAGGAGTCAACAGACTAGAGAACTAGAGAAGGGGGTCCTAGTGACTAGACCCTTGGAGGGTGCTTCTCTCTCTCTCTCTCTCTGCACATGTACACACTGTTATGAATACAGAGAAAACACAACACAACTCCTCCTTAAAAAAAAACAAAACAAAACAAAGCGAACATATATTTTACTAAAAGAAATCCATAAAATCAGATACATGGAGGAAAGA
>NW_006159759.1:914399-917126 GCF_000334495.1 Tupaia belangeri chinensis
AGTGAGGAAGGACAGTTTATATATACAAAAAAGAACTCATGAGGGGGCTGGCAAGAGGCATGGTGGTTGGGAGCACTGGATTCCCACATGACCTGGTTCAAGTCCTTGACCTGGCGGCTTGCTTTCTCGCTCTCCCTTTCTTCCTGTCTCCAGTCAAATTAAATAATAAGAGTAACAAATGGAATTAAGTAAGCAAATAGATAATTCTTAAAAAACAAACAAACAAACAAACAAAAACAAAACCTGGAACCAGCAGGTGGCATAGTGGTTTAGGCACTGGCCTATGATGTGGCTGAACATGGTTAGAGTCCTGAATCTGGGGTCTTGAAAATCACACTGGGTTTGTATGTGCCCAAAATCCCAAAAAGAGAATGGAGGAAAAGGGACTGTACCATGGCCATCCTGGGTGGGGTGTGTGTGTGTGATTTATTGCTTTCTGCCTCTCCGGCAAGCTTACACACCCTATAGCAAAACTTCCTTACTAAAGGATGTCTTACTCTAAACCCCAAATCAAACAGTCTGTACTAAGTGTTCATGCACACATCAAAAGTCACATCTCTCTGAACATACCTGGTAAAATAAAACTCTTACTGTAAAACAAAGAAAAAGCCTCTTCAATTTAGGTTAAGTAATTGCAGGAAGAAGAAAGCTTTTAACAAAATGTCCTTCAACAAACTTCAAATCAGGACCCAGCTGATGAATTAGACAATCCAGCAACTAAAACCTTATCCCATGAAGTTGAAGTGGAGACATATGAAGAAACAAGACTAATGACAAAGCACTGAAGATATTTGGTAAAGAAAAACCTGGTATTTTAATAGATACTCCCACATGCATTATTTTGTTAATTTGTAACATTATTCCCAGAACCACAGCCTGTCACTTGATGTGTTAAAGTTTATGATTCTTCCCATGCTAAGAGCCAAGTGAGGATTAAACTATTGACCACTTTTCCCTGTCTAGAATTTTAAGGAGGAAAAAAGGACTGTTGTGATTTATCCAAACTTCATTTGCTTTTAGAAGGGGTCAAGTCTTACATAAATAAAAGTGCTTCCATGGTGGCAGCACTTGTTCCGAGGAAACTCGGTGCTATAGTACTTGAGCAACCTGAGTCATAAAGCAATTCTTCTTGATAAAAACAGCAACGTCCCTTTCATGGCTTGAAGTTATGATTAATCCTAGAATCAGAAGCCTTTTTTTAAGAACAATGTCACTTGGGAACCAACAGTTAGCGTAATGGCTATGTTGCTGGACTCCCACGTAGTCGACCGCGGTTCGTGTCCTGGACCCGGTGGCTTGAAACTCCAGCCGGGCATGTGTGCGTGCGTGCCCAGGATCCCGAGAGGAGAATGGAGGAGAAGGGATTGTGGCGTGGCCATCCCCCCTGGGGGCTGATTTCTCGCTTTCTGTCTCTATGTCTCTCTCTGTCTGGCGAGCACATGCACCCTATCGCAAAAATCTCTCCAAAAAAAAAAAAAAAAAGAACAATGTCACTTAGTAACCAGTTATAGAATCACATGGCTTTCTTTTTTTTTTAGAAGAATTACTTATATTTATGTATGCATGTATGTATGTATGTATAAGTAAATAAATAAATAATTTGACCAGAGAGGGGCCGAGAGAGGGAGGGAAAGTGAGACCTGGCAAGCCGCCAGGTCCAGGACTCAAACTGCAGCTGCAGTCAACCATGTGGGAGTCCAGAACTTTTCATCACCACGCTACCTGTCGGCCCCCGCCACACGGCTCTTTAAGACCTCCCTGTATACAATTCTACTCAACTGTTGCTAAACGTTAGAACCATAATTAATAGCTAAATTATACTAATATACAAGGCAGTAAATTAAGTTTGAATAAACTTAAACCTTTTTTAACTTTTTTTCCTTTATGATAAGGCATGTGCATGTACATGTGAGAATGAATGTTAGAGAAACAGAAACAGAGATAACCACCCTTCACAGGGTCTGGTCATGCTGCAATCCCCTTCCTCCAGGTCTCTGGCCTGTTGAATCCTGGGCACTTGTGCACATGCCCAGTGTATTTCAAGGCAACTGGGCCATGGATGTGAATCCTGGTCACCCATGTGGATCCAGTTTCTCCTGAGGAGGGCATTACCACTGATTGTGCCACTAAGCTTACCCCAAATATTAAATCCTAACGGGTGATTTTTAAAAATGACTTCACTTTAATTTGTCCTAAGCCTTAACTTCAATACACATGTTGACAACCAAAAGACTAGGTATCCTTTACCGTTCCTCCAAACACTTAAGGTAAAAGGTAAAGCAGAGTCATTAGTGTAACTGTTTAAGGATACAAATTTACATTATTTTTCTAACTACAAAGTAAAACATATTTCTCTAAAGTACTGAGGAGGGCTGGTCTCAGGGCTTCAGAGAGTTTTGCTTTGTTTCTTTAAGTTTCAACTTATTCAAATGCTAACAAAGTTTGAGGGGTTTTGTTTATTTTTTAAAATAGTTAACAATGGGGGCCAGCAGATGGCCCAATGGTTGGGGCGCTGGACTCCCACATAAATGACAATAGTTTGAGGTCCAAACATGGCAGCTTTCTCTCTCTCTCAGGTCAAATTTAAAATAATATTAATAATAAATAAAAATTCAATAAAGTAATTATTTTAAAAAGGGGCTAACAGTGGGCTTTATGGGAGGTGTATTTTTTAACTTTTTAAAAGATTATCTTATTTAATTTTACTTAAATTTGACCAGAGAGTGA
>NW_006159759.1:918283-919582 GCF_000334495.1 Tupaia belangeri chinensis
TGTCTGCGGGGCAAATGCACCCTATAGCAAAAATCTCTCCAAAAAAAAAAAAAAAAAGAACAATGTCACTTAGTAACCAGTTATAGAATCACATGGCTTTCTTTTTTTTTTAGAAGAATTACTTATATTTATGTATGCATGTATGTATGTATGTATAAGTAAATAAATAAATAATTTGACCAGAGAGGGGCCGAGAGAGGGAGGGAAAGTGAGACCTGGCAAGCCGCCACGTCCAGGACTCAAACTGCAGCTGCAGTCAACCATGTGGGAGTCCAGAACTTTTCATCACCACGCTACCTGTCGGCCCCCGCCACACGGCTCTTTAAGACCTCCCTGTATACAATTCTACTCAACTGTTGCTAAACGTTAGAACCATAATTAATAGCTAAATTATACTAATATACAAGGCAGTAAATTAAGTTTGAATAAACTTAAACCTTTTTTAACTTTTTTTCCTTTATGATAAGGCATGTGCATGTACATGTGAGAATGAATGTTAGAGAAACAGAAACAGAGATAACCACCCTTCACAGGGTCTGGTCATGCTGCAATCCCCTTCCTCCAGGTCTCTGGCCTGTTGAATCCTGGGCACTTGTGCACATGCCCAGTGTATTTCAAGGCAACTGGGCCATGGATGTGAATCCTGGTCACCCATGTGGATCCAGTTTCTCCTGAGGAGGGCATTACCACTGATTGTGCCACTAAGCTTACCCCAAATATTAAATCCTAACGGGTGATTTTTAAAAATGACTTCACTTTAATTTGTCCTAAGCCTTAACTTCAATACACATGTTGACAACCAAAAGACTAGGTATCCTTTACCGTTCCTCCAAACACTTAAGGTAAAAGGTAAAGCAGAGTCATTAGTGTAACTGTTTAAGGATACAAATTTACATTATTTTTCTAACTACAAAGTAAAACATATTTCTCTAAAGTACTGAGGAGGGCTGGTCTCAGGGCTTCAGAGAGTTTTGCTTTGTTTCTTTAAGTTTCAACTTATTCAAATGCTAACAAAGTTTGAGGGGTTTTGTTTATTTTTTAAAATAGTTAACAATGGGGGCCAGCAGATGGCCCAATGGTTGGGGCGCTGGACTCCCACATAAATGACAATAGTTTGAGGTCCAAACATGGCAGCTTTCTCTCTCTCTCAGGTCAAATTTAAAATAATATTAATAATAAATAAAAATTCAATAAAGTAATTATTTTAAAAAGGGGCTAACAGTGGGCTTTATGGGAGGTGTATTTTTTAACTTTTTAAAAGATTATCTTATTTAATTTTACTTAAATTTGACCAGAGAG
>NW_006159759.1:919593-925044 GCF_000334495.1 Tupaia belangeri chinensis
GAGAGAGGGAAAGGAAAAAACAAAGCCACTAAGTCCAGGACTCAAACCATGGTTGGCCATCCCACCTACCAGCTCCTTAAATGTTTTTTTGTTTTTTTGAGAGGTTTTTGCTATAGGGCGCGTGCGCTCACCAGACAGAGAGACAGAAAGCAAGAAATCACCCCCCAGAGGGGATGGCCACGCCACAATCCCTTCTCCTCCATTCTCCTCTCGGGATCTTGGGCACGTACGCACACGCTCCCAGCGTGAGTTTAAGCCACAGGGTCCGGGACTCAAACTGCAGTCGACTACGTGGGAGTCCAGCGACATAGCCATTACACTAACTGCTGGTCCCCTCCTTAAATGTTATTTTAAAAAGAAA
Organism: Tupaia belangeri chinensis; assembly: GCF_000334495.1. NCBI lineage: Eukaryota > Metazoa > Chordata > Mammalia > Scandentia > Tupaiidae > Tupaia > Tupaia belangeri. Next base: position 919,955 of record NW_006159759.1, read on the forward strand.
ATTAGACTGCTACCTTGTCAAATGAGTTTGTTGCACTAAATATCTAGTTTATCAAATATCTTTCTTAGTTCACGCTAAAAATACTTAGCATTTTTTTCACAGAGTTGAGTTCATCTCCATATTCTATTTACTGTGTCACTTTCACTACATTCCAACTCTTTCTTTTCTTTTTTTTTTTAAGAATTATTTAATTTTTTATTTTGGAGAGATTTTTGCTACAGGGCGTGTGTGCTCTCCAGAAAGACAGAGAGAGACAGAAAGCAAGAAATCATCCTCCAGGGGAGATGACTATGCCGCAATCCCTTCTCTTCCATTCTCCTCTCAGGATCTTGGGCACGCACGCACACACGCCCAGACTGAGTTTAAGCCACCACGTCCAGGACTTGAACTTGTTGTTGACTACCTGGGACTTCAGCAACATGGCCATTATGCCAACTGCTGGTCTTGAATTATTTTACCTAATTTTATTTATTCATTTTTTTTTATTTGATTTAACCAGACACACACACACAGAGCGAGAAAGAAAGTGAGAAGGCAAGCCACCTGGTCTGGGACTTGAACCGTGGTCAGCCATGTGGGAGTGTTCAGCACCTTATCTACCATGCCACCTGCTGGTCCCCACAACTCTTTCTTGCGCCATGGTTAAATACAGCTCCTCCAGAGTTTTTCTCCCTAAACTACTGTGGCACTGCAAGCCATTTTTCCCTGGGCTGAGTAGAAGCAAGCCCCCCCCTCCCCGCTCCTCCCCCCCCAGCTAAGGGCATACTTTCATCTTCCCTTTCCACTCAGCCTCAACAGCAAGACAAACAGGCAGAGACTGGCCTCCCCTCAGATAGGGAAATACTTTGTGACTACAATTTGAACAATGGGGGGTAAGGTTGCAGCTTAATAAACATTTAATGGCAAAATTACAAGCTTTCCAATTTTAAAATGAAATCCCATAGGGTACACTTGAAATAAATGGCATAACCTTATTATTTAGGAAATCATTCTTTTTAAAATATCTAATCTCTGTTACGGTTATAGTCTTCTACTGAGCAAAGTGGGAGGAGAAGCTTAAGCTCAAACAGAATTTTTTTTGGAGGTTTTTGCTATTGGGCACGTGCACTCACCAGAGATGCAGACAAAAAGCGAAAAATCACTCCCTGCGATTCCTTCTCCTTTCTCCTCTCAGGATCTTGGGCACACACATGCATGCGCGCACACACACGCAGCCGGCTTGAGTTTTAAGCCACCGGGTTCGGGACTCCAACTGCGGTTGACTACATGGGAGTCCAGTGACATAGCCATTATGCCAACTGTTAGTCCCAATCAAACAGAATTTTAATTCATCTACTTTAGCTAACATGTTTCTGAGGTAGCAAAAAAATAAACTTACAATTATACCTGCAAAACAAGTTCATTTATTGTTGGAACATGGCTAAGTCATATGTGTAGTAGTGTCAAAAATCTGAAAAAAATACCTTTTTTAAAATTCTGGGTCATTATACTCATTATTTTTTGGAGGGGAGGGGAGGTAATTTACCAGTGGGTACATGCATGTGCTCATAGGAGTGGGGTATGGAGGAGAAGCACTCTTAATAGGGATGGTCACTCAGCAATCCCTTCTCCATTTGGCCTTCCTTTTGAGAATTTGGGAACCTATGCATATGTGTGCAGAGTGTCTCTCAAGCCACCAGATCTGGGACTCAAACTGCACAGTAGACCACGAAGGACCCAGCCACCTTAACCATTGTACCATCAGATGGCTCTCAATTTAATTTTTAATATAATCACAAGAAACCTAGAATCTTTGAGGGCTTTCCAGGAAAATAATGGAACTTAAACAAAATTATCATTTAATAATTATTAGAACATTACGTTTTTAAAAAATTATTTTATGTAACTTTATTTATTTTAATTTAAGCAGCACGACATAAAATGAGAGCAAGAAAAAGAGAGGAAAAGTGAGAAAGCAAGCTGCCAGATCCAGGACTCGAACTGTGGTCAGCCATGTGGAAGTCCAGTGCCTTTAACCACCACGCCTCCTGCCGGCTGCCCTAGAACAATACTATTAATACAATGCAAATCTATTTTTCAAATCACTGGATCAGATTCCTTAAATCAAGGTTTAAGGCCCTACTTGCTATATTATATACAAGAAGTTCCTTGGGGAACAGCAGTTAGCCTAATGGCTATGTCACTGGACTCCCAAGTAGTTGACTGCAGTTCGAGTCCCGGACCCAGTGGCTTAAACTCACGCCGGGCTCGTGTGTGTGCGTGCCCAAGATCCCGAGAAGAGAATGGAGGAGAAGGGACAGTGGCATGGCCACCTCACCCCCGCGGGGGTGATTTCTCGCTTTCTGTCTCTCTGTCTGGTGAGCACACGCACCCTATAGCAAAAACCTCTCCAAAAAAAGAAAAAAAAAAGTTCTTTGAACAAGGTCATAGTTATAAGATATCATATTCAATAAAAATAAATCTGAGAAGTTAAAAACATTCCTTGTAAACAGAGATCTTATAGAATGCTAATTCAGGAAGTTATTCAGCAGCTTATAAAGAAATAGGAAGTTGTTGACCAACTACTTGAAGAACTATTTCCTGTAGGAAAACTGTAAGACAGCTGAAGAAGGCAGTAATTCTCAGTGGTAAAGAAAATAAATTTTTTTCCAAATAAAAGCTCAATGTAATATAACAAAATTAGTTTCAAATAATAAATCCAATAGAACGGATATCATATGTGGTATATAACAACTAAGTCTTTTTTTCTTTTTTAGCACACTTTGGTCATCCCAGAGTTTGAATACATGTCATTGATAAATAGGACTGGTATCATCCACCATATCACTTGGTACAAGACTGATCTGGTAAAGGATCTGTAAATAACAACGATCAATTGTCCGTTACTGCTTCAGTCATGATGTACTGATACTAGAGACGGGGTCAGCTGACTTAAAAGAAAATCCATCTACGATCACAAGCAATAATTAGTGTTTCCAAAGCCAGTATTTCTACATTTTCTCTCAATTATATCACCTTGCATGTGTGGACTATTTCTTATCAAGTATAAATCTAACTAAATTATACACTCTGTAACTTAAAAATCACAATATCTAAAAAGATATATAGTAAGATAAACTTTTTCTCAGTTCAAATAAATATAAAAAATGAAACTTGCTTAAATTTTCATTCTACACCCAGGTAACAACAAAAATCTTTACATAAAAGAGTAAAATATAAGTATAAATTATCAAGAAAGCCTGATTTTGGGACCAGCAATTAGTGTAATGGCTATGTTGCTGGACTCCCATGTAGTCAACCGCGGTTCGAGTCCCGGGCCCGGTGGCTTAAAGTCACGCCGGGCGCATGTGCACGTGTGCCCAAGATCCAGAGAGGAGAATGGAGGAGAAGGGGCTGCGGTGTGGCCATCCCCCCTGGGGGGTGATTTCTCACTTTCTATCTCTCTGTCTCTGTCTGTCTGGCGAGCGCACGCACCCTTTAGCAAAAACCTCTCAAAAAAAGAAAAAGAAAGCCTGATTTTAAAACATTAAAGCTTGATTAAAGAACTCTGAGATGGGACCAGCAGCGTAATGGCTATGTCGATAGTTAGCGTAATGGCTATGTCGCTGGACTGCCATGTAGTTGAGAGCGGTTTGTGTCCCGGACCCGGTGGCTTAAACTCACGCTGGGCACACGTGCGTGTGTGCCTAAGATCCCAAGAGGAGAATGGAGGAGAAGGGATTGCGGCGTGGTCATCTCCCCTGTGGGGTGATTTCTCGCTTTCTGTCTGTCTCGCGCACGCACCCTATAGCAAAACCCTCTCCAAAAAAAAAGAATTCTGACAGTATCAAGTTAAAATCTTAGTTCATCATCTTTTTTTTTTCTTTTGAGGTTTTGCTATAGGGCACGTGTGCTCACCAGAAAGACAAAGAGACAAAGCAAGAAATCACCTCCCAGGGAGGACAGTCATGCTGCAATCCCTTCTCCTCCATTCTCCTCTCAGGATCTTGAGCACGCACGCACATGAGCCCGGTGTGAGTTTAAGCCACCAGCTCCGGGACTCGAACCGTGGTCAACTACATGGGAGTCCAGCGACATAGTCATTACACTATCTGCTGGTCCCACCTGGCTTGAGTTTTAAGCCACCAGCAGCATGAGTTTAAGCCATTGGGTCCGGGATCACAGTCAACTAAATAGGAAATGGGAGTCCAGCGACATAGCCATTACGCCAACTGCTGGTCCCCTTAGTTCATCATCTTTGACTAATGCTCAGGACAGGTATTTAACTCATTTATTTGCTCAATATAAAAACATTATTTATGACAATAAGTTGTTTATGACAACTATTCAACCCATAACATCCTGAAAGTATGTAAATGGAGAAGATAAATTAATCTTCTTCATAGTGTTTCTCCAAAATGCATGTTGCTCATAAAGCAGATACTTTCAGAAGCTATGAAAGTTGCTAAGCCCACAGTTACCACTTATCTTCCACATCTAATCTTAGGGACCCTCTTTACAACACCTGATAGGTACCATGGTTTCGCCTGCTTCTACTGAGAAAAGATTTTTCTCTCTCAGGGAAAATCCTTATAATTTCTGCAAAGTTTGATGTGAGAAAATTCTTCTGTGAACTCAAAACTCCTATTTCTTATATAGTAAACCTAAACTTACTTCTACACAAGATTTTCCCCAAATTATAGAAAGAACGATAATGCCTTTATTTCCCCTCTTCCCAGTTTTTTCTTAGCCAGGTAAACTTCTCTCCGATCCTACAACACATGGCATAATGAATGGCCTGGTTTAATCTTCCTTTCATGGTCACTCAAATGCAGTGAATGAAGTGAGCAAGATATGGGGATAAGGATACATCAATACTATTAAGAGGAACATTTCTTCTCAAAGAGTCGGTCCTTTTAAGAATAAATATCTAGGGACCAGCAGTTAGCGTAATGGTTATGTTGCTGGACTCCCATGTAGTCAACCGCGATTCATGTCCTGGACCCGGTGGCTTAAAACTCACGCTTGGCGCGTGTGCGTGCGTGCCCAAGATCCCAAGAGGAGAATGGCGGAGAAGGGATTGCAGCGTGGCCATCCCCCCGGGGGGGGGG
>NW_006159759.1:925115-929750 GCF_000334495.1 Tupaia belangeri chinensis
CTGAAAAAAAAGAATATCTAAAATATTTATTTCTGCCCCCAAAAAATCACTCATTCAAAACAATGAAAATGTAGACACATGCGACCTACAAGCCATTAATTATCACAAGATACAAAAGACTAAGAAGAGCATAAATGTTTCTCTTTAACCTTATACTTTTAGCCACAGCTTCAACCAAAGAAAGAAGGCAAGCAGGCTATTAAGCTGTTTAAAATCTCCCCAGGTCAGCGTGTGACCCAGCAGGGAGAGGTTCAAAAGAGTACAGCCTTCCTTTCTTCTTAACAACCTGGTTTGTTTCCACCCCCTTCCCCTTCAAGACACATCCCTCACAGCCAGAAGCTCTTTCAATCATTTACTTTGGATGTCTGCTTGAGAACAAATGATCCTGCTCATGCAGATGAGTTTGCCAGACCTGTGTGTACTTTCTAGTCTCTGCTCTTTTATTGTTCTGGTTGAAACCTGACCCTTTGAAATGGATACCAGGACACCAGAAAACTGATTAAAAAAAAATAATAAAAAAAAAAAAGAAGAAGAAAAAGAAAGTTGCTTCCAAGAAAGGGAACAAAAACTATAGAACTCTTAGAGACCAAACCTTTTCCTCTGCTCACAAAACTTTGTACCTTACGCTAAAAAGTAACAACCCACCTTGAAAGATGATCCACGTAAAACTCATATTAAGATTAGCAAAATGAAACAGTATTATTAATTGTGTCATCTGATCTAATAAATGGTACATTTGCCTTTGGAGTAGTTTGTCAGAACAGGTCTGAATCAAAACTTGGACTGTTTTTCACTTTATTACCCCAAACCAATTAAATATTAAGTGGGCACTTTTAAAAACAGAAATTCCTCTATAATACTTAGTTTTAAGCAACATTTTTGAACGGACTTGAGTCCAACGAGGCAGGTAAAATTAAGGTCTTATCTATAATTTTAGAATTAGAGGTTTGATAAAATTCTATTTATGTCATTTCAGCTTAAAGCAATTCTGCTGTTTTGTTAAAGATGAAAAGGCTGATTAAAATAACCTAGTGGCCCTGTTTCTGTTTACCCAGAGAAGAAGGATTCTGTTTTGAAGACCTGGAATCATGAAAGAAGTCTGTCAGTGGTGGTATACCAAACCCCAAAATTTTTATTTCTCTTTACATTTTGGCAGAAAAAAATAAATTGTAGCTAAAGTTATTCTTGTTTCATAATTTTAAATACTGTAAAATGAGTCACCTCAAAAAGTCCTACTTACTTTGTAGTTTTCTCTATCAATAAAATATTTAAAAAGGTTTACACAGCACAGTACGTAGTTCATAAAAGTATGCCAATTCTATAATTCTCAAAATTTGAAAATGTTCATGGTATTCTTCCTGGTTTTGCACTAGGCTAATTAAAAAGTCTGGCACAAACTCAACCTGAAAATATCTAAACTGCCACAAAAGAAAAGCCTGTAAAAGGCCCTGAATAAAGAATCAATCAAGCTTTCAAAATATTACCCACACTAAAAGGTCGTACCAGAGCAAGAAAAAAAAAATCCACAGAAGCTATAACTGAGCTTGACATACCAAGATATAAAAATAAATAGTATATATAACAGTATATAACTGTGTGTCCCATGACACACATATACTTTTAAAATAATGATCTCTTCACTATTATTTTTACTTACTTTAAGAAATATCTCTGACCGGAAGATGTCTTCGCCATTTCCCACCCTGCTGGCAGAGGTACATCATCAGGTATCTCAAAAGAAGACTGGCGAAGATGCTGAGCTGCTGGTGTAGATGTTGGGCCAGCGACTACTCCCGTGGGGGTCAATGTCCCGGGAGAAACAGCTCCAAGCTGCAGAGAAGCTGGAGAGGAATGAGCTCGAACATGCTGTGGAGTCAGGGCTCCTGCAGTGCCCGCATCAGTACTGGCCTATTAGGAATATTGCAATTAAAGAACAAAACAAAAAACAAAGTTAGAATCTCTTTCAATTTAAAGGGATAGCCTAGTAGGATATCACTGTAACCATCTAAATACAAAAAGCAAATGTGAACATTCAACATTTGACACTGGGGCACACTGGTTTTCAGACGGATAGTTTTAATCTTGTTATCATTTTAATATACATTTTATAAACATTTATAATTTTATTGATGAGCAACTTATCTAAATGAGTCCACCCACGTACACTAGACATGTCCTCTACATCTTTTGAGGCAACTAGTACAGAAGGAATAAAACACTTCTAAAATAATAAATACTGTATTTTAAAATCTAGTTTCACAAAGGTTAAGACAGATGAGCACTTTTCCAAGATCTAAAATGCTCCAGGTATAAACACAACCCAAATAATAATTATTCTTCCCTAGCCCAAGCCCTAGATAAAACAAACCCCATCCTTTTTTCTCAATATGAACAAGTGCCATCAGTAATCATAATTTATACAATTCTTAATGATCACAAAAGATTTAGAACCAGCCAAATGTGGTTTTAATAGTCATCTAATGAATGAAGAATCACATCTTGGGACCAGCAATTAGTGTAATAGCTATGTCACTAGACTCCCATGTAGTCAGACTGCGGTTTGAGTCCTGAACCGGGTGGCTTAAACTCACGCCGGGCGCATGTGCGTGCATGCCCAAGATCCTGAGAGGAGAAAGGAGAAGAGATTGCGGTGTGGCCATTCCCCCCACCCCCACCCCGGTGTGTGTGTGTGATTTCTCCCTTTCTGTCTCTCTGTCTTTATGGCCTGCCCACGCACCCTATAGCAAAAACCTCTCCAAAAAAAAAAAATCACATCTTTGTACCCAGAAGATAAAGATGTTATCAGTTCAATTAGAGTGTAACTTAAGAACTCACAAATATTGACAACCGCATAAGAGCAGAAAAAAAATCTGCGCTCAGACCAGAAAGAGTTGAGTTCTAGTCTAACTTGGCTAAACACTGAACAAATATTTACATACTATGAGCCTCAGTTTTCTCATTTGTAAAATAGTTCATGATGTAAAATTAATACATAAAAGAATTTCTAGCGAATGATTTGTAGGTAAGAGTATTTACAACACAAATTCATACCATTCATAATCTAGTATACATTTTTGATTCTTTAATTAAAATTAAGAGTTTGGTTATCAAAAAGTTAGCATTTCCTAGACTCAGATAGGGAAGGAAAGAAAACTAAGAAATCAGCAGTTATTCATGCCTGAAAACTGCTGAACTAAGAAATTATTAGAACATTTAGTTAAAAAGTGTATTAAAAGTAAGTACAACTAGTAGATTATTAATATGAGTTTACAAACTGCTGGACAAATTCTTCTGTAATTATTCACTACACAAATGAAATATACTTTTCAGCTGTGATTCTTTCTGACTTAACTGATGCCACAAAATGGGGAATTTAATTTCCTATTATATGTATTATACTTTCCAAACATATTAAGTTACTAACAGCATATAGCTATGTAGTCTGCAGGGTGCATGCCAACACACATTTATCCATAATGAGTCCAGAAACCCACTTCCAGGGGTAAGGAAAAACATACCTAAATCTACTTCTTACAAACTGCAGGCTTTAGGTAAGCCGCTCAACTTTTTCCTTCCCTTTCCTTAACCCGGTTTTTTGTCATCAGGTTAAGTGAGCTTTCCTGAGTTCCAAAAGAGGAGAGAGCACCACAGGCCTGGAAATGGAGGGGGAATGGCAGTACCGGCGGTAACTTTTCTTCCCACTCAAGTTACAATCCGAGTGGGCTAACTACACTGCACTGTTTGGAAAACCAATTAACTTTCGGGCAAAACCCCTGTGCTCAAGTTTAAAATAAAAAAAAAAAAAAAAAAAAAAAACCTTTAAAAAAAGAATAAAAAACCTTGGCCAAACAAATCGACTGAAACCTATCGGAATGTTAACGCTTTCGCATCATAGTTTCATTTCTATGTTGGCAAAAATAATCGAACGTTGTGTTAGGCGGAAAAGCAGCCATGTTCACATCCTCAGTAAGCATTAAAAAGCAATGGCGATCCTAGAATTAGTCATCGCTTCCCAAACATTAACTTTTAATCACCGTTGAACTAAGCAGGACTCGGCCGATGAGTCAACCTGCAGTGAGTTATCAAAGGCTTGCGTTAAAACCTCGGTGCTGTAAGGCGCAACGCAGTTCCTGCGCAACGTACAGATGTGGCTAATTTAAAGGCATTTCAGCACACTGTAAATAATAGCCTACAATTGGAAAGCCCACACGTGAACCTACTAAGCTTGATAAGAGCGGGCCTGCCCGAGAGCCAGGGCACAAGGAAGCGCAAGGGTGAAACTACTCCATAAACAACTTCCAGGAAAGTCTGGGCCGGGGAAGCCCGAATCCTGTACACGGAGCGCGCCAGCCTGGGCCCCGAAGAAAATAAATGCTCGCGGGAGGGGGAGGGGAGGCAAGGGGGAGGGGACGGGAGAGGAGGGTGCAAGGAGCTAAATGGACCGGTTCAACCCCCACCCCTAATCAACAGTGGAAAACAAGAGAACAATTATTTGACTCCCCAGGAGACTGAAGTGGACCGAGAGGCCCCGAAGGGAAGGGGGCCCCGGGCTCAACTTCACAAACTCAGCCGCCGCTGGCAACTCACCCACACACAAATGCCAGAGGCCCCCCTCCCCCGCCGCCCCGCGGGCGG
>NW_006159759.1:931155-934054 GCF_000334495.1 Tupaia belangeri chinensis
ACGCGCCCACCCTCGGCCGCAGGAAGTTCCTCCGCCCGCAGTGCCCAGAGAGGCTCGCCCAGCTCGCCTAGACGGCGAAATGGCCAAGGCCGGAAAGTCGGTAGAGAACGTGTAAATCCACTCACCCCCTCCGGCGGATAACGCCACTTGACTGAGCCACCGCCAGCGGAATGCAGTGGAGATAACTTCGGGTCAAAATAGCATTAAAATGCACCGATTTTAAGAAAGACCCATTTGTTAACAGTTTTGTGTGTATATTTAAAAGATTAAATATATTTAATTCCATCTGTTATTATTCTTTAATTTGACCAGACAGAAACGGAAAGCGAGAAAGCAAGCTTCCAGGTACGGAACTTGAGCCACAGTAGGCCATGTGGGAATCCAGCGTCCACCTTGCCACCTGCCGCCCTGCATTACTTTTTGTAATTTTTTTCACTTACCTGTTAGTAAGCGAAACTCATTTGAAAGAGGTACACGTTTGTGTAATTGATGCGCAGGGACTTGGTCTGTGACTCAAGGCAACTTAACTACTTTTTAAGCACTCAAACTTGCAGCAGTCACTGAAAACCTTGATGCAAAAAAGTGCTTACCTTGGGCTACAGGCATTCGACTGTATCTGTCTTTGATCATCAAGGGCTGGCGCCTACTCCTCTTCCTTGTCTCTGTGCTGGGCACTAAAGAGAGAAGTGGGCAAGGAGGCAACCCAACCCCAGACACCTGGATTTCCATGTAGCATATCATCTGTGTAAGGTCTATTTCAAATCCCTCAAAAACAATGCAAATTTCTTTACCATATAGTGGATTTTTTTTGTTTTTAGTTTTTGTCATAGGGCACCTGCATTCAAGGGAGAAAAATAGTGAGAGGGAAAGTGGGGAATCCCTTCTGCATTCTCCTGGGATTCTGGGCACACACATCCCGATTGGTCTGGGATTCAAACTATGGTCAGTCATGTAGGAATCCAGCATCCTAACCACCATGCCACTTTCTGGGCCCTCACATTATAGTTTTGGGTTTGTTTTTTTTTTTTTTACAACTTTATTGAGATACAATTTACATACCATATAAGTTGTCCTTTTAAACAATTTAAATTTTAAATATATTCAGAGTTGTGAACCATCACTCTTGATTTTAAATCTATTAATAGCCCATTGCAAAAAAAAATCTGGCTTCTCATCTTAATGATTTTTTTTGTCTGCAATGCTAGTGAAACAGAGACATAAATAAGATTAAGCAAGAAAAGGGCCCCTGAGCAAGAAGATAATCTTTTCCTCCAGCCAGGACATGCCCAGGAGAATTCTGAGGAGCGATCCGTATCATTTGGTGTAGTAGGGCTGGGCCAGGGGAACAGGCTTCAGACACCATTCTTACTGCAAGATTCTAATCAACTGCTCTGGACCCCCAGTTTCCTGTCTAAAGAAAGCCATCAGTGTAAATGGGGCCCAGCCCACGACTACTTCCTGGATTTATCCCCCTTTATGCCACCTCCTTCCTACACACACGCAGACAAATGTCAAGTGCACTTAACCACAAACTCGTAGGTTCTGGAGTCACAGAGTTTTGAGTTCAGGTCTTAGTTTCATCATTTATTAGCTGTGAGACGTTGGACAACTTACTTATTTCCTGTTCTTTAATACTGGCGTCAGGGTAATAACACCTACCTCATACTTTGTTGGGGCATTAAATGAGTCAATGGATGTAAACACTTAGCCCAGTTTCTTCACAAATGGCAAGTCCTGCATAAATGTCAGCTATTAGGGGGTGTCCCATGTTCATAAACTGTAACACAGGTAGTAACAGGCTCTCCTTCGCAGCAGCCCTCCCTTGCCAAGTGCAGCGTCAGGGACCCTATTGGCAGTCCCTTCCTTTCACATCCAGTAAGCAGTCCACACAAAATCTCTGAGTAGAAACTACACATTCAAAACTTCAACTGAGGGACCAGCAGTTAGCGTAATGGCTATGTCGCTGGACTCCCACGTAGTCGACTGCGGTTCACTTCCCAGACCCGGCAGCTTAAACTCACGCCAGGCGAGTGTGCGTGCGTGCCCGGGATCCCGAGGGGAGAATGGAGGAGAGGGGATTGCAGCATGGCTATCCCCCCTGGGGGGTGATTTCTCGGTTTCTATCTCTGTCTCTGTCTGTCTGGCGAGCACACACGTGCCCTATAGCAAAAAACTCTCAAAAAAAAAAAAAAACTTCAACTGAGTACACGGCTCACCTGCAGGGGCGCACACTGCTAAGATGCTGTGTGCCACAGGCTGGGACCACATAGGCTCTGTTCAATTCCTAGTCCAGTCTAAAGCCTGGCATGGTAGCACATGCCTGTAATCCCAGTGACTCAGGAAGGCTGAGCCAGAGATTGCAATGTGACAAAACCCTGTCTTAAAACTTCAACTGAAAGAAAATTTTAGAAACTAAGTGGTTGAAAACCTGGGATGTAATGGAAGCTGTCCCCTAGGTACAGCATTTACTACCATGAACACTATAATTAAATGGCTTACGATATGGCAGATGTTGCTTTGTTCAATATTGTTTCACCTGTCATTAAATTACGAGCAAAAGTACTTTGATAAGTGGATGGAAAGGCTGGTTGGAGTGATTTCACGTTTTGTGAGTGCCGCTGTATCGTCAACCAAGATTTTGTAATTTAATTTTCCTCAGCTCTAAAGTTTTAATTGTAGGTTAGTTACAGATAAAGATAACATATATTCTGGGGCCGGCAGGTGGCATGGTGGTTAAGGGCGCTGGACTCCCACATGGCCAACTGCAGTTCAAGTCCTGGACATAGTGGATTGCTTTCTCTTTCACTCTGTCCCACTCTAGTCAAATTAAAAAACAAATAAATATATAAATAAAGTTCAATAAAGTAAATCCTTTTAAAAAAATATAACATGTATTTGG
>NW_006159759.1:934384-952603 GCF_000334495.1 Tupaia belangeri chinensis
TAGCCATTATGCCAAGTGCTGGTCCTGTAAAGAATTATTTTATTTAACTTTAATTTAACTTTATTTATTTATTTAATTTGACCAGAGAGGGACAGAGCAAGAGAGAGAGAGAAAATGAGACAACAAGCTGCCAGGTCCCGGACTCGAACTGCAGTAGACCACATGGGAGTCCATTGCCCCTAACCACCATGCCACCTGTTGGCCCCTTCCTAGATCACTTTCAATGTCTCTGTAATAACTGTCTCAAAATATTGGGCTATTGGAAAAGTCATGACATATTTTTCTGTTCTTCTATGCAAAAATGCATCTTGACTTTTCAGAAACAAAATTCTAGTTTTTTTTTTTTTTTTTTTTTTTTTTTGCTATAGGGCACGTGCACACGCCAGAAAGACAGAGTGAGAGACAGAAGTGAGAAATCACTCCCTGGGGGGATGGCCATGCTGCAATCCCTTCTCCTCCATTCTCATCTTGGGATCCTGGGCACATATGCACTCATGCCTAGCGTGAGTTTAAGCCACTGGGTCTGAGACTGGAACCACAGTTGACTACATGGGAGTCCAGCGACATAGCCATTATACTAACTGCTGGTCCCCCCAATACTAGTCTTAAAAGTACTTGATGGGGGCCAGCAGGTGGTGTGGTAGTTAAGAAGCTGGGCACTCCCACATGGCCAACCATGGTTCAAGTCCCAGACTTGGTGACTTGCTTACTCACTTTCTCTCTCTGGTCAAATTAAAATAAATGAACAAATAAAACTAAATAAAAAAGTCTTAAAAAAAAAAAAAGTTCTTGACCATGGGACCAGCAGATGGTGTAATGATTATGTCACTGGACTCCCACATGGCTGACCATGGTGCAAGTCCCAGACCCAGAATTTTAAAACTCGTGCGAGGTATGTGTGTGTGCTTGCCCAAAATTGCAAGAAGAGATTACAGTGTGGTAATCCTCCCTGGGGGGTGATTTCTCACATTCTGTCTTTCTGTTTCTCTCTGTTTCTCTGACAAGTCCAAGCACCCTATAGCAAAAATCTCTCTCTCTAAAAAAAAAAATAAATACAAAACAATAAAGTAGCACTTGACCCTTTAAACTACAATGAACCTTTATCTCTATTCCACTTTAGCAACTAGCTCCTATGTCTATACTCTGTCATCATCCAGAAATATTGCAGGTTGTGGAATCAAACTATATTATACCATTCTCTTAATAACCATTTGGTTCTCTCATTTCATTACTCCTCATTTATTATTAACCTCTCCCTCTTCTACAACCTATCACTTCCTCCTCTTTTCACTTCTGCTGTAGTTTGAATGTTTGTCTATCCAAAATGCATGTTGAAAGTTAATCTCCAAGAAGATGCCAGGTGTGTGTGTGTATGCCCCAAATCCCAACAGGATGGAGAAATAGAGGAGAAAGGATTGCAATGTGACCATTCCCTGTTGGAGGGATGTTTGCTCCCTCTCCCTCTCTCTGGCAAGCACATGTGCAATTATATATTAAGAAAGAAAGAAGGTGGGACTAGCAAGTGGTATGATAGTTAAAGGTGCTGGACTCCCACGTGGCTGACAGCAGTTCAAATCGTGGAACTGGCCGCTTGTTTTCTCACTTTCTCTTTCTCTTTGTCTCTCTCTGGTCAAATTAAAAATAATATTAATAACAAATTAAATTAAATAAACAAATAATTCTTTTTAAAAAGAAAGAAGGACGGAAGAAAGAAAGAAAGTTCATCTTCAGGGCCAGCTCCATGGCCCAGCAATAATGCACTGCTCAAGACCAGCAGGTGGCATGGTAGTTAAGGCACTGGACACTCCCACATGGCTGACCACAGTTCAGTCCTGGACCTGATGGCTTGCTTTCTCACTTTCCTGCTCTCTCTGTGTCTCTCTCTTGTCAAATTAATAAATGAATGAATAAAATTAAATTTTTAATAAGCCTTTAAAAAATAAATGAATAATACACTGCTCAAGAGAAACGAGGTCCTACATGGTAACTGTGGTTTGAATCCCTGGCCTGATCAGCCTAAAACATACCAGGGTTGCATGTAAGTGTCTAACATCCAACAGGAGTAGAGGAAGGGGGTCACACTGTGACTAGACCCTATTGAGGGTGTTCCTCTCTCTCTTGCTCGCCCTTTCTCCCATGTGTTTGCATAGGAGCTCTACCAAGACTAAAGGAAAACATTACAATAAAAAAATAAATGAAGAAAAAAGTTAATCTCCAATGTGTTTGGGGCCACCGTGTGACATGGTAGTTAAGAGTGGTGGACTCCCATATGACTGACTGCAGTTTGAGTCCTGGACCTAGTGGCTTGCTTTCTCACTTTCCCTCTCTCTCTCTGGTCAAATTGAAAAAATATGCAATAATAAAATTAAATTAAATAACTCTTTTTAAAAAAATCTTCTATGTGTCTATATTAAGCACTACGATGTTTAGGACACAATGAGGATCACAAGGTCTTTTCCCATCAAGCCAAATGATGTATAGCAATTGATTTTTTAAAAATAAGAATAAAAAAATTAATATAAAAAAATGAAAAGCTGTTTGCTGATGATGTGTATAGTAAAGTCTTTGTCTTAACTGATATGCATTGTAATCATGCCAGGAAAAGAAATGTTATACACTGTCAAGCTTTTGACTAAAACAATACTGATCTTTTTCTATGCTTTGTAGTCCAGATATAAGGATTTTTTTTTTTGAGAGGTTTTTACTATAGGGTGCATGCGCTCACCAGACAGACAGAGAGAGACAGAGAGACAGAAACCATCCTGCAGAGGGGATGGCCACGCTGCAATCCCTTCTCCATTCCTCTTTCGGGATATTGGGCATGCATGCACATGCACCTGGCATGAGTTTAAGCCACTGGGTCTGGGACTCAAACCTCAGTCTACTACATGGGAGTCCAGCAACACAGCTATTACACCAACTGCTGGTCCCCAGAGATACAGATTTTTTTCTTCTCTTGAATTGTCCACAGATCCAGGTAACTACTATTTGAATAGAATCCTAACCTGCCTTCTGGCTTTAAATCTTAAGCAAAGTTCTCTTAACATTTTTTGATTTTGATTTATTAAAGCTAAAATTGCCTTTCTTGAAATTAAAAAATATATATATTAAAAAATACCTTTTTAATGACCAGAGTAAACTATATAGCCTCAGCTAGGTGCTATTTTATAGTATATTTATTCTTCTCATAGTTTCATGCATAAAGTCAAACATTTGTTCACAGATATTTATATATCAACTCAACTTGCTATTGAAAGTAGTTAGATCGATTAAGATATTTTGTTAACCAATAAAATGTGGGGGAAAAAAACAAATGGAAACCAACTAAAGCTTATCTATCCCTCACAGTACCAATTGAATCCCTGGTTATGATTCTGAAACCAAGTAATTAAATGCAAAAGTCCATCAGAAGCACATTATGGGCCAGAACGTTGCAGACTACATGCATTACCTAATGGAAGAAGATGAAGATGCTTGTAAGAACCAGTTCTCTCAGTAAATAAAGAACAATGTAACTCCAGACATGATGGAGGAGATGTATAAGAAAGCTCACATTGAATCCCTGGTTATGATTCTGAAACCAAGTAATTAAATGCAAAAGTCCATCAGAAGCACATTATGGGCCAGAACGTTGCAGACTACATGCATTACCTAATGGAAGAAGATGAAGATGCTTGTAAGAACCAGTTCTCTCAGTAAATAAAGAACAATGTAACTCCAGACATGATGGAGGAGATGTATAAGAAAGCTCACGCTGCTATATGAGAGAACCCAGTCTATGAAAATAAACCCAAGAAAGAATTTAAAAAGAAGAGGTGGAATCATCCCAAGGCGTCCCTTGCCCAGAAGAAAGATCGGGTAGCCCAGAAAAAGGCAAGCTTCCTCAAAGTTCAGGAGCGGGCTGCTGAGAGCTAAACCAATTTTCTATGACTTTATTCAAGATAAAAGATAATAAACTACAACAAAGTAACAACAAAAAATAAATAATAGAAAATAAATGAGATTAAGGAGTTTAAATAAGGTTTCACACAGCATTCAGTTCTTTTGCCATTCTATGTTCTGCCATGTGAAGATACAAACTTTGCTCCCTCCAGAAGATAGAGTAACGAGGTGCCTTCTTGGAAGCAGAGAACAGCCTCACCAGACACAGAAATGGTGGTGCACTGATTGTGAACTTTCTGCCCTCCAGAACCATAAGAAAAACATTTCTATTATTTAGAAATTACCTGTAAAGGTCCAACCTCATAGCCCAGTGCTTAAGGGAGCCAGTTCCCATTTGGCTGACTTTGAATTCCAACCCCGGCAGCTTAAAAAACACACATAATGCATGTATGCACAAGTCCAAAATCCTAATGGTATGGAGAAAGAGAGAAGGGATTTTGGCATGAATATGCCCCATTGGGAGAATATTCTCTCTCTCTCTCTCTCTCTCTCTCTCTCTCTCTCTCAAGCACATACATCCTCTGACAATTAAGAAGAAAGAAAAGAAAATACCTGGTTTGTAGTATAGTAGGACAGCCTAAGACAATTTCTTTACCAATTCAGTTTGGAAATCATAATCCATTGGTTAAATTCTCACAATCATCTATGCCCTCAATTCCATTGTCCCATGTACTTAAATAAACTGGCTCTATTAAACTAGATTAATCCAGTCATCTGTCTTTTCCGCTACAACACCTAAGGCTATGGTGTTGAGGTGCCACATTTATAAAAAGCTTCAATCAAAGCTTTCATTTGTGTCCAACTATCCCAGAGTTATACCTACATACACAATTACAAGAAGGCACTTGCTGCAAAATGTTAAACTTTGTCCAATTACCAAATGACAATATCTGAAATGCACATAAGCTTGCCAGAGAAAGTGAAAAATCACCACTCTGGGGGTATGGCCATGCTGCAGGCCCTTCTCCTCTTCTCTCTTGGGATTTGGGGTACACATGTACCTGGTATGATTTTCAAACCGTCAGGTCCAGGGCTCAAACTGTGGTTGGCCATGTGGGAGTCCAGGGCCTTTAACCACCATGCAACCTGCTGGTCCCATGAATTAATATTTTAAATTCTGTAATTACCTGGTGAATAACGCAATTAATTTGCAATATAATTGTCATGTGTTAAAAGTATTAACTTGCTAATTGTAAACATATCCTGCTTTTATAAGCCTCTGTTGGCATTCCAGAATTCCTGAATACATTGGGAACTTGAACAGTGAGTGGCCAGTCCTCTCCCAGCTTCTGGGAAGCCTGACTGACACCTTGGTTTCTCAGGGCAATTGAAGGTAATCTCGTAGGTGAGTGGGTTGGTGCCCCTTCACATTTATGGTCTCTAATCACATTTCCTTGTATCTGCAGTGAGCTTCTTCTCACTACTCAAAATTACCACTCTTATTTATTCATTATCTCATCACTCAGAAAATAACATCATCTGCAACTGCTCAGAGATGTAAGGCTTACCATGTACAAATACCCCAAAAGTCTTTCCCCGAACCTACAGGAACAGGTCTACATCTTCACAAGCCATTCCCTCTGCAGGTATGTTTTTGGAAAGACCAGTCCACATGCTTGTTCTTCACTTCTTTGCCTTTTGTTCATTTACCCTTTGACTCAACACAAATAAAACTGAACTCTTCACCCCTACCCTCCTCCACCAACAACCACACACACCCTTCCAAGCAGCATCCGTCTGATTCACCATCTCACTTCATGGCATGATGGCATGATCCACCCACTCGTTCAAGCCAGAAAATGGAGTGTCCTCTTAATCACACCTCTCTCACGGTCACTTGTATCCAGCCAGTTACTAACTTGTTAATTTCCTTTCAGTTCTCTAAAGAGCTGCTGCCCATTTTTACTTCTGCTTCATTTCCCGTCATTTTTGCAGAACTTCCATCATATTCCTGTTTCTAGCTGTACTTGGTTCCATCAGACCTTTGTGTCAGAGTGAGGTTTTAAACATGCAAGACAGATCATGATGTGATGCCATTGGGACAAATTCATTCCCTTTAATGTGGTATATAAGGCCTTTAATTATTCCAGCCCTTGCTTCTCTCCTCAACCTATCTTGCCACTCACCTAAATGTGTTCTGTTTTCTAAGACGACTGAGCCACTTGTGGTCACTTACATGGGTCTCCAACCCCCCAGGCCATTGACCAGTACTACTCCAGGGCCTGTTAGGAACCAGACCACAGAGCAAGAGATAAACAGCAGGCAAATAAGTGAAGCTTCATTTACTGGGTTGTTGGAAAAGTCACGATGCATTTTTTAATAGAAAAACAGAAAAATACATCGTGACTTTTTTAATGACCCAATATACTTACAGCTGCTCCTCCATACTACCTGAGCTCCACCTCCTGTCAGATTAGTGGCAGCACTAGATTCTTACAGGAGTGTGAGCCCTATTATGAATTGTGCTTGTGACAGATCTAGGTTGTATGCTCCTTATGAGAATCTAATGCCTAAGGATCTGAGGTGGAGCTGAGGCAATGAAGTGGCAATGGGAAGTGACTGCAAATACTATATTATGGAGAGTTGTATAATTATTTCATTATCTATTACAATGTAATAATAATAGAAATAAAGTACACAATAAATGCAATGTACTCAAATCATCCTGAAACCATCCCTCACCCTAGCCCCCCATTCCTTGGAAAAACTGTCTTTTATAAAACCAGTTCCTAGTGCCAGAAAGGTTGGGGATTGCTTCTCAAAGGTATGCTTCGACTCTAAATAATTAATGGTCCTGTTTACTCGATCTGAAATAAATCCACGGCAGCAGGTACATTTTAAAATTTAACTCCCCCTCAGGACCAGCAGTTAGCATAATGGCTATGTCATTGAACTCCCATGTAGTCAACCACGGTTCGAATGACGGACCTGGTGGCTTAAACTCACGCCAGGCACGTGTGCGTGCGAGCCCAAGATCCTGAGAGGAGAATGGAGGAGAAGGGGAGTTAAAGTATAAATCCACGGCAGCAGGTACATTTTAAAATTTAACTCCCCCTCAGGACCAGCAGTTAGCATAATGGCTATGTCATTGAACTCCCATGTAGTCAACCACGGTTCGAATGACGGACCTGGTGGCTTAAACTCACGCCAGGCACGTGTGCGTGCGAGCCCAAGATCCTGAGAGGAGAATGGAGGAGAAGGGGAGTTAAAGTTTATTTATTTTTTTTATTTTGGAGAGGTTTTTGCTATAGGGCACGTGCGCACACCAGAAAGACAGAGAGAGAGACAGAAAGCGAGAAATCACCTCCCAGGGGCAATGGCCACACCGTAGTCCCTTCTCCTCCATTCTCCTCTTGGGATCTTGGGCACGCATGCACACGAGCCCAGCATGAACTTAAGCCACCAGGTCCAGGACTCGAACCGCGGTCAACTACATGGAAGTTCAGCAACATAGCCATTATGCTAACTGCTGGTCCCCCCTTCACTTTAGAGCAAGGATCTCATTATTTAAAATTTCTTTCCAAAGTAGAGTTTAAACTATCTTTACTTTTTCTTTCTTTCTTTTTTTTTTTTAGATTTTGCCAAAGGGTGAGTGTGTTCACCAAGCTACCAGGTCTGGGACTGTGGTTGGCCATGTGGGAGTCCAGTACCTTAACCAACATACCACCTGCTGGCCTCTAAACTTTATTTTGAAAATCAAGGGAAAACATGGTTGTATTCTGGGGACAGAGAAAAGAGCTGAAAGCTAGTAAGAACACAAAGTGGCAATTAATCTTTTTTTAAAGAATTATCTCATTTAATTAATTTATTTATTTTTCATTTTAATTTGACCAGAGAGAGACAGAGTGAGAGAGAAAGAGAGAGGGAAAGTGAGAAAGCAAGTCACCAGATCCAGGACTTGAACTGCAATCGACCATCTGAGAGTCCAGCATCCTCAACCACCATGCCACCTGCTGGCCCCAATTAATCTTATTTTAAAAGATCTTTTAAGCAGTGATTCTAATTTTTTTAAATTAAATTTTTAAAAATTATTTTATTTAGCTTTATTTATTTATTTATTTATTTATTTTATTTTATTTGACCAGAGAGGGACAGAGTGAGAGAGTGCATGTGAGAGAGAGAAAGTGAGAAAGCAAGCCACTAGGTCCAAGACTCAAACCGTGGTCGGCCATGTGGGAGTCCAGCACCTCTAACCACCACGCCACCTGCCGGCTTCAAGCAGTGATTCTAACTTGTAGTTTTAACATTTTGTGACTGATGTTTTGATAAACACATACATCTTCAACATGACATGGGGGACATAAAAATGTTTTAAAATCCATTATATTGGGACCAGCAGATGACGTAGCAGTTAACATTGCTGGACTCCCACATGGCCAGCCATGGTTTGAGTCCCAGATGGGTGGCTTGAAAATAATGCTGGGCATGTGTCCACGTGTGCCCAAGATCCTGGGAGGAGAATGAAGAAGGACTGTGGTGTAGCTATCTCTCTGGGGGGGAGGGGGTGATTGCTCATTTTCCCTCTCACTGTGTCTGTCTGTCTGTCTCTCTCTCCATTGAGCAAACACACCCTAAGGCAAAGCCCTGTAAAAACAAACTGCATTTCTGGGGCTAGTGGGTGGTGTAGTGGTTAAGGCAGACTCCCACATAGCTAATCACAGTTTGAGTCCTGGACCCTGAACTTGGTGGCTTAAAAATCACTCTGGACTCATGTGCATGTGTGCCCAAAATCCCAGGAGGAGAGTGGAGGAGAAGTGATTGTGCATGGTCATCCCCCCCAGGGGGTGAATTCTCACTGCCCCTCTCACTGTCTCTCTCTGGGTAAGTGCATGCAGCCCTATAGCAAAAACCTCAAAAACAAACCAAACCAAAAAACTGTATTTCTGGGCCAGCAGGTGGCATAGTGGTTAAGGCAGCAGATAACACATGGCCAACTGCAGGTTCAGTCCCCACACAGTTGGCCATGTGGAGAAGTCTGACTCCCTTAACCACCAGGCCACAGGGCCAGCCCTATACCTGTTCTTTAAGAAAGAGTATTATTCTGTGCTCGTGAAGTTTTGAAGTGTGTATCATATGAGAAGACTTCAAAAAGTTGGTAGAGGCGGTGACCAGGTGGCATGGTGGCTAGATCACAAATAGCTAACTGTGCAGTTCAGGTTTTAGATCTAGTGACTTGAAAACATGCCAGGTACATGTGCATATATGCCCAAAAGGAGAACAGAAGAGAAGGGATTACAGTATGATCATGCCCCCTAAAGTTGCTTTTTCTCTCTTTCTCTCCCCCTGGCAAGCATGATCATGCCCCCTAAAGTTGCTTTTTCTCTTTTTCTCTCTTTCTCTCCCCCTGGGCAAGTACATACATTCTACAGCAGGTTAAAAAAAAAAGTTGATAGAAAAATGGAATTAAAATATTAGTTTATTTTGGTGCAAAAAAACTTCAAAATCCATGCACAGTTTTTTTCATAACATGCAGAATATACAAGGAACTAGGGACCAGCAGTTGGCTTAATGGCTATGTCGCTAGAATTCCATGTAGTCGACCGTGGTTTGAGTCTCAGACCCAGTGGCTTAAACTTATGCCGGGCGCATGTACATGCATGCCAAAGATCCCGAGAGGAGAATGGAGAGAATGGAGGAGAAGGGACTGCAGCGTGGCCATCCCCCTGGGGGATGATTTCTCGCTTTCTGTCTCTCTGTCGCTCTCTTTCTGGCAAGCACATGCGCTCTATAGCAAAAACCTCTCCAATATACATACACACACACACACACACACACACACACACACACACACACACACACACATATATATATATATATATAAAATCTCTGAACTTTTCAAGACCTCTCACATATATAAGAGTGTGTATGTGCATTTCTGAAATATCTCCAGTCCCTATGACCTACCCAGTGACATCAGACACTTCTCAGCTCACACTTCGATTTCTGCAACCAATTCCTGGCTGGTTTCCCAGGCTCCATCCAGCCTTTCCTGCTTCCATCAATCTTCTGTGATTCTATGCCCATTTTCCTCAACTGCCATTTTCACTCTTGCTCACCACTCAGAACTACAGCAGATCCCTACTGTGTATCCTACACTAGCAGCAACTATGAAGAAGTAAACAATGACTTACTTTGCACGATGCCTACACTTTCCTCAAGGCTCTCATACATAGTATCCTGTTTCATTTCATTCCCATCTTTCTTCCTGGATTTCAAAGCCTTCGATCAGCAGTTGCCCTTTTACTTCACAAGCTTGATTCTTGTTAAGCATTTTAAGTAGATTTGTTCTAAAAGATCTAAAATCAGAAACCTGAGAATCTCCTTGACTTCCTCAATTCAATCCATCAGCAAGTAACATTGGTTTTAGGTCCAAAAATACATCTGGAATACATCACATCCCTCTATACGTTAGTTTACTAAGGCTGTCATAACAAAGTACCACAGACAGGGTGGCTTTAACAACAGACATTTTCTCACAGTCCTGGAGGTTAGAAGTCTAAGATCGAAGCATCAGCAGGTTTGGTTCTTCTAAGGCGTCTCTACTTGGCTAGTACATGACTATCCTATTCTGGTTGTTTCTCCCCCTGCCCCCCATGTTCTTCCCTCAGTGTCTGTGTCCCAATCGCTTCCTCTTACGTGGAAATCAGTATGGATTAGGCTCACCCTATGACCTCATTTCACCCCAGTAAAGGCTCTATCTCCAAATATAGTCACCTGCTAAGGTATTGAGAGGACTTCAACATGTGAATTTAGAGAGGGGAAAGAAATTATTTCAGCCAATAATAATAACAACACTCTGTCTTCACTGAAACTATCCTTGCCTAAGTTTCCTAATTTGTCATTAGATCATGGTGCTAATTTCCACTATTCCATATGTCCTTTTGAATCCATATAATACATAATGCCAGAGCTGTCTTTTGAAAACATATAGATTAAAATGTTTAGTGGCTTCCTGTTGCACTTACACTGAATTTCAAATTCCTTTGTTTGCAAGAGGTGAGTGATCCTTCTATCTTTCCAACTTCCACTCATGACATTCTCTTGCCCATTTGTTTCCTCTGTCAATTCCTAGAACACACCTAACCCATTCACGGCTTGGGGCTTTGGCATATGCTGTCATTTCTCTGAGAACATTATATGGTGAGAACATTATATGCTCTCTCATGCTCACCCTACCCCTCTCTGGTCAAATGAAAAAATAATAATAAATAAATAAACAAATAAATAAAATTATTTTAAAAAGAATTATTTTATTAACTTCACTTATTTTATTTTTATTAATTTATTTTAATTTGACCAGAGAGGGAGAGAGAAAGAAGAAAGAGAGAAAGACAGTGAGAAAGCAAGTCACTAAGTTTGGGACCCAAACTGTGGTTGGCCATGTGGGAGTCCACCACCACATGATAGCCCCTAGATAAAATTTAAAAATAAAATAAAATACTTTTTTTTTTTAAAAAAAAGAAATTTACAATCTAGTGACCACATCACAATACCTTCTCCTCTACTCTCCTCTGGGGATTTTGGGCATGCATGCACTTGCAATATGTTTGTTTTTCAAGCTGCTGAGTCTGGGACTCAAACTCTGCAGTTGTCCATGTGGGATCCAGCTGCCTCAACTACCATGCCACTTGGCTGGGGTCTTTTTTTTAAAAAAAAAAAAAAATGTCTTCCAGGGACATATCACACAAAGACACAACCTACACCAAACCATTAGTTGACCATGCTTTAGAGTGCTAATGTAGAGGGTCCAGCAGGTGGCATGGTGGTTAAGCCATTGCACTCCCACATGGCCAAGCATGGTTCGAGTCCTAGACCTGGTGGCTTGCTTTCTCACTTTCCCTCTCTGTGTGTGTCTCGCTCTGGTCAAATTAAAAATAAAATAAAATATCAATAAAATTAAATAAATAATTCTTTCAAAAAATTTTCTTCCATGATAGAGATAGAGAGACAGGAGGAGACAGAAAGAGTCAGAGAAACAGGCACCCCTAACAGGGTTTTCCTGCCGAGATCCACCCCCAGTCTCAGCCAACCTGGATCAAGGGCGTGTATGTGCATGTGTCAGACAGAAAGATCCAGGGACATGAATCCAAGAACTTTCCCGTGTTGGTTGAGTTGTGTTACTGTTACACCACCACCAGTTGCCTCCTTCTTTTTAAATACTCCTCAGTTCTCTTCTCAAGACTTTTCATTATGGATCATCCTTGCTTCTTCTTTTTTTCTTTCTTTCCCTTTTTTGGAGAGGTTTTTGCTATAGGGCACGTGTGCTTGCCAGAAAGACAGATAGAAACAGAAAGCAAGAAACCACCCCCCAGGAGGCATAGCCACTCCATAATCCCTTCTCCTCCTTTTTCCTCTTGGGATCTTTGGCACTCACGTACACGCGTTGGCGTGAGTTTAAGGCACCAGGTCCAGGACTCGAACCATAGTCAACTACATGAGAGTCCAGCAACACAGCCATTATGCCAACTGCTGGTCCTGATCATCCTTGCTTCTTATCTCTCTCTCTCTCGGGTCCCCCAGAACCACATGGGTATGTTTAAACTTACTTTGTATTTATTATTTCTCTCTCTCTCGGGTCCCCCAGAACCACATGTATATGTTTAAACCTACTTTGTATTTATTATTATTTTTTAAAATTATTTTATTTAATTTTATTTATTTATTCATTCATTTATTTCAATTTGACCAGAGAGAGACAGAGGAAGAGGGAAACTGAGCAAGCCACCAGGTCCAGGATTTGAACCGTGGTTGGCCATGTGGGAGTATCCAGCGCCTTAACCACCACGCCATCTGCTGGTCCCCTATATTTATTATTTTTAATCACAGTGTTTTATTCTATTGTATATGTTTTTTTTAATAATTATTCTATTTAACTTTCTTTCTTGCTTTCTTTTTCTTTGACCAGAGAGAGGCAGAGTGAGTGAGAGAGAGAGAGAGAGAGAGAGAGAGAGAGAGAGAGAGAGAGAGAGAGAGAGAGAGAGAGAGAGAGATAAAGTGTGAAAGCAAGCTGCCATGTCTGGGACTTGAACCGTGGTTGGCCACGTGGGAGTCCAGCCCCCTTAACCACCACCACGCCACCTGCCAGCCCCATATTGTATTATATGTTGAAGGGATAAAGGACTCAAATAAAACTTTGGTTGAATATAAGTTAATTTATGCTGTCATGGGTCTTTTCCACTTCACTATTTCTTATATGCCTTCTCAAGAATGAAAAAGAAAAAGGAAATAATTTATATAAATTCTTAGTGTTTGTTAAGGGTTGGTGAGATTTGTTTTTGTCTCTTTACAAAGAGAGAAAGAGAGAGTCAGAAAGAAAACATAAACAAGAATGGTAAGTTTCAATTTTATTTAAACCCAGTTTAGCCTGCCAATCCCAATGAACTACAACAAGTGTGCCAAACCAGGAGATTGAAGACTTACACTAGAGGATATCAGGTACACCAGCTGCTAGAGTTACCAGTTGGACACTGCCAAATGTGGCACTAAATGTAGCTTTTAGTGCTAATTAATGCAGCTTTTATTGTAGGAAAACAGCGTACTGCATTGTCTTTTATTCTTTATTTTGTTCTACTTTTATCGATTCTGTCTTTTCTTTCTACAGAAGACGTAGAGGGTAGAGCAGTGATTCTCAAGCCCAGAGATGCCTACCAGAATTAATATATGTATTTAAGGAAATATGCAAAATAATGTTCTACCTTATAAAAAAGCCAGGGCAATTAAAATAATAAATACCATTTCGCATTCATCGGACCAAAAAGAAATTACAGGGCTGGTTCTGTGGTGCAGCAGTAAACTAAGGTTTTAAAGTTTTAGCTTACTCATATATAAAATGGATATAATGTTACTGCAGTAACCCTTCCCCCTCCTTTTGTTTAACATCTAGGGTATCTTCTGCTTGTATAACTATAAGCTTGTCCTTTGACTACTAAGGATGCTAGCACGCTCTTATTATTTTTCTTAATGTCAGGCAATTCTGTTCATATACAATGCTGCTCTCTTATTCTGGTAACTGCTCCCCACTCATTTTGAATTTAGGGTTTTTGCTACTCCCTCCCATCTGGTTGTCATATTATTGGTTCTGCTTCTGGGTGAGTGGTATGTAACTCATGTCTGGTTAATCTGGAGCTATCATTTTTTTGAAAAATAATTATTTGTTTCTATTATTATTTTTTTAAGAATTATTTATTATTGTTATGGTTAATATTATTTTTTCACATGAGTTTTGCCAGAGAAAGAGAGAGAGGGAGAGTGAGAAAGCAAGCTGTCAGGTCCGGGACTCAAACCGTGCCCAGCCATATGGGAATTCCAGCACCTTATCCACCATGCCACCTGCTGGCCCTCTATTATTATTATTATTATTAATTTAGCTATAAGGCACTTCTGCTTGAGAGAGAGAGAGAGAGAAGGGGAGGGGAGGAGAGGGGAGGAGGAAATGAGAAAACAAGTCACCAGGTCCAGGATTCAAACTGTAGTCAGCCATGTGTGAGTCCAGGGCCTTAAGTGCCATGCGACCTTCTGGTCCCTGAAGCTAGCATTTTTTTTTTTTTAAAGGGAGATTTTTGCTACAGAGCACATCATTCGCCAGAGACAGAAAGTGAGAAATCACCCCCAGGGTGGATTACCACGCTACAATCCCTTCTCCTCCTTTCTCCTCTTGGGATCTTGGGCATGCATGCACATGGGCCCAGCATGAATTTAAGCCACTGGGTCCAGGACTCGAACAGCTGTCAACTGTGTGAGTCCAGCAACGTAACCATTATGCTACCTGCTGGTCCCTGAAGTTAGCATTTTTAAAAATTATATTTTAATATTTTCTAGAGGGCATGTGCACTTGCCAGTGAGAGACAGAGGAGGTGGGAAGGGAAGCAAGAAAGTACATCCCCGAAGAACAGTCATGCCACAATCCCTTCTCTTCTCTCTCTTTTCAAAATTTTGGGTATGCATGTACTTCGCATGTTTTTCAAACTGCCAGGTCTGGGACTTGAATTGTGTAGTTGGTTATGTGGGATCCAGCCCCCTTAAACACCATGCCACTGGCTGGTCCCTAAACTAGTATTTCTTTTTTTTTTTCTTTTTCTTTTTTATAAAAATTATTTTAGCCAACTTTATTTATTATCATTATTATTATTTTCCAGTTTGATCAAAGAGAGTAGGAAAGTGAGAAAATCCCACGAGGTCCAGGACTCAAACCATGGTCAAGCCATGTGGGAGTCCAGTGCCTTTAACCACCATGCTACCTGCCGGCTCCTTAAGCTAGCATTTCTAAGGCTGCCAGGATTGGACACAACATCCCATCAGAGACACAGTAACAAGATGGAACTTCTGTTGAGATTCTTTAGACAGAGATAGGTGCTATTTTCCCACTGGGTTTGAGCTCAACAGAATGTATGCAAGTCATACTGTTACCTTTTTAGCATGTAGAAAGATGCAACCTAAGAATGGAGTTGATAAAGGTAAACAGAGAGAAAACAGGTCTTGCATTAAATCAGTCCAAAAGTCAGGTCAAACTATTACTGAACTTTCCATGGGCTAATAAATCCACTTTTTTGCTTACAACAATTTGGATTTAAGTTTTCTTTCACTTATGACCTCAAAGTTCTACTGATTTAACTTACCCCAAAGTGTTTCAAGGATCAAATATCTTAAGGCATGTCAAGCACTAACTCCAGTGACTGGAACAAAATAAGGACAATAATGACAATACTGTCATTCTGCTTCCAGAACTATAATCACACCCTTTGATGATAAGGTATGCTAACAATAGTTTGTTATTAATGTCAGATGATGCTGCTTGTATAAAAATAGAAATAAATGAGTAATCTGATTTCTTGCTAAATTCACGTTGTCCTTAACCTGAATTCAAAAATCCAAAAAACTACTAAATTTTTTGAGCACTGACATTGGCTGTAAGTGGGAAATTTCACATATGCCCTCATGTGACAGGTTGCAGACAAAATGCTGCAATCTGGGCCAGCCCCGATGGTACAGGCAGTAACATACTGATCTGCAGGGCTGGAAGTCCCATAACCGACCATGGGTTCAATCTGAAACACTGGGGACGTGCACCCACGATCCTGACTAGCTAGAGGTCTGGTGGAAGGGGATCACAATGTGACAAGACCCTTTTGATGTGCCCGTCTCTCTCTTGTTCTCTTTCACACATGTGTGTCCTTTTTCTCATGAAAGAAATAAAAAATAAACTTAAAAACAAAACCCACACTGAAATACAAAAATATCGTTCTGTAAAATTACCTTCAGACTATGTGTATAAGAAATATATAAAACATAAATGAAGTTCCATCCCCAAGATATCTCATTATGTACATGCAAATATTATAAAATATGTAAAGATAATTTTTCTAAACATTTCTGGTCCCAAGCATTGTAATAAGGAATATAAAACCTTTCATGTGTATATATATGTATGTGCGTGTGCATTTTTTTCGTAAGAGAGTCAGAGACAGAGAGACACGCATCACTAACAGGATCTTCACACCATGATCTACCCTCAGCCTCATCCAGCCAAGATCAAAGACTCCTGCACACACTCCCGGCACACACAAGGTGGCTGGTCCTGGGATGTGAACCTGGGACCTTCCCATATGGGTCCAGTTGCATTACCATTGTACCAGCACCTCGCCCCACCTATCGTATTTTGACATATTTTAACCACACAGTTAATATAAAGGAGAAAGACTGGGAAACACCTACAAGGGTTCTTTGGGAATGTACTCATGGATTTGAATAGTTTAATCTTTCTTGATTTTTGCCTTTCTTCAATGTGCCCTTCCTCACTTTTTGTTCCTTTACAAACATTACTCAACACAACTCCCAGATCCTCTTTGAAGGATACCCTGACCACCCCCTGCCCCAATGTGTAGATATGATTTCCTCCTTTGAAATGGTTTAGCCATTTATGATCTCTTTTAGGCACTGATAATTAAATGCTGTCATAAAAATCACCCTCATTATATTATGAGTATCTTATGTCTCCCTATAAGACTTCAGGTTTCCTGAGAGCAATTAGGTATTTCTTTCTCTCATTATACCTAACACAGGTATAGGTATTAGAATTCTTAATATAGAAATTTTGGTTTGTTTGTTGCCGTATCTGCAGTGCTTAGAAAGTCACTGGCACGCAGTAGATTACAATAAACATTCGTAGAAAGAATGAATGATATTAATTTCTAATGAATACTTACAGACTAATTGGATAACTGAAAAACCTTCAGGATAATTTTCTTTAAGAAGCCTCCAGTTAGATTTTAGAACCTTCAGACCTGTTTTCAAAGTTGTAAGGACCAAAGCTGGTTGAGAGTGGGCTGGAACAAGGATGACAGGCCTGTGACTGTTAAGTACAAAGGGAGGGCCCAACAGAGGGATTTCCCCACTCTGACCACAACTTCCTTCCACAGTTCCCACTTCCCCATCCTCAGTGCTTCAAATACCCACACTTTGTAATTCACCCAGTCTGCTAACCATATTCTGGACCACATTTGATTTTTTTTTTTCCCTAATGAGCATTTCATTGTCATATACTTCATGAAGCACAGAGAGGTTTGCAATGCTATTAGATCAGTTAACTCTGTGTTTTGACAACTACTGTGATCTTCTATTTGATCTTTGGACTTTGGACTTTCTTTGCCCCAATTCATCACTGCCAGACTAATCCTTCCAGAATATTATTTTTATAATGTTACTACTCCTGCCCAATTCCCTAGTAACTGCTATACATTGCCTACTTAAAACATTTAAATTGGGGTCGGCAAGTGGTATGGTGGTTAAGCTACTGAACTCCCACATGGCCTGCCATGGTTCAAGCCCTAGACCTAGAAGCTTGCTTTCTTACTTTCCCTCTCTCTCTCTTTCTGTCCCTCTCTGCTCAAATTTAAATAAATAAATAAACAAAATAATACTAAAAAAATGAAATAAAATAAATTTTAAAAAATTAAATTTTCTGCTTTGTACCCATAGTCCTCAATGACCAGGTCTCCACTAATCTGTCTTCCCTGTTCTTACAGAAACTCTTGGACAGAAGACTTCAAGGAGACTTCAGTTCTTTTTTTTAAGGCTTTTGTCATAGTGCATGTTCCCTCACTATCACTGGAGAGAAATAGAGATAGAGGGACCAGCAGTTAGCGTAATGGCTATGTTGCTGGACTCCCATGTAGTCGACTGTGGTTTGAATCCCGGACCCGGTGGCTTAAACTCACGCCGGGCGTGTGTGCGTGTGTGCCCAAGATCCTGAGAGGAGAATGGAGGAGAAGGGATTGAGGC
>NW_006159759.1:952762-1025584 GCF_000334495.1 Tupaia belangeri chinensis
ATCCCTTCTCCTCCATTCTCCTCTTGGGATTTTGGGCACGCACACACAGTTGATGTGATTTTCAAGCCACCAGGTCTAGGACTCAAACTGCAGTCAGCAACATGGAAGTCCACTGCTTTAATCACCATACCACCTGTTGGCCCCAGGACACTTGACTTTTAACCACTTAGGTTAAATCACGTGCCCCTAAAACACCTGTGTTTTTATGCCTTTGGATTTATTTTTGCTCATTGGAACTAAATGTCCCAAGTTCTCCAGCCTTTAGCCTAAGTCAGTCTTTCTCTCTCTCTCTCCTCCTTTCAATTTGCCAGAGGGTACATGTATTCACTAGAGAGAGAGAGATCGCATACCTGATGGGGCATGGTCATGGTGCAATCCCTTCTCCATCTCTCCCTCCTTTTGGGATTTTGGGCACACATGCACACATGCCCAGTGTTATTTTCAGGCTGCTGGATTTGGGACTTGAACTGTGCCATTGGTTATGTGGGATCCATCTCCTTAACCACCAGGCCACAGGCTGGCCCAGTTCCTTTTTTAATGTTCAAATTATAAATCTGTAAGACTCCCCTCCCCACCTCCTTTAAGTAACTTTTGGAATTTCTGAAGAATTTTTTTCAAGTCCCAGAAAACCATCCTGTGGTCACTTGTCACCATGGTTAAATATCTCGCCACAGACAGCCCTTTCACTCTCAGCTGATCACAACTTGCTTTTTTCAGAGCTGGCTTCTCCAGGCTGCTGCTGCTGTTCTCCAATGACAATTATGCCCCCGGCATGTTCCCAGGCTGCACATCTAATCCCACACTGTATAGCTAAATCCAGACTATAATAGATTGCAAAATTTAACAAAAGGTTTAGGGATCACAAGAGGGACTATGCCACGGGAAACTTGAGATTGGCATCTAGATATGAAGGCTGCTAAGTCCACGGGCTAATCCCCTGAGAGGACAGTTGTACACTGATGCTCACTGACCAAAGGTGCCAACTTTTCCCCATCCTTATTGTCCACACTCCTGGGTCACATTTCAAGGCCAGCTTCTCTCCATAAATGCACTCTCTCAGTCAGAGAACAGATAGTCATCGTGTGTCTTTCAAATGCCTGGCACTGTGTTAGGCCATGGGGATGCAAGGGTGAATAAAAAGGGTGTCTCCTGCTTTCCTGAGAGACAGAATGAAATGAATGATTACAAATAGTTAAATAAATAATTCCAACTATACAAAATACTGCCAAAGAAATACCTGCTGGGCTGACTCCACGGCACAGGTGTAATACACTGATCAGAAGTTGGATCTTTTGTGGTGGTCATGGGTTGAATCTCAGGCCTGGTTAGACTGAGGCACTCTGGGCATGGGTGTGAATACCCAGGATCCAATGAGCTGGAAACTGAAGGCAGGGGATCATGGCGTGACCAGACCCTATGAAGGCTGCTCCTTTCTCTGTCACTCTCCTGTGTGTGCATGCACACTCCATCATGAATAAAGAAAACAGATTTTTAAAAAGTGAGATCAAAAAAGAAGTCCCCAAACAACAAACACCTGGAGGCCAGGCTCAGGACCTATATATTCTCTAGGACCCAAGAAGAGAGAAAAACCAATATTTCCACCTCTTATACTCTTTTTTTTTTTTAAAGAATTATTTATTTAATTTTTAAATTTATTCATCCATTTATTATTTTAATTCGACCAAAGAGAGAGAGAGAGAGAGAGAGAGAGAGAGAGAGAGAGAGAGAGAGAGAGAGAGAGAGAGAGAGAGAGAGAGAGAGAGAGAGAGAGAGAGAGAGAGAGAGAGAGAGAGAGAGAGAGAGAGAGAGAGAGAGAGAGAGAGAGAGAGAGAGAGAGAGAGAGAGAGAGAGAGAGAGAGAGAGAGAGAGAGAGAGAGAGAGAGAGAGAGAGAGAGAGAGAGAGAGAGAGAGAGAGAGAGAGAGAGAGAGAGAGAGAGAGAGAGAGAGAAAGTGAGAACGCAAGCCACCAGGTCCAGGACTTGAACCGTGGTTGGCCATGTGGGAATGTCCAGTGCCTTAACCACCATGCCACTTGCTGGTCCCCCCTCCCTCACCTTTTATACTCTATCTAGTCAAATTAATAATAATCGGTAGAAGTGAAATTCTAAACCCAAGAAAGATCATTTTTTTCATTAATATGCTGACAGTTTAGCTTCTCATGTTTCTCTCATTTTCTCAGTAAAGATTAAATACAGCCAAAATTCATGATCACTTAAACTATGTGCCTGGTAGCATTCTAACCCAAATTATGTATTAATTTATATAATTTTCAAAATAACCTATGGGAAAATCTGATTATTTTCTGTCCTGCAGAAAATGTAACAAAGGCATAGAAAGGTTAAGTAACCAGCTCAAGGTCACACAGCAAGCAATAGCAGAATTAAGAATCTAATCTGATAGCCCAGCCCAAACTCCTTATCACTATGCTATTCTGCCTCTCAAAACAGGCAATGTGCATAATTACAGATTATAAATTATAGATTATAAATTATAAATTTTCCTTACAACAATGAAGCAATCTTTTCCCAAAGGTGCATTCTATCAATAGCTCCTTTTAAAAGGGAAAAACAAACAAAAAAAATAAAAACAAAAACAAAACAAAACCCACTGGCCTGTCCTTCAGTTCCTTAGTATCAATGTCCCATCTTTCGCTTCTGGATTTCTGCCCAGGGATATGCTCAGAGCATCCTGCCACACCACACACGGCTTTCCTCTTTGGTTGGAAAAGCCCCACCATCGAAGCTTGTCCTTCCACTGAAGTCAAGTTATTTGGGTAGCTCACAATGATCTCTTCCATCCCTGAATTCATGTAAAAGTCACTGTCTGTAGTCATATCCCCACCAGGTCTACAGGAAGTGCTTGTTTCCCTATAGGAAGCTGTGCAGAGCCTTACATAGAATTGGTATTCGAAAACCATCAATGTCTGACCAGCTGTCGGGGAGGGTTGCCATGTCATAGGAGACTATCTGGTAGGCTGCCAAGACTGGTAGCAAATAAGACATTCTAGTTCTTGATTTTAAGTTTTTATGTATTAAAAACTACAAATATTATGAACATACCTGGAAAGTAGCTTTTCATTCAATAAACTAATGTGCCAAGGCATGTGCTAGATGACAGAAGTAAAACAAACTCTCAAGCCTCATATCCAAATTACCAGCTGCCTTCCAGATTCACATCCAGGTTCAAATTCAAGATCATCATCATAAGTGATAATCTCTACCACATAGATACACATACTCCAAACTTGCCTCTTCTCAAAGTCTAAACATTTCTTGCAGGTTCTCCATCACTTATAAGATTTATGACATCCACTTTTTTTCCATTAAAATAAAATTTAAAAACACTTAAGTTAGGGCCAGCAGATGGCATGGTGGTTAGAGCAGCTGGATTCCACATGGCTGACTGTGTGGTTTGAATCCTGGACCTGAGAGCCTGAAAAATATACTGGTATGTGTGCATGCATGCCCAAAAATCCCAAGAGGAGAATGGAGAAAGGACTGAGACATGGTCATCACCCTCAGGAAACGTGTTTTTCTCACTTTCCCTCTCTCTCTCTCTGTCTTCTGCAAGTGCACATGCCTTATAGCAAAATTTTTTTTTAAAAAGCACCTATGTTGTACATTTATTCTGTAAGTACTGAGAGACAATACCAAGACAACCTTCTTCTTCCATTTTTGCCTACTTAATACCATCAAGGGGCCAGTGAGTGGCATAATGGGTAAGGAGCTGGCCAAGGCCTGGACCTAGCAGCTTGCTTTCTCACTTTCTCTCAGGTGAGCGCATGTGACATATAGCATATTTAAAAAAAAATGGTAATAAATAAAAATGAAAGAATTTGAAAAAATTATTTAAATTTATTTATTTATTATTATTGTCCAGTTTGATCAGACAAGAGAGAGAAAGAGAGAGAGAAAGCAACCCGCTAGGTCCAGGACTTGACCTGCAGTTGTCCATGTGGGTGGGGGTCCAGTGCCTTTAACCACCATGTCACCTGCCAGCCCCCAAATTAAATAACTCTGTAAAAGAAAAACACAAGGGGCCACATGGTGATACAGCAGTGAAATTTCTCTCTGCATAGTTGACTCACATGGGAAGTTCTGTGTTCATGTCCAGAGACCTCTCTGAATACACCACACATGCATGTGTTATGACACAGCGCTAGATGAGGTTGGGGGTAGATTGTGCCATCAAGACCCTTTTGGGGATACGGTTTTCTCGCCCCTCTCTGTCCTTCTCTCTCTAATGGAAGAAATAAGTAAAATTAAGAAAAGTGGCATAGGGGCCAGCAGGTGGCATGGTGGTTGAGGGTGCTGGATTCCCATATAACTGACCATGGTTCAAGTCCTGGACATGGTGATTTGCTCTCTTACTTTCCCTTTCTGTCTGTCTCTGTCAGGTCAAAGTAATAACAATAAGTGGAATTAAATAAATAAATAATTTTTTAAGAATTATTTTATTTAACTTTTTTTTCTTTTTCAAATTTGATCAGAGAGGGACTGAGTGATAGAGACAGAGAGGGAAAGGGAAAGTGAGAAAGCAAGCCGCCAGGTCCAGGACTCGAACTGTGCTTTGTCATGTGGGAGTCTAGCCCTCAACTACCACACTACCTGCTGGCCCCAATAAATAATTTAAAAAGTGGCTTTTTTTTTTTTTTTTTTTTTTTAAAGGCCCACCAGTGGCCTGGTGGTTGATGGAAAAAGATCTCATGTGGTTGACCAGGTAATTCAAATCCCATGTCGTTCAAAGCCCCAGTGGCCTGAAAAAATATGCCAGGCATATGTGCGTACAAGGCCAAAATTCTGATAGTTGGAGAGATACAGAAGAGATTGCAGTATGACCTTGCCCCACTGAGGGCTTTCTTTCACTCCCTTTGTATGTCTCTCTGCTTTTCTCTGGCAAATACAAAAAGATTATCATCATCAAAGCAATTTTCTCTTTATATGCAGCTCTTATCTTAGTTATGGGGCAAATGTAGTTTTAATTTACTATGTAATAAAAGAGTTTAGAAATATTTTCCAAACTTTTTTTTAAAGAATTACTTCATTTCATTTATTATTATCATTATTATTTTTAAAAATATGACCAGAGAGAGAGAACGAGAAAGTAGGAAAGCAAGCCTCCAGGTCTGGAGCTCGAACCATGGTCGGCCGTGTGAGAGTCCAGCACCCTAACCACCATGCCGCTTGCCAGCCCCCAAAACATTTTATTGTGAATTTTAAGTGGAACAAATGAACCATAAGAAATGCTATGCTTTTCCTAGCTCTAGAGTTATTGATCCTTGTGCAATGATAAAATGTAAATAAATGGAACTCAAATTTAAAAAGCTAACAATTTATATTAATGATCAGTGGTAGAGATGTTTAGTTTTTTGCTATAATTTTGGTCCAGAATTAACGTTTTAAACAAAATATATAGAAAATTGATGACTCATTTTAATCTTTTTCTTTTTTTAAAAGAACTATTTTATTTAACTTTATTTATTTTTAATTTGACCAGACAGGGACAGAGTGAGAAACAGAGAGGTGGGGAGAGTGAGAAAGCAGGTGGGGATTTGAATCACACTCAGCCATGTGGAAATCCACTGTCCTTAAACACCATGCCACCTGCCAGCCCTGACTCACTTCAATCTTAATGCAACAAATATGAATCAGACTTTTCAGTTCCTTATATTCATTGTTCAAATTCTATAATAATTTTGGTATAAATTATACTAGGAATAGAATGTGACTTCTGTGTTGGTATTCCAGATCAACTTGAAGAGAAGCATCTTGGTATTTGATCTTGTGCTCCAAAATTGAATTAATTTGCAAAGTAAAGACTTTTCTATATTTTAGTACTAAAATAGAAAGTTTATAAATGAAATATTTTATTGTCAATATAATCTGAAAGAGCATTAAGACATTTCCCCCACACCGTAACAGTGATATAAAACATAAACGTGACGCTTAATAGGATCCACAATAAAGTAAGAAAATGTCTGTTCATGATTCTTCGTTGAAGGGTAGCACATACCAGCAGAATCCTGGAAAAGATAAAGCTAAATTATTTAGCATACACTACATTTAAAAGATAATCAACAGATTTTTCTATTACATATGCTCTGTCAAAATATAACTCTTAAAAAAAAACATAACTCACAAGAAATTGGCAGTTAAATAGTATTTTAAAATACTTATTGACAGCACAGTCTACTATGCTAAAAATGCACACATATTATACATACATTTACACCTTCTCTTTTCTTTTTTTGAGAGGTTTTTGCTATAGGGAGCATGAGCTTGTCACAAAGACAGAGAGAGAGAAAGATAGAGACAGACAGAAAGTGAGAAATGAACCCACAGGAGGGATGGACATGCCTCAATCCCTTCTCCTACATTCTTCTCTCGGGATCTTGGGCACGTACGCACATGTGCCTGGCGTGAGTTTAAACCACCGGCTATGGGACTTGAACTGCAGTCAAATACATGGGAGTCCACTAACATAGCCAGTATGCCATCTGCTGGTCCTACCCCCCCTCCCGTTTTTTTTGGAGAGATTTTTGCTATAGGGCATGTTCCGGCTGGAGAGACTAAGAGAGACAGCAAGTGAAAAATCACCCCCAGGAGGAGTTGGCCACACCACAATCCCTTCCCTCTTGGGACTCTGGACATGCAAGCACACAAACTAGCATGAGTTTTATGCCACTGGGTCTGGGACTCCAACCACAGTCAGCTATACTGGAGTCCAGCAGCATAACCATTATGCCATCTGCTGGTCCCTAATTTTCTTTTCTTTAAATTACTTATTAAATTGGGACCAGCAGTTAGCGTAATGGCTACGTCATTAGGCGTAGTCCTGGAAGTCCTTATTCAGACCCAGTCTCAACAGCGCGATGCTAGCTCCAGGATGATTCGCTGAAGATTGGTTCTGCATAAGTAATTTTCTTTTCTATTTGTCCAATTATGCCAAGATTGCAACTCTGTTTTTGATTTGAAAACCTTGTCCTGAAGAATTTGCTGCCATCAGCCTATTTTGTTTCAATTCTGTCCAATGGCAAGTGGTCAGCGTTTTGCAAACACCGGGAGGTGAGGGCGCTAGAAAGGCCGAGCGGGTTGAGCTCAACTCTCCAGGGGGGCGTGACCACTCCAGCAAAGGGAGCTCATCTCCCCCCCATCCCTAATTTTAAAAAGTGGTTTTAAAGTACTAATATTGCTAATTTTTTAAAAATTGCCATTTTTAATTTTCTTTTAGAATATATCCCTATATTTCAAGGATGCAGGGACTGTGTTTCTTTTGTTTAGCTCAGCATACTAGCTGATACATGGAGATATTTCATAAATATTTGATGAATGATAAAATGAAGGTATTTAGATACTGTTCAAATATATTTTGTATGATATTAAAATTCAGTTATCATACTTTGTGAAATAAAGACATTTGTAGCATTATAATTCTTTTCTTAAGAGATTTTGGCTATAGGGTACATGCGCTTGCCAGAGAGACAGAGAAGACAGAAAGTGAGAAATCACCCTCTTAGGGAGGATGGCCATCCAGCAATCCCTTCTCCTCTATTCTCCTGTCAGGATTTTGGGCATGTATGCACACATGCCAAGCATCAGTTTTAAGCTGCAGGGTCCAAGACTCGAACCATAGTCAACTATGTGCAAGTCCAGCGACATAACCATTACACCATCTGCTGGTCCCATAGCATTCTTACTTCTATAAATTATGACTTGACAGACCAGAGAACTGTGCCTGACTGAGTCACAGATCTAGTTCTAAAACAAGTGGGGAATATTATTAGATACAGACAACAGAAAGAAAGCCATGGAAAAAAGCTTGAACTGGTCTTCAAACAGATGCATACTCTATGGACTTGTAATTTTAACAAAACACTAAAAATCTTTATTCTTTCTCCTAGGAATAACATTGTTCTCTTTGATAACTCTAACAACTCTATGAATAACAAGCAACTAAATTCTTTGGCTACAAAATTTCCCTCAACACTTACATAAGCAGTAACTTTAAAGACAGAAGAGGTAATTTGTATTTTCTTCGTTTGAGGATTCTTTCGAACACTAAAAAAAAGAAAAAAAGTATATTTAAAATATAATAAAGACGGCCAGCAGATGGTATAAAGGTTAAGGCAGTTGGATACCACATTGGACTACACAATTAGAGACTAGAACTTGGCCATTACTTTCTGAGTCATACATTTTCTTAGCATCAGAATCATGTAGAAGAGAGACACAGGTAAAAATCCAGGAAAGGGAAAGTTGGGGGAAAAACGACATCTCTAAAACATTTAGGTTCTAAAGTTATTTGTCTTCCAAATATCTCCAACAGGATCTCCTCCCCCATGCACAGGGTTGTGAGGAATTCCACAGGTTCATGCGGCTGATGAGGTTTAACACACTGTGGCAGTGGTAGAGTGTGTGCTTGGGGAGGGGGGCGAGCAGGAGTATGGTTAGGGCATATCGGAGTTTCTTCAGGGAGTGTTAGAAGTAGTCTAGCAAGGTCACATGAGCTGTAGGTAATTAGGACAGAATATTTTTGATGTGGGTATATGTACACTTGGTGTTTTGTTTTGTTTTGTTTTGAACTTTTGCCAGAGGGTACATGTACTTGCCAGAGACAGAGTTGTGGGGAGAGCAAGAAAGGCACCCTCCATGGGGCATATTCATGCTGCAATCTGTTCTCCTCTGTTTCTCTCTCCTTTCAGGATTTTGGATGGGGACATAGTACATATGCCAGGCCTGTTTCTCAAGCTACTGGGTCTGGGACTCAAACTGTGTGGCTAGCCATGTGGGATATAGTCACTTTAACCACCAGGACACAGGCTGGCCTGTGTATGCTTCTAAAATTTTGTTTCTATCATACCTCTTCCAGGAATATTAATGTACTGAAACAACAGTTTTTTTTTTTTTTTATTAAAATCAGAAAGAGATTATAGAATATTCTTCTAGTTCAAAAACCACATCAGATGGGGGGAAAACAAAACAAAACACCACATCAAATGGGGCCAACAGGTGACGTGGTGGTTAAAGGTGCTGGACTCCCACATGGCCAACTGCAGTTCAAGTACTGGATTTGATGGCTTGCTTTCTCTCTTTCCCCCTCTCTGTCTGTCTCTAGTCAAATTAAAATAAGTAAAGAAAATTAATGAAACGAAAGAAATAATTCTTAAAAACATAACAGAACAGACATAACCACATCAGAGGGCTGATAGGTAGTGTGGTGGCTGAGGCACTGGACTCACACTCGCCTAATTATGGTTCAAGCTCTGGACCTGGTGGCTTGCTTTCTAACTTTCTTTCTCTCTTTCTCATCAAATTAAAAAGGAATGATGATGGGGGCCAGAAGGTAGCACTGTGGTTAAGGCACTGCACTCCCAGGAGTCCTGACCTGGTGGCTTAAAACTCATGCCAGGCGTGTGTGTGTGTGTGTGTGTGTGTGTGTGTGTGTGTGTGTGTGTGATTTCTCACTTTCTGTCTTTCTGTTTCTTCCTCTGGCCAACACACGCACCCTATAGTGAAAAATCTCTCTAAATAAATAAATAAATCTTTCTCACCTGGAAGAGAGGGAGGCCATCAGGAGAGGGGTCAGTGTACTACCATGTTTACACACTTTGGTTGTTAGTACAAGAGATGTTCCCTGGACATTTACATATTATGATCTAGCAATATTACCTCACCAGATCCTTATAGATAAGCTTTGTTGTTTCCATATATGGATTAAGCACATCTTCATACTGACAAAGGGCTCCACCAAGGCAAAGATGCTTGAAAATACAAAACAGGAACTCTTCTCTATCTGGCTGGCTGAATATTTCATATTTTTCTGAGTCTTCCACAAGCAAAACCTAAAATGATAAAATCCATCTTAATGTAATGTAGCTTGAGGTTCATCTTTAAAATAATAATTTTTATTTAATCCAA
The DNA here is from genome assembly GCF_000334495.1 of Tupaia belangeri chinensis. Lineage (NCBI taxonomy): Eukaryota > Metazoa > Chordata > Mammalia > Scandentia > Tupaiidae > Tupaia > Tupaia belangeri. The sequence continues at coordinate 962,680 of NW_006159759.1, forward strand.
TTAATTAATTAATTAATTAATTAATTTCATTTTGACCAGAGAGAGATGGAATGAGAGAGAAAGAAAGAGAGGGAAAGTGAGAAAGCAAGCTCCTAGGTCCAGGACTCGAACTATGGATGGCCATGTGGGAATTCAGCGTCCTTAAGCACCACACCACCTGCTGGCTCCACTCAAGGTTCATTTTTATATATTTTTTTCTTTTCTTTTTTGCTATACAGCATGTACACTCACCAAAGAGAGACAGAGAGGGGGGAAATAAGAAATAACCCTCCTAGGGACATAGACATGCCATAATCTCTTTCCAAAACTTTCCCTCTATCTCTTTTAGGGATTTGGGGCATACATACCCAGTATGTTTTTGTTTTATGGTTTTTTTTTTGCTATACATCGTGTGAGCTGACCGAAGAGACAAGAGACAGAGAGATAGAAAGCAAGAAATCAACGAACGGGGGGATGGCCGTGCCTCAATTCCTTCTCCATTTTCCTTCCAGGATCTTGAGTATACAGCACACACAGCCGGCATGATTTTGAAGCCACTAGGTCCAAGACTTGAACTGTGGTTGGTCACGTGGGAGTCCAGCGATGTAACTGCTATGCCAACTGCTGGTCCCTATTATTATTTTTTTTTTTAAGAGGTTTTTGCTATAGGGTGCGTGCGCTTGCCAGACAGAGAAAGACAGAGAGACAGAAAGTGAGAAATCACCCCCTGGGGGATGGCCACACCACAATCTTTTTTTTTTTTTTTGGAGAGATTTTCGCTATAGGGCGCGTGCGCTCACCAGACAGACAGAGAGAGACATAGAGACAGAAAGCGAGAAATCACCCCCCAGTGGGAATGGTCACACCACAATCCCTTCTCCTCCATTCTCCTCTCGGGATCTTGGGCACGCACGCACACGTGCCCGGCGTGAGTTTTAAGCCACGCGGTCAACTACGTGAGAGTCCAGCGACAAAGCCATTACGCTACCTGCTGGTTCTCACCACAATCTCTTCTTCTCCATTTTCCTCTCAGGATCTTGGGCATGCACACACATGTGCCCGGCGTGAGTTTTAAGCCACCGGGTCAGGGACGCGAACCGCGGTCGACTACGTGGGAGTCCAGCGACATAGCCATTACGCTATCTGCTGGTCCCCCTATTCTTTTTTAATTCTTTTTCTTTTTAGAGAGATTTTTGCTATAGGTTGTGTGCACTCATCAGAGAGACAGAATGACAGAGAGACAGAAAGCAAGAAATCTTCCAAGGAGATCGTAATCCCTTCTCTTGGGATCTTGGGTATGCACACATGCATACACCTGGCCTGAGTTTTAAGCCACCAGACCCGGGATTCAAACTTTGGCAATGTGTGAGTCCAGCAATGTAACCACTATGCCATCTGTTAGTCCCCACCCAGTGTGTTTTTCAAGCACATGGATTCAGAACTTTAACCACATAATCACCCATATGGGATACAGTCAGCTTAACTTCTGTTTCAACTTGTGGCCCTTTAATTTTAATATTTTCTTTTTTCTTTAAGGTTTATTTCATTTTATTTATTATTATTTTTTAATTTGACCAGAGGCTGCCAGGTCCAGGACATGAACTGTGGTCAGCCGTGTGGGAGTTCAATGCCTTAACCATCACATCACCTGCCAACCCCTAATCTTCATATTTTCAACAGTTTCAATTTATTTAAAATAATCTTAGGCTCATTTTAAGATCTAATCCTGAAGTAACTGGAGAGAGTAATATGCAACCTGCACCTATTGCCTCCAATTTGTCATCAGGTATTGATGATCAATGAAAAGAATAAATCAGAATTTATAATACAGCAGCTAACTCTTCCCCTCTTCCATTTTATTTCCTTTTTAAAGATTTATTTAACTTTATATTATTTATTCATTCATTTATTTTATTTTGACTAGAGAGAGACAGACACATAGAGAGAGGGAAAGTAAGAAAGCAAGCTACCAGGTCCAGGATTTGAACCGTGGTCAGCCATGTGGGAGTGTCCAGCACCTTAACCACTACACCACCTGCTGGCCTCATCACTTTTTTTTTTTTAAATAATTACTTACTTAGGGACCAGCAGATGATATAATAGTTATATCACTGGACTCCTACATAGTTGATGTGGTTCAAGTCCTGGACCCAGTAGCTTAAACTCACGCTGGACATGTGTCTGTGGGTGCCCAAAATCCCGACAGGAGATACAGGAGAGGCAGCTGTGACATGGCCATCCCTCTGTGACATGGCCTTCCTCTGTCTCTTTGGCAAGCTTACATGTCCTATAGCAAAACTCTCCAAAAATAAATAAATATTTATTTAATTTATTTATCATTATTTTTTTAAAGAATTATTTTATTTAACTTTATTTATTTATTTAATTTGACCACAGAGGGACAAAGTGAGAGAGGGAAAGTGAGAAAGTAAGCCACCACTTCCAGGACTTGAAACCCAGTTGGCCATGTGGGAGTCCAGCACCCCCAACCACCATGCCACCTGCTGGCCCCTATTATTATTATTATTTTTTAATTTGCTATAGGGCAAATTAAAGAGAGAGAGAGAAGGTTAGAAAGCAACTGCAGTCAGGGGGCCGGCAGGTGGCATGGTGGCTAAAGGCGCTGGATTCCCACATGGCCAACCACAGTTTGAGTCCTGGACCTGGTGGCTTGATTTCTCTCTCTCCCTCTCTCTCCCTCTGTCCCTCTCTGGTCAAATTGAAATAAACAAATTAATAAAGTTAAAAATAAAATAATTCTTTAAAAAAAAAAAGAAAGAAAGCAACTGCAGTCAGTTCAAGTGGGAGCCAGGGCCTTAACCACCACACCACACCACCTGCTGGTTCTATGAGATCACTGTATACATCAACCCATCTTTTTTTTAAGAGAGAGATATTTGCTATTGGGTGCATGTGTTCCCGGGGAGACAGAGACACACAGAAAGTGAGAAATCAATTCCAGGGGGATGGCCATGCTGCATGCAATCCCTTCTCCTCCACTCTCCTCTCGGAATTTTGGGCATGCAGGCACATGCTCCCAGAATGAATTTCAAGTTGCCGGGTCTAGGACTCAAACTGTGGTTGACTACATGGGAGTCCAGCAAAGTAATCATTATGTCATCAGCTGGTCTTTACACATCACCTGTCTACACTGACTCTTTTTTTTTTCTCAATAGAATTACTTTATTTAACTTTCTTAATTTATTTACTTTAATTTAACCAGAGTGGGACAGAATGAAAGAAAGAAGGGAGGCAAGAAAAAAGGGGAGTGAGAAAGCAAGCCAGCAGGCCCAGGACTCCAACCAGGCCATGTGGGAGTCCAGTGCCCTTAACTACCATGCCACCTGCCAGTCCCTACACTGACTCTTGACTAGGTCAAACTTTTGAGGGGAATTTTCTTCTGTCATTGAGCATTTCAGACAACTCATTCATTTATTGGTTGTAGCAGGCACAAACGAAGTGATGAATATGCCAACTTTAAAAAAAGAATATGAAATAGCTAACAATAAAATATAGATTCAACAAGACCAAAACAATAAAAGATAAAATACTATGGGGCCAGCAGGTAGAGTAATAGTTAAGGTGCTGGACTCCCACATGGTCGACCACAGCTCAAGTCCTGGACCCAGAGGCTTTAAACTCACACCAGGTCTATGCACATGTATGCCCCCAAAATCTGAGAGGGGAATGGAGGAGAAGGGACTGTGGTATGGCCATTCCCCTGGGGGGCGATTTTTTTTCCGCATCTCTCTGGAGAGCGAACACGTCCTATAGCAAAAATCTCTCAAAAACAAAAAGAAACACCCCTGTAATAAATGGTAAATAAAAACATATTAAGGCCTCTAGATGGGGAAAGGCTATAAAAACTGTGCAGTACACAGAACACTATCATACAAGTAAAGGAGGGAAATATGAGTTATACAACAATCGCTGCCTACAGGCAAGAAAAGCTGATTACACTTACTTACAGTATTGCTAGATCATTATATAAAAGGCACTGAAGTAAATAATAGTCTGCAGTGTTGTCTATATACAGCTTAATGATCTGATGAAAGCCCAGGTTATGTAGAGATTATAGAGAGAAAGCGAGCCCAGGTTATGAAGAGTAAAAGGTAGGCAATGGGATGTGATCCACATTTTACTGCGCTCTGGGTGTGCCTCACAAACGCAGGCACGTCCCTCCCTCTCTCCCTTCCTTCATCCCTCCCTCTCTGCAAGGAAATGATGTGCTATTAAAAACCATGTTTGCAGCTACCTGAAGGTCAGACTTAACATGAGGGTGAAAAAAGCATTCAGAAATAAGCAGTAAACACATTCCTTACATTAACACTCTCATACATTAAACTCATTAGGTTGTGTACTTTTTTGAAAATACAATAGCTTCACTTTTGGAAAGGATGTTAAAATGTTCCACAGATCATTCGCATTCGGAGCTCTTTGGCTGTAGGTATTCGGTGGTTGAGGAGCCCAGCTCCTAAGCAGCAGTCACGAATGCGGTCATTATCAGGACTAGTGCTACAGTGTGCCAACAGCATCTGGACTGCTACACAACGTCGGCCCTTTTTCATTCTGGCTAAAGCTAGAAGGGTTTTTTTTTTTTTTTTTTTTTTTTTTTCTTTCAGTCAGAAATCAACCAAGTTAAAGTTAAAAACCCTCTCTGTTGCCACAGAGTGGCAAAGAACACAAGAGCAAAACATATGCACAACTAGCAGAAAAGAGTTCCAGCACTTCACGAATAGAGGTTCTATTCACAGCAGACAAGACAGGCAACAGACAGTTCTGCACAGTCTGTTGAAAAACAAATTCTTTTTATGAGGATCTCGTCACTTAACTCTAATATCAGGTAACTGACCATCAGTTCTACAAAAACAGCCACACTAATAGATAATTAAAAAAATATTTTATTCATTATCATTATTTAACTTGCTGTAGGTCACACATGTTCACCAGAGAGAAAGAAAGCATGCCACCAGGGTTGCAGAGCAATCCGCCATGTGGGAATCCAACACCTTAACCATTACGCCACCTGCTGACCCCATCGATGACTTTTTTTTTTAGAATTATTTATTTACATTTGTTATTATTATTATTATTATTAGAGATTTTTGCTATAGGGTCTGTGTGTTTACCAGAGAGACAGAGACACAGAAAGTGAGAACTCATCCCGAAGGAGGATGATCACTCTGCAATCCCTTCTCCATGCTCATCTCAGGATTCTAGGCATGCATGTACAACAGCATACCTTGAGTTTCAAACTGTCAGGCTTGGGACTTGAACCATGGTTGACTACATGGGAGTCCAGTGACATAACCATTACACCATCTATTTGTCCCTTATTATTTATTTTCTAATTTGATTGGAGAGAAACAGAGAAAGGGAAAGTGAAGAAGCAAGCCACCAGGTCCAAAACTTGAACTGAGAGTTTGGCCATGTGAGAGTCCAGTGCCTTAACCACCATGCCACTTGCTGGTCCACCAATGGAATTTAAAAGGATTTTTCTGTGATGTGTGTGTGTGTGTGTATAGTGATTCAGACAGGGTCCCCCTGTGTTATAATCCTCCTTAAGTTTCTTGAGTAGCTGGGACCACAGGTGGGCATCACTATACCTGGCTCTTTCAGACAGGGTCTCGCTATGTTCCCCAAACTTAACTCACGGTTTAGTTTGCCTAAGCCTCCCAAGTCACTGGGACTACTGGGACGCACCACTGCACCTAGCTTTTGGGGGTGGGCTGGGAAATGAATCAGAGCATTCCATGTGGCCAGACTGCCAACAAACAGTGTCAAGCATCCAGCACATGAGCCTTAGTCCAGCATCACACCCCACTGTTGATCTCAGCAATGAGAGACAAAGATTCTTTTAATCTAGGGATGTTTTTAATCCTAACTTGGTATGTTAAGGGCTCCATATTAAAGAAAAATGGTTATTAATTAGACAGGTCAGGGTTTCTCTACATTTTTTTTGGAGAGGTTTTTGCTATAGGCGCATGCACTCACCAGAGAGAGGGACAGAAAGTGAGAAATCACCCCCCCAGGGGGGATGGACATGCCACAATCCCTTCTCCTCTACTCTCTTCTTGGGATCTTGGGCATGTATGCACACGTGCCTGGTGTGAGTTTAAGCCACTGGGTCCAGGACTCGAACTGCAGTCAACTACATGGGAGTTCAGTGACATAGCCATTACACCACCTGATTGTCCCCCATGGGTTTCTCTACTTTTGCACCACTGGCAATTTGGGCCAGATAACCACTGCAAGGAACTGCCCTATGAGGTACATGATGATGAATATCATTTCTATCCATCAGATGTTAGTAGCACTGAGTTAAGAACTACTAAAATGCACAATTGACAGTAAAATTGCCATCCCAAAAGAAATCTACCAATGTAATGATTATTTCTGATCTTTATTTATTTAAATTATTTATTGAACTTTATTTATTCATTTATTTTTAATTTTTTAATTTGACCAGAGAGAGACAGGGAGATAAAATGAGAAAGCAAGCCTCCAGGTTTGGGACTCAAACTGTAGTTGGCCAGGTGGGAGTGTTCAGCGCCTCTACCATCACGCCACCTGCTGGTCCCCATGATCATTATTTATTAACAACACATATTTGATAAGGTTTTTAAGATATTTTTCCTATAGGTTACATGCACTTCCCAAAGTCAGAAACAGAGATATGGGAAAGTGAAAAAGTACCCCACATGGAGGATGGCCACTCTTATTGGGATTTGGGACGCATATACTCTGTGTATTTTTCAAGACACTTGTTTAGAGATTTGAACCGTCAAGTCGACCATGTGAGATCCTGCTACCTTAACCTCCATGCCATCTGATGGCCCCATATTTTATGTTTTAAGCAGGCAACAATTTATAGTATTTTGCATGTTCTGAAATATAACTTCACTGCAGAATTTTAAAATTCTGTACTTACTTTTCGCAACTCATCAGAAATGAGAAATGGATCACAAAAAAAGTCTAAACACTTAACAATATGTCCACTGTCTCGTACAATATTTTCATCATATAATCGATGAAAAAAGGACATTGAAAGCTGTGTGCAAGGGACAGCGGTAGCTTCAATTTTTTTCACATCAGTACCTGGAAAAAGACATAAATAATAGAAATATAAATATTAATTTAGGGGACCAGCCTGTGACAGCTAGATCACACAGGGCCACTAAGTTTGAGTTCCACACCCCAGTTGCTGAGAGAGGTTTGGGGTGTGTGTGTGTGTGTGTGTGTGTGTGTGCGCGTGCACCCTGAATCTTGAAAGGAGAGACCAAGGAGAAGGGACTGTTGCATGACTATTCACCATGGAGGGGATGCTTTCTTGCTTTTTCTCTCTCTCTGTTTTTCTCTCTGACAAATGTATATTTCCCTCTGGCAACTTTTTAAAAAACAATTTTATTTTATTTTTGATTATCATTATTATTCTTTAATTTGACCAGAGAGAGAGAGAGAGAGAGAGGGACAGAGAGATAGGGAAAGTGAGAGAGCAAGTTACTGGGTCCAAGACTCAAACCACGGTCAGCCATATGGAAGTTCAGCCCCTCAACCACCATGCCACCTGCTGGCTCCCTTCTGGCATATTTAAAAAACAAAATTCTCAGTTTTTCTAAAATAAATCACTATACAGAGATTCTTTATTTTTAAAAGTATTATTTAATTTTATTTATTATTATTATTATTTTAAAATGTGCCATAGGACACATACACTGATCAGAGAGAGTGAGAGAGGAAAAGCAAAAAAGCAAGCCTCCAGGTCTGGGAGTTGAACCATGGTGGACCATGTGGGAGTCCAATATCTTTTTCTTTCTTTCTTTTTTTTTTGAGAGTTTTTTGCTATAGGGCGCGTGCGTTCGCCAGACAGACAGAGAGAGACAGAGAGATAGAAAGTGAGAAATCACCCCCCAGAGGGGATGGTCATGCCGCAATCCCTTCTCCATTCTCCTCTCGGGATCTTGGGCACGTACGCAAATGTGCCCAGCATGAGTTTAAGCCACTGGGTCCGGGACTCGAACCGCGGTCGACTATGTGGGAGCCCAGCGACATAGCCATTACGCTAAGTGCTGGTCCCGGAGTCCAATATCTTAACCACCACATCATCTGCCTGCCCCGACTATATAGAGATTCTAAGATGTAACCAAATATGACATATTTTGATGTATTTAAAAGAAACATTAGTTCAGGATTTTATCATGTTGTAGCATTTTTTATCAACCATTAAAAGCTTAAAAAAATCTCACCATTTCCTGACTAGATGGATATAAATTATAGAATACTTGAAAATAAATTTTTGTGTGTAGTAGGGGTTCTTAGATTATTTTTTTAAAAGAATTTTTGGGGACCAGCAGTTAGAGTAATGGCTATGTCGCTGGATTCCCATGTAGCCGACCGCAGTTCGTGTCCCCGACCTGGTGGCTTAAAACTCACGCCGGGCACGTGTGCATGTGTGCCTAAGATCCCAAGAGGAGAATGGAGGAGAAGGGATTGCGGCATGGCCATCCCCCCGGGGGGTGATTTCTCGCTTTCTGTGTCTCTATCTCTCTTTGTCTGGCAAGCACATGTACCTTATGGCAAAAATCTCTGTCTCAAAAAAAAAGAGAATTATTTAATTTTACTTATTCATTCATTTATTTTAATTTGACCAGTGAGAAAGAGAGGAAAAGTGAGGAAGCAAGCCACCAGGTCCAGGACTTGAACCATGGTCGGCCATGTGGGAGTATCCAGTGCCTAACCACCATGCCACCCACTGGTTCCTCTTAGACTATTTTTAATACATATATCAGAATGGCCTATAGAAGCATAGGAAGTGCTTTGTAGGATTCTGAATCTGTATTATGCTCAAGTTTTATCATTCATATTACAAATTTTTTTAAGAATTATTTAATTTTATTTATTCATTCATTTATTTTAATTTGACCAGAGAGAGACAGAGAGAGAGAGAGAGAGAGGAAAAGTGAGAAAGTAAGCCACCAGGTCCAGGACTTGTACCATGGTTGGCCATGTGGGAGTGTCCAGCCCCTTAACCACCACGTCACCTGCTGGTCCCCATATTACAAAAATTTTAATTAATGAGTACTTATAAAGTTTTAAAGATATCTTGAAAGCATTTTCTCTCCATTTAAAAATTGCAACCTTGGAGCTGGAGGGTGCCATGGTGGTTAAAGGCACTGGATTCCCCACATGGCCAACAGTGGTTCGAGTCCCAGACCTGGTAGGTTGCTTTCTCAATTTCCCTTTCTCTCTCTCTCTGTCTATATCTGGTCAAATTAAAAAAAAAAAAGAAAAAAAAAAGAAGAACAAATAGAATTAACTAAATAAATAATTCTTTAAAAAAATTCAACCTTGTGATTTCATTTACAGTATTATTAAAAGTTTTCCAAATCAAGGCAAATTTCAAACCAAGCCATAATCAAGCTATCACAAGTTCAGAATTTTAAAATTTTGAAATATTGGCATTTTGTTTTTCTGTTGTAGCTTTAGTTCTTTCCCCAACCCCATCTCTCCCCTACGCCACACGTATTTCCTGGATGTATCTTTCAGCAATAGATTTTTCTGGTATCAGGGGTTCTATTAAACCACAAACATAAAAATCAAAGTGACTATTTCTATTATTACCTTAGTCACTTAATCTCTCTCTCTCATAGATAGACACATACACATCGATTAGTCAGATATAATGGGGTGGTAGAATTCTTCTGTATGAAGTTCTAAGGAGATTATAGACCTAGGTGCGGTAGGCCTTGGTATATCCCTCCCTGGATGTATTTGCTGAAAACGTGGTGAAGTAGCTTGTACTTAAAAGGAGTAAGTCATATTGGCAATTATTTGAACTTCTTATTTTGGCTGTCCACCATGCTAGAACTTGTTCTACATTATGATCCTGAGCTAGGCTAATATGGAGGCAAGGATGCCAGGAGCCAGATCTGTGTATGCCTCAGTCATTTAGAAACCTATGCTGCTGAGAGAAGTTTCTTCTGCTTCAGAGGCAGTGTCTTCTAGGTGATTATATAAAGTAAAAAGAAGGGTGTAGAAAATGATAATGTATGTTGAACAATGTTCCAAGACCAAAGAAACAGAGCAAGGTAGAACCTGACAGTTTTGGAAGATTGGTCAGTGGCCACAGAAAGTTCTGATATTGGGCAACATGCCATTTTGATATATCTACCCTAGTTCTGATTTGGGGAGCAGCAGGAGAGTTTAGATGGTGAGGAAAGGAAATTAAATTCAAACCACTTAATCTGAGGCATGAAAATAGCATTCATTCATACAGAATGAACTGTTTCACCTCAAAATTCTTATGTTGAAATCTTAACCCACAAAGTGACAGTATTTCATGATGAGCTAAAAAGTAATTAGGGTTAGAGAAGGTGACTGCGGTAGGTAGGGTCAGAAGACTTCAAAATAAGAGTTTTGGGGTCAGCAGGTAGCATATTGATTAAGTCACTGGACTCCGACATGGCCGATTGCGGTCTGAGTTCCAGACTCAGCAGCTTGACACTCAGACTGGGTGTGTGTGTGTGTGTGTGTGTGTGTGTGTGTGTGTGCCCCAAATCCCAAGAGAATAGAGGACATGTGATAGTGTGTGTGCCATCCTCCCAGGGGGTGATTTCTCATTTTCTCTCTCTCTCTGCCTCTCTGGTGAGAGCATGAACCCTATAGGAAACAAACAAACAAAAACAAACAAAAAAACCTCTCAAAAAATAAAAAACACCCAAAAACCAAAATAAGAATTTGGGGGATCATAATTGAGACCATAGCATTTTACTCCTAGTTCCCAAATTATTGTCCTTTTCACACACAAAATACATTTATTCCAGTTCAACAGCTAGGAAAGCTTTAACTAACTCATTCAAGCATCAACTTTAAAGCCTTCCTTCATATCATCTTGTTTTTCCTGGTCCTTTTAGTTCAAACTGGCAGTGTTTTTGTTGGTAAAATCCCATCTCTATTCCTGACTTCTGCTGAAATTACTAACTTTTGAGTTATACCCATTATCCCTTTATCAAATGGTTGTTCAGCCACATCTTCAGTGTTCTCTGCAGAATATACTTTTTTTTTTGGAGAGGTTTTTGCTATAGGGCACATGCATTCACCAGAAAGACAGAGACAGAGAGACAAACCGTGAGAAATCACCCCCCAAGGGGGGGGGGGTTGGCCACACCGCAATCCCTTCTCCTCCATTCTCTCGGGATCTTGGGCATACATGCACATGTGCCTGGTGTGAGTTTAAGCCACTGGTTCCAGAACTCGAACCATGGTCAACTACGTGGGAGTCCAGTGACATAGCCATTACGCCAACTGCTGGTCCCTATAAACATGTTTTATAACCACTTTGATAAATTATTCTGATCTTTTCCTTTTGAAAATTCTGACTTTGTTAATGTATTTGCTCATTCAGTTTAATTTTGTAGCAGATTGAAGATCATATTGTATCAGGTTTTTTTTTAAGATTTATTTATTTATTCATTCATTTTAATTTGACCAGAGAGACACAGAGAGAGAGAGGGGAGAGAAAAAGTAAGGGACAAGGGACAGGACTTGAACTGTGGTCAGCCATGTGGGAGTGTCCAGTGCCTTAACCACCACACCACCTGCTGGTCCCCCATGTATTAGCTTTTTGCTCTATAAATTTTACAGTAGCTTTTAGCCAAAATGTGTGATATGACTTAGTAAATCTATTATTATGAATTTTGTAATCTTGTTTCTTTTGTTTTTGTTTTTTACTCTGGCTACGTGGGAGTCCAGTGCCTTAACTACCATGCCACCTGCTGGCCCCGCCTGGTGTGTTTTTCAAGCCAATAGTCTGGGACTCCAATGATAACAGGCAGTAATATGGGATCCAGAAGCCTTAACCTCCGTGCCACCTGCTTGCTCCCTATAATCTTGTTCTTGACCAACACTTTAAGTTACTTTTATGTAAGCTGCTAGAATTCCGTTGAAATACAATGTAATAATCTACCCAAAACCATCTAATTAAAAATCAATTTGAGAGGCCAGTAGCTGGTAGAGGTTAGGGTGGCTAGATCTCAGAGCTGACTGCTCAGTTCTTTCAAGTCCTGGATCTGGCAGCTTGAAAATCATGATGGGCATGTGTGCATATGTGCCCAAAAATCCTGAGAGGAGAATGGAAAGGGGATTGCAGTATGGCCATCCCCATTGTGAGGGTGATTTCTTATTTACTCCCCTGCTCTGTTTCTCTCCTAGGAGCACATGCACCCCCCATAGCAAAACAAAAACAAAAACGAGAAAACCAATGATTTGCATTTTCTTTCTTTCCTTTTTAAACATTTGCCAGGGGTGCATATGCTGTCCTGAGACACACAGAGAGAAAGTGAGAAAGCACTTCCTACATGGCCACATCACCATCTCTTCTCTTCTCAGGATTTTAGGCACACAAACACATGTACGTACTACATTTTTTTTTTTAATTAGTTAACTTTATTATTTATTTATTTTAATTTGACCAGAGAGTGACAGAATGAGGAAGAGGGAGAGAAAGTGAGAAAGCAAGCCGCCAGGTCCAGGACTCGATCTGCTCTCGGCCATGTGGGAATCCAGCACCCATAACCAACACACCACCTGCAAGCCCGTCGTGTTATTTCTTTAAGCTGCCAGGTCCAGGATTCAAACCATGTAGCTGGACATGTGAAATTCAGACACGTTAACCACTACACCGTGGTGAGCTGGCACTCAATTTGCACTTTTTTAGTACAAATTCGTATTATCAACCAGATTCTTCTAAAATAACTGAAGCTTTTATTTGTTCTAGTGTTACATGACTATGACCTAAAATTTAAAATATGATGTCATGACTTTTTTTCAAAATAGTCTTTCATTAACTCTGATTTCTTCCTTAAAGTTTATTTAAGAGATTTAAGTTAACGTTGTTAAATGTTCAGATAATTTTCTTGAAAAATTTCTGGCTGTTTCAATGATAAGAGGACTTCATAAAGTTCATGGAAAATGAAATTGAGTTTAGGGACAGGTAGTGGTATAGTGGTAATACAATTGGATACACCTAAGTCTTGGGCTCGTGTTCCAGGACCTCCCAGAGCACCCTGGGCATGCATGCACCTGTTATCTGGGCTGGCTGAGATTTGGGTGGATTGTGGCACACAGACAATGTTGTGAGTACTTCTTTCTCTCTCTCATGGAAGAAATAAAAACATGCACACATACCTGGCATGTTTTTCAAGCTGTTTGGGTAGAAATTTGAATTGCTCAGTGAGCCATGCAGCATCTGGCTCCCTTAATCACTAGGCCACAGAGCCAACCCAATACATAGATTTTTTTAAAAAGTAATTATTTATGGGACCAGCAGTTAGCGTAATAGCTATGTCGCTGGACTCCCACATAGTCGCCGCGGTTCGAGTCCTGGACCTGGTGGCTTAAACTTACGCAGGGCGCGTGTGCACCCAAGATCCTGAGAGGAGAATGGAGAAGGGATTGCAGCGTGGCCATCCCCCCTGGGGGGTGATTTCTCGCTTTCTATCTCTCTGTCTCTCTCCATCTGTCTGGCGAGCGCACATGCCCTATAGCAAAAACCTCTCCAAAAAAAAAAGTAACTATTTATTTTATATTTTATTTATTCATTCATTGATTTTTTTTTTTTTTTGACCAGAGAGAGACAGAGGGTGACAGTAAGAGAGAGAGAGGAAGTGAGAAAGCAAGCCACCAGGTCCAGGACTCGAACCCTGGTCGGCCATGTGGGAGTGTCCAGCGCCTTAACCACCACGCCACCTGCTGGTCCCGCATAGATTTTTCTTAACACATATTTTCCATGAACTTTCTGAAGAGCCATTGTATTATGAATATACCTCCTATACAACATTGTCCTTTTAAATGTTAACACTCTCGATGGCTTAATATTTTCACCCCATGGTTTAATATTTTCACTATTTAAAAAGAATATTCTGGCCGGCCTGTGGTGTGGTGGTGAAGGCAGCTGGATCCCACCTACATGACCAATTGCGTAGTTCAAATTCTGGGCCTGGTGACATGAGAAACATTCCAGGCACATGTGCTTATATGCCCCAAATCCTAAAAGCAGGGAGAGATGGAGAAGGGATTACGGTGTGACCATTCCCCATGGGAGAAGGGGGGTACTTTCTCACTTTCTCTGTCTCACTCTCCTCTGAGTGCACATAGCCTCTAGCAAAATTAAACAAAAAAAAGTTCTATAGTGGCTGATCCTCTGACATAAATCTATGCCCCTACTGCAACTGAGATTTTGTCCAATGAACCCCGTATCAGCAGACTCTTTCCTAACCCCTTCCATCTGGGTAGAACTGACCACTCCTCTTCTCTTATGACCTCTTCTATGGCAGCACCTTTGATACATTACACGATACACACACACACACACACACACACACACACACACATTTTAACATATCCATAGCTCTTTGAATATAGGCCTCTTTCATCTTTTTTTTTTTTTGAGAGGTTTTTTGCTATAGGGTGCGTGCGCTCGCCAGACAGGCAGAGAGAGACATAGAGACAGAAAGCGAGAAATCACACCCCAGGGAGGATAGTCACACTGCAATCCCTTCTCCTCCATTCTCCTCTCGGGATCTTGGGCATGCACGCACACGTGCCCGGTGTGAGTTTTAAGCCACCGGGTCCGGGACGCGAACTGTGGTCGACTACGTGGGAGTCCAGCAACATAGCCATTACGCTAACTGCTGGTTCCCTCTTTCATTCATCTTGACATTCTTTGGACTTAACAGACTGCATGGAAAGTTTACAACAGTATTAGGTTGGCGCTGGCAGGTGGCATGGTGGCATGGTGTTTAAGGGTCCTAGACTCCCACATGGCCAACCATGGTTCAAGACTCGGACCTGGCGGCTTGCTTTCTCACTTTCTCTCTCTTTCTCTCACTCTGTCCCTCTCTGGTCAAATTAAAATAAATGAATAAAAATAAGTAAAACAAATGAAGTTAAATTAAGAAAAAAAACAGTATTAGGTTGTCAGGAAAGTCATTATGCATATTTGTATAGAAAACAGAAAAAATATGTCATGACTTTCCCAACAACCTAATAACTTCCCAAATGAATATAAAGGAAAATTGCTCTTGTGTGCTAAACCACTATAATAGCAGTAGATTCCCCAAAGAAATGCAGGGCAGGACATGCACAACGTGTCCATGTTGTTTTTGTTTTGTTTTGTTTTGTTTGTTTTATTGTAAGAGAGTGTATGTGTTTGTCAGAGAGAGATAGAAAGAAAGAAGAGAAGCACCCTCCAGGGGCGTGTGGTCATGCCACAATCCCTTCTTTCCATTTCTCCATCCTGCCAGAATTTGGGCCACCCACACACGTGACTGGTGTGTTTTTCAAGTCACCAGGGCTGGGAGTTGAACCACACAGTCGATCATGTAGAATCTGGCTCCCTTGACCACAAGGTTGGGAACTGATCCCAAAATTCACATCGATGTTATCAAACACAGACTTCATTATCCATAATTTGTATTTTAATAATAAAAATCTCCTAGGAAAAATTTTGTTATAACAGCAAAATTGTCACCTAAAAAGATGAAAATAAGATTTATTTACCTAATGTAATCCACTGTCTAGAAGAGTCTGAAAGTAACTTCAAATTGGAAATAACATTTGGGTCTTTGAAAAAAGCCTAAAACATAAATTTGAGGGGAACAAGTTAGACGCTTTATTATAAATGAGAATAAAAGTTAAAGTCTAAAATCCCAAACTATAGTAAAATCTCATTTAATTTAAATTAGGGAGAAAAGGCAATTTTGGATTGGTAAATGTCTAATTAATAAATGTCTTATAGAGGCTGGCAGGTGGCTTGGGTGGTTGAGGCACTGGACTCCTACATGGCTGAACGTGGTTCACGTCATGGACCTGGTGGCTTACTTTCTCGCTTTACCTTTCTCTCTCTCTGTCTCTTTCTGGTCAAATTAAAAAATATTAACAAATGGAATTAAATAAATAAATAACTTAAAAAATAAATGTTTTATAAAGAAAAGGAGTTTGGTAGCATTCAAGTTGGAATAGTATGAACAACATTAGGTGCCCAAGTACAGAGGTCATTGGGATGTAATTTAACAAACAGAAAATAATGACTTATAGTAAAACTTAGGTGGGCATATCATGTTTGCAAACTTTATTATCCTTTAATCTTGTTTCCTGAATTAACTATCTTGGTAAGCACTAGCATGCTAGATATAAATCTAAAGGTAACTGTCAAATTTTAAAATATAGTTATTTCTTTCATGACAGAGACAGAGATAGAGTGAGAATTAAGGATTCCCCCAACAGGGTCCCACACCGCAATCCACTTCCAGTCTCAGCCAGCCCACAACACAGGAACTCATGAACTCAGTATACTCAGAGGCCTTCGGACCTGAACTGAGTACCTTTCCCATGTGGGTTTGGTTGCATCACCACTGTACCACTTTCTTAGTCCCTTTGTCATCTTAATTAGTCAACAGGCAAAGATCTGACTGCCTAAAAAATGAAAATTTTCTGTATGGCAAAATACAACAAAATAATCAAGAGTTTTAGTTTTAAGCACCAGCAGCTGAATCTGGCTGAAAAGGAAGAAAATTGTGTTTAAAGCATCTCCGACAGTCCACAACGTTTTCAGGTGGCACAGTGCTGAAGGCTGAACCCTGGAAAGGATCCAAACTCACACATAAACTGCCCTGATGAGGAAACTGTCCCCCTTGCTGTAGTCCCATCAAGCACTGAAGGACGCTACCCTCACCCCATTCCCCTGTCCAAGTACTTACCAAGCACAGCCCTGCTTAGCTTCCGAGATCAGGCACATTCAAGGTTGTATGACCTTGGATAGCACCATCACTTCTAACAAGGCCACCGCTACGCCAGGACTGCCTGCCCTGAAAGTCAGATGCCTCTGCCACCATTTTTTGCCAGTGAAATAAATTCTGTGTGCACCTCCCTCCTTAAACTACTCACTTCAAAATCCCAGTCTTACATTAGTTTGATTGGTGGTCCAAGGCCCTAGGCTTATGCTCTGAATTCAAGGGAGTTCTTTGTACTTTGGGGGGGTGGGGGGTTCACGTGGATGTCCTGAAAAAGTATGGAAATTATCCCCAAATTACATGGACATTCAAATGGTGCTGAGTAGCTCCTCACTGTCCCTTCCCACTCCCCCTGAAAAACTAACAATGTTTGGAATGAGCAATAAATAAAAGAAAAACAATAGGCTGAGAGAAAATATTTGCAACAAATGGGATAAAAAGGAGAAGGGAGACGAAATCCTCAATGGTTAATATCCCGAGAAAAATTGGAGAAGGGACTGCAGTATGGTCATTCCCCTGGGGAATGCCTTTTCATTTTCTTTTTCTCTCTAGTGAGTGTATATGTTCTATAGCAAAATTAAAAAAAAAAAAGTTAATAAACTCACGGAAAAAAGCTTGACCTCAAGAGCAGTGAAAGAAAGTAAGAAAAAAACCCTCAGAAGATACCACTTTTACTCATTATATTACCAAGATCCAAAACCCTGCTAACTTTCGGTGAGTGTACTAGAAAATAAGCACTCTCACAACTGCTAGCAGAAGAGTCTACCTTTACAGATATTGAGGAAACTAACATGATCAAATACCAATAAGAAAAACACGTCTTATCCAACAAATTCTTATTTGGGGTTCTGAAATCACAAGTAGATATGGCTTAAGTATAAATGTATAAGAAGGTTTTAAAAATAGTACTGTTTGGGGACCAGCAGATAACATAATGGTTATGTTACTGGACTCCTACATAGTTGACCACAGTTTGAGTCCCAGATCTGGTGGTTTAAAAATTCACACTGGGGGGGGAACCAGCAGTTAGTGTAATGGCTATGTCGCTGGATTCCCATGTAGTCGACTGCGGTTCGAGTTCTGGACCCAGTGGCTTAAAACTCACTCCGGGCACATGTGCGTGCGTGCCCAAGATCCCAAGAGGAGAATGGAGGAGAAGGGATTGTGGCATGACCATCCCCTCTGGGGGGTGATTTCTCGCTGTCTCTATGTCTCTCTCTGTCTGTCTGGTGAGCGCATGCGCCCTATAGCAAAAACCTCTCAAAAAAAAAAAAAAATTCACACTGGGGGACCAGCAGATGGTGTAATGATTATGCCACTGGACTCTCATGTAGTCGACCACGGTTTGAGTCTGGGACCCAGTCGCTTAAACCCACGCTGAGCGTGTGTGTGTGCATGCCCAAGATCCCAAGAAGAGAATGGAGAAGAAGTGACTGCGGTGTGGCCATCTCTCCTGGGAGGTGATTTCTCACTTTTTGTCTCTCTGTCTCTCTCTGTCTCTTTTTGGCAAGTGCACATGCCCTATAGCAAAAACCTCTCAAAAAAAACCAAAACAAAACAAAAACAAACCAACAATTCATGCTGGGTATGTGTGTGTGTGTATGCCTGAACTAAGAGAGGAGACTAGAATAGAAGGGATTGTGCCATTCCCCTTTGGGGGTGATTTTTTGCTTTCTTTCTCTCTGGTAGCACATGCACTCTATAGCAAAAATCTCTCTCTCAAAAAAAAAAAAAAATTACTTGGGACCAGCAGTTAGCGTAATGGCTGTGTTGCTGGACTCCCATGTAGTCAACTGTGGTTCGAGTCCCGGGCCTGGTGGCTTAAAACTCACACCGGGCACGTAAGCATATGTGCCCAAGATCCCGAGAGGAGAATGGAGAAGGGACTGCGGTGTGGCCACCCACTGGGGGGCGGGTGATTTCTCGCTTCCTGTCTCTCTGTCACTGTCTGTCTGGCGAGCACACACGCCCTATAGCAAAAACCTCTCCAAAAAAGAAGTACTGTTTGTAGAGTCAAAACTTGAAAACAGGGACAGGGACCAGCACATGACATAACGGTTATGTTGCTGGGCTCCCACAGTCAACCAGCGCTAGATTCCCAGACCTAGCAGCTTAAAACTCACAACAGACATGTGTGCATGTGTGCCCAAAATCCCAAGAGGAAAATGGAGGAGACCGGATTGGGGTGAGGTCATCCCCCCAGGGGTGATTTCTCACTTTCTGTCTCTCTGTCTCTCTGGTGAGCGCATACACCCTATAGCAAAAATCTCTCAAAAAAATGCTTGAACACAACTTCAATGTACAAAAGAATGGTAGAATAACATACAGCACACATTGGCCTGTTTGGTGGTACAGTGGTGAGTGGTGGATCGATGTGAAAGATGGCACAGCTTTATTCAGCTGAGCTATACAAATCAGGCCCATGATCCTAGTTGACTTGGAAGATTTGGGGGAGTGGAGGTGACACAAAATGTGATAAGGGTACTTACTTCTATCATGAAAGAAATAAACTAAAAAAAAAAAAAAACCCTAAAAAATAAACACCAGCATATCTATACAGACAGTACACAGCTACTGGAAAGAAAATTTTAGGATAAAATGGAAGATCTCAAACAGTAGGGGCCTTGTTTTTCTTATTCACTATGGTATCCCCAGGGGTTAGAACAGCACCTGGCATATAGCAGCTCCTCAATAAACATCCTTTAAATGGATATTTACTGAATTCGAGAGAAAACTATAAATATTTTCAATCAAAAAAGGGGTAGTTTAAGTGCCAGCCTTGTAGCTTAATGGTCAAGGGAGCTGGATTCCCCCATGGCCAATTGCAGTTTGAGTCAGCCATGTGACTTGAAAAAGACACTAGACACATGCGTATGCCCAAAATCACGACAGGATGGACAGATGGTGAAGGGATTGTGGGTGACCACACCCCATTGAGGGGTGCTTTATCCTCCCTCTCTCTCTGGTGAGTGCATATGTCCACTGATGATTTAATAAAAAAGGACAGTTTTGCAGTAGCATGTGAAAAACACAATAAAATAAAATCTCTATACGTTTATATTAGCACCAAAAAGGTATGTTAGACTATATATATATATTTTTTGAGAGATTTTCACTGTAGGGCGCGTGCGCTCGCCAGACAGACAGAGAGAGACATAGAGACAGAAAGCGAGAAATCACCCCCCAGGGGGATGGTCACGCCGCAATCCCTTCTCCTCCATTCTCCTCTCGGGATCTTGGGCACGCACGCACACGCGCCTGGCGTGAGTTTTAAGCCACTGGGTCCGGAACACGAACCGTGGTCGACTGCGTGGGAGTCCAGCGACATAGCCATTACGCTAACTGCTGGTTCCCTGTTAGACTATATTTTAAACCACTTGGCAACATAAGTGGTAGTTGCAGACTTGTAGGAAGACAAGGGTTGAGAAGGTAGGACAGGATAGATTGGGATAGAGAGAAACTGTTGATTCTTTGTATGAATTCTTTTTATTTATTTATTTTTTGAGAGTTTTTTAGCTATAGGGCGTGTGCGCTCGCCAGAGAGAGAGACAGAAAGCGAGAAATCACCTCTTGGTATGGTCACACCGCAATCCCTTTTCCTCCATTCTCCTCTCGGGATCTTGGGCATGCACGTACACACGTCCGGCATGAGTTTAAACCACCAGGTCCAGGACTCGAACTATTGTGGACTACATAGGAGTCCGGCAACAGCCATTATGCCAACTGCTGGTCCCTGAATTGTACTTTCTTGTTAGTCTTTTTCTTTTTTCAATATTCCCTTCAAGTGATCATTCTCAAATACCTTTTTATTTTAATTTGCCAGAAGGCATGTGCACTCCCTAAAGAGAGACAGAGAAGGAGAGACAGGAGAGAGAGAAAGCAACCCCCAAGAGGAAAGATCATACTACAATCCCTCTCCATTTTTCCTTTCTTTTGGGATTCTGAACATGCATGCCCATACACTCAGTGTGTCTTTCAAGATGTTGCATCTTGGATTGCACAGTGGGCCATGTAGGATCCAGATCCCTTAGCCAACAGGCCAAAGGCTGGCCCCTAAGTCACTTCTGAAAGAGGAATCTAAGCTGTCTTACTTCTCTACCATTAATTTCTCTGCATCTCGTTCCTACTCCTATCACTTAAATGAAAGTTCTCTTGACTTTCTAAACCCAAAATCCAGAGGTCACATGCCTATGCTCATGAAATTTATAGGCTAAAAAGAAAGAGTAAAATGCCATGAGTGTTACAAGGAAGTGCAGGGTGGTGTCAGAGTACATAAAAGGCAGATCTAATCTGACAGTGTGAAGAAAGGTTAATGTAGAAAGAACATTTAGCTTTAGATTTGAAAGTAAGCAGAAGTTAGCGGGCAAAGGCGTATACCTATATGGTGAAGTGATTAATAGTGGTGCCCCCTGCCTCCCCCAAAAGCCCACATTTGTTGGCATTTGCCAACATCTGTGGTGGATTTCAGGTTGACAATAGTTAAACAACCAGCAAACAAGGATTCCTGAAAGTTTAGCAGTCAAACCTCCCTGAACTTTTAGGTCACCAGGAAGTCATGATGCATTTTTGCAGAGAAAAACATCAGAAACACCCAATAGTTCTAGCATGTCACTGGCAAGACTTTTTTTCCCAATTGCCAGAGGGCACATATGCTTGCCAGAGACAGAGACACAACACCTTCTAATGGGGAATGGTCATGCCACATCCCTTGTCCTCGATTTCTCCATCCTGTAGGGATTTGAGAAGTGTGCAGTACACATGTGCCCAGTGTTTTTCAAACAACAGGGTGGACTCCAACCCCACAGTCAGTCATGTGGGATACAACTGCCTTAACCACCATACCACCATCTGGTCTCCTGATCATTGTCTTTAAAACATAAATTAATAAATGAGTGTGCCAGACCTTGGTCTAGTGGCTAAAGGAACCAGATCTCACATGGCTGCCCTAGGTTTGAATCCTGTTCTGGGAGACTTGAAAAACACAAGCCCATGTGCATAAAATCCCAACAGGATGGAGAAATGGAGAAAGGATTGTAGTGTGAATATGCTCCACGGTGGAGTCTGCTTTCTCTCCGTCTGGCTCTCTCTGAGAGATAGGTGCCCTCTGGCAATGTAAAATAATGGGACTAAACTTTAAAGAACACACCACAACTCACTCATTCGAGTGAGTTTCACCCCCTCAAAGTACGACAGCTACCTGCAGCAGAAGACATTCCAACTACTATGCCAATGCTTAAAACGTGTTTTGTGTAAAATTCCTCAATCAGAAATACTGTTAGAGCCTGAAGCCCGGTTCTTAGGGAAGATCTGATTTTCAGAAATAAACAAAAGTAATTTTGGAGCTGAATCTAATATGTAGAGCCAGTGATGAGCCTGGATAACAACACTTAAAAGGAGAAAAAATGATTCTCTAGAAAGAGAGCAATTTTCCAGAAGTTAAGTTCTGTAAGACAGGATACTGGAGGTAGTGGATGAGCTCAACGAAAAATTTATGTCGATAGGAAATGTATTAGTTTCTTTTTTTTTTGTTTTTGAGAGATTTTCACTATAGGGTACATGCGCTCGCCAGACAGACAGAGAGACGTAGAGACAGAAAGCGAGAAATCACCCCCCAGGAGGGATGGTCACGCCACAATCCCTTCTTCTCCATTCTCCTCTGTGGATCTTGGGCATGCACGCACAGGTGCCCGGCATGAGTTCTAAGCCACCGGGTCCGGGACGCGAACCGCGGTCGACTACGTGGGAATCCAGCGACATAGCCATTACGCTAACTGCTAGTTCCCAGGAAATGTATTAGTTTCTTAAACAAAGGGGAAACTCCATGAAAACGGACTCACTACGGGACAGCGTGTTCTCCAGATCTATGCCGACCTGAGGGAACGCTCCAGCCCCGGTACCAACCATAACGAAATCGTCCTTCCGATATGCCTGAAAGGTCTGGTCAAACCCGAACGCTTGCGCCTGGATTCTGCCCAGCATGGACCTGGAGTAGGAGGAAAAGTCACACCGGCTCGGAGCGCTCACCCGACCAGCCCCACCCTCGCTGCCCGCGCGGGCCTCGAGCTGCGGCGGCTCCCGGCTTTCCCTCAGAGTCGGGCGGCTGGTCGCGTGGCCTGGGGGTTCTTCCCGCCCTGCCGCCCAGGCTCTCACCACTGGCGGAGCCGACTGCTGCTCTCCCGAGCGCTCAGAGACGGGAAAGCTCTCTGAGGCAGAAACCTGAAGGAGTATCCACCCAAGTTCCCCAGCTCCCCCGCCGCCATCGTGCTCTCCGCCGCGCTGCAGGGGAGTCGTTTCCATGGAGACGTGGCGGCCCGACGCCGAGGGGGCGGGGCCACGGGCTTCCCGGACACCGGGTCCGGGCGGCGCGGCTGGGCGGGGTTGGGAGAAGGGGATCAGCGCGGCGTTGCCTGGAGCTCGTGCCGCAGGCTTTCTGGGTGCCAGCCTTCTTGCTGCCCCTACATCTGGCTTAGCAGTTAGGGACACTGGGGGTCGGGAACAGAAATTGACAGCTGGCACTTGTTAAAGTTAAAGCAACCGAAATTACTCAGCAGGGGTTAATCGCCTAGTCTCAAACGATGTGATCTCCTATTTACAATGATCTCTATTAAGACGACTCATATCTTTGGAGAGGTTTTTTTTTTGCTATAAGGCGCGTGCGCTCGCCAGACAGAGACAGAGAGACAGAAAGCAGGAAATCACACCCCAGGGAGGGATGGCCACGCTGCAATCCCTTCTCCTCCATTCTCCTCTCGGGATCTTGGGCACGCACGCACATGAACGTGCCCAGTGTGAGTTTAAGTCACCGGGTCCAGGACTCGAACCGCGGTCGACTACGTGGGAGTCCAGCGACATAGCCATTACGCTAACTGCTGGTCCCACTACTCATATCTTTCTGAAGAAAAGGTTATTCTGAATTAGGCTTATCTATTTTGGGAGACAGGTGTTTGTGTGATTACTTGGGGGAGTTGGTCTGTTTTACCACCTGGCTCTCTCCCCCCCTTAAACGTGAAGCCTAAAAAAATGTTTCTATATACACTGCCCTACAACGTGCTGTTTAATAATAAACACATATTTCTTATTTTCTATTGAAAATTGCCTTTTGCATCTGTAATAGTGTTTGTTGTTTCTCTAGCAGCAGTGCATCTGGGCTTCAGAATGTGGGGAACATTTTTTTCCACCTCTTACTAATTCCTTTCCTCTTTTCCTAGGGACAAGCTCTGTGGTACCGTAATGCAGGGCTCTAATGAACCAGGATTCTACCTGGTCAAGATGTTTTAAAGCCCTGTGGTTCAAATCTCTTACCTAGTCAGTCTAAAACAAGCCTGGCATCTTTCCCAGAGTACAAGAGCTGATGGGCCAAAAAAGACTGACCAGACCCCATGAAGGCTGCTCATTTCTCTCATTCTTTCTTTTGTGCAAGAAATTATTCTATCATTAAAAAAAAAAAAAGCTGATTTTGATTATTTCTGTTTTTTAATTTAACATCATTTATTTATTTTAATTTGACCAGAGAGGGACAAAGTGGGGGGCAGGGTGAGAAAGCAAGCCACCAGGTTCGGAACTTGAACTGTGGTCAGCAGTGTGGGAGTCCAGCACCCTTTACCACCATGCCACGTGCCCTTTCCTGTGTCTGTCTTTTGAGGGACTAATGCATTCATTTCTATTGTAAATACATCCATAACTGGAATTGCTTAGTTTTTACTAGCTTCTGCCCAAATTTTCTTTTTTTGGAGAGGTTTTTACTATAGGGCGCATGTGCTCGCCAGGAAGATAGAAACAGAGAGACAGAAAGCGAGAAATCACCTCCTGGGGGGATGGCCATGCCGCAATCCCTTCTCCTTTCTCCTCTTGGGATTTTGGGCATGAACGCACATGGCCCTGCGTGTTAAGTCACCGGGTCCAGGACTCGAACCGCGGTCGACTACGTGGGAGTCCAGCGACATAGCCATTACGCTAACTGCTGGTCCCACTACTCATATCTTTCTGAAGAAAAGGTTATTCTGAATTAGGCTTATCTATTTTGGGAGACAGGTGTTTGTGTGATTACTTGGGGGAGTTGGTCTGTTTTACCACCTGGCTCTCTCCCCCCCTTAAACGTGAAGCCTAAAAAAATGTTTCTATATACACTGCCCTACAACGTGCTGTTTAATAATAAACACATATTTCTTATTTTCTATTGAAAATTGCCTTTTGCATCTGTAATAGTGTTTGTTGTTTCTCTAGCAGCAGTGCATCTGGGCTTCAGAATGTGGGGAACATTTTTTTCCACCTCTTACTAATTCCTTTCCTCTTTTCCTAGGGACAAGCTCTGTGGTACCGTAATGCAGGGCTCTAATGAACCAGGATTCTACCTGGTCAAGATGTTTTAAAGCCCTGTGGTTCAAATCTCTTACCTAGTCAGTCTAAAACAAGCCTGGCATCTTTCCCAGAGTACAAGAGCTGATGGGCCAAAAAAGACTGACCAGACCCCATGAAGGCTGCTCATTTCTCTCATTCTTTCTTTTGTGCAAGAAATTATTCTATCATTAAAAAAAAAAAAGCTGATTTTGATTATTTCTGTTTTTTAATTTAACATCATTTATTTATTTTAATTTGACCAGAGAGGGACAAAGTGGGGGGCAGGGTGAGAAAGCAAGCCACCAGGTTCGGAACTTGAACTGTGGTCAGCAGTGTGGGAGTCCAGCACCCTTTACCACCATGCCACGTGCCCTTTCCTGTGTCTGTCTTTTGAGGGACTAATGCATTCATTTCTATTGTAAATACATCCATAACTGGAATTGCTTAGTTTTTACTAGCTTCTGCCCAAATTTTCTTTTTTTGGAGAGGTTTTTACTATAGGGCGCATGTGCTCGCCAGGAAGATAGAAACAGAGAGACAGAAAGCGAGAAATCACCTCCTGGGGGGATGGCCATGCCGCAATCCCTTCTCCTTTCTCCTCTTGGGATTTTGGGCATGAACGCACATGGCCCTGCGTGAGTTTAAGCCACTGGGTCCGGGACTGAAACTGTGGTCAACTACATGGGAGTCCAGCGACATGGCCATTACGCTAACTGCTGGTCCCTGCCAAAATTTTCGAAAGTTGATCAATTTATATGCCCATTATCAATTCACGAGATCTCCAGTTGTTTAACATTTTTGTCAAAACATAGTATTCTCAATCTTTAAAATTTTTAACCATTTGTACAATGTTGTATTAATTTTTCATTCTGATTTTTATTTTTAATTTTTTAAGAAAGATTTTTGAGGAGACTGCAGGTGGCATGATGATTAAGGAGCTGGACTCCCACATGGTCGACCGTGGCTCAAGTTCAGGACCTGCTGGCTTGCTTTCTCACCTTTCCTTTCTCTCTCTGTCTCCCTCTGGTCAAATTAAAAAGTAAATAATAACAAACAAATAATTATAAAAAAGAAAGATTTTTGCTATAGGGCACATGTACTCTCTAGAGAGACAAAGAGAGATAGAGTTAGAAAGTGACAAATCACCCCCCAGGGTGGGATAGCCATGCCACAATCCCTTCTCCTCCATTCTCCTCTCCAGATCTTGGGGACACATGCACATGCGCCTGGTGTGAGTTCTAAGCCACCGGGTCTGGGACTCAAAATGCAGTTGACTACGTGAGAGTCCAGCAATGTAACCATTGTGCCATCTGCTGGTCCCTTTATCGTGATTTTTAATTTGCAATTCCTTGATTGCTAATACTGTGAATATTTTCTTTGTGGTTAGCTTGAAATTTTGATGCTCAGAAATTTTTTTTTTAAGAATTATTTTAATTTTCTTTAAACTTTCATTTATTTAATTTGACCAGAGGAGGGCAGAGAGACAGAAAGTGACAAAGCAAACAGCCAGGTGGAGACTCAAACCGTGGTTGGCCAGGTGGGAGTCCAGCGCCCTTAACCACCATGCCACCTGCTGGCCCCAAGAATAAGATGTTCAGAAATTCTTAATTTTAATGGTCTGATTTATTAATTTATTAATTTTCTCCTTTATGTGTCATATTTGGTTTCTGCCTAAATTAAGTCATAAAGATAATCCTACACTAATATTCGTAATTCATTTCAAAATAATGTTTCGGGGGGCTAGCAGGTGGTGTGGTGGTTAAGGCATTGGACTCCCTCCCACATGGCCAGCCATGGTTTGAGTACTGGGCCTGGCGGTTTGTTTTCAAACTTTTCCTCTCTCTGGTGAATACATGTACAAATTTTTATTTTTAATTTTAGTATTTTTGAGAGATTTTTGCTATAGGGCATGTGTGACCACTAGAGAGACAGAAAGTGAGAAATCACCCCTCAGGGGGATGGCCACACTGCAGTCCCCTCTCTTCTATTCTTCTCTTGGGACCTTGTGGACTCACACACGAGCCTGGCCTATGTCTTAAGCTGCTGGGTCCAGGACTCGAAATACTGTGGACCAGGTGGGAGTCCAGCGCTTTAACCAATATGCCATCTTCTGGCCCCTCCCCTGTAGCAAATTTTAAAATAATTGAATAAAATAGGGGCCAGCAGTTGGCAAGGTGGTTAAGGGTGCCGGACGCCCATATGGCTGACCGTGGTTCTAGGCCTGGACCTGGTGGCTTGCTTTCTCACTTTCTCTTTCTCACTCTGTCTCTCTCTGGTCAAATTAAAATTAATTAATTAAATTAAAAAATAAAATAAAATAAATAATTCTTAAAAATTTTTTTTTTAATTGGGAACCAGCAGTTGGCGTAATGGCTATGTCGCTGGATTCCCATGTAGTCGACCGTGGTTCGTGTCCCGGACCCGGTGGCTTAGAACTCACGCCGAGCGCGTGTGCATGCCCAAGAGCCCGAGAGGAGAATGGAGGAGAAACGATTGTGGCGTGACCATCCTCCCTGGGAGGTGATTTCTTGCTTTCTGTCTCTAAGTCTCTCTCTGTCTGTCTGGCATGCCCAAGATCCCGAGAGGAGAATGGAGGAGAAGGGATTGTGGTGTGACCATCCTCCCTGCGGAGTGATTTCTCGCTTTCTGTCTCTATGTCTCTGTCTGTCTGGCTAGTGCATGCACCCTATAGCAAAAACCTCTCCAAAAAAAAAAAAATTTTTTTTTAAATTTAATGTTAATTTTTTTTTCATATACTCTTCTAATTGACCCAGCTCAATATAGTAGTGATATTTATATATTGATAAGACCTCACTGGATTGCAGTTTAAATAAACAACTAAACTGAACTAAATTGTCCTAAGCAGTTCTCCATATTTGGGCAATAAATTTGGTCCAACGCCATCTCTTGTATACTGAACTGCAACTGAGCTTAACTGCATAAGCCAGTTGTAACCTAATCTAAGAGCATACGCTGATAAATGAGTAACTGAGCCTCAGCCAATCACATCAGCCAGACTTTATAGGCTTGGCTGTAAATCACAGGCTTCTATTCAATCAGATCATGACCACAAAAGGTAGATGTCAACTAAACATATCCAATCGGACTGGTATTTCATGTCACTTCCTTGGATCACTTGTTACTTCCTTTTCTCTGATTGCAAATATAACCTACACTGGGGATTAGACAGTGGTGCAGCAATAAAAACAAACAAAAAACAGTGTTCTGTGAGGTCTCAAGTGGGAAGTTTTCTGGTTTAAGTCTGGTTCAAGCCTGGACACTCCTTCACTAGATGAGGTACAGGTGTCCGTGATCTGGTACCAAGACTTACTCTCTCTTGCTCATGGAGAAAATAAATAAACTTTAAAAAAAAAGTAAAAAAAAATACATATATAACCTATACATGTTGTCGAGTGGAGCATTCTGAGTCAACTTTGGTCAGGAATACACTGCAGTTCTAGACATTCTCTTTTTCATTCCTTTTCTTTTTTTTAATAAATAATTATATAATTTTATTTATTCATTATTTATTTTAATTTGACTAGAGAGAGACACACACACATAAACACACACACACACACACACACACACACACACACACAGAAAGTGAGAAAGCAAGCCACCAGGTCTGAGACCTGAACCACAGTCAGCCATGTGGGATTGTCCAGAGCCTTAACCACCATGCCACCTGCTGGTTCTCAAACCTCTCTTTTTTAATAACTTAAAATCTGTCAGATTCAACTGATTTCAGATTTTGCTTTTTGACAAAATCAAGTGATAGTTTCTGACTCTGTTCCATTTATCTATTGTATTGGTTTTATACCAATTCCACATTGCCTTAATTACTCTAGATTTATAAAAAGACTTACTATCTGGTGATATAAGCTGTCTAGCTTTGTTATTCTTTTTCTTTTTGTTTTATTTTTTTAGAGAGATTTTTGCTATAGGGTTCCTGTGCTCGCGGGACAGAGAGAGACAAAAAGAATGCGAAAAATCACACCCCCAAGGGGGATGGCCACGCTGTAATCCCTTCTCCTCTCAGGATCTTGTGCACACACACACCCACACACGCCCAGCGTGCATTTTAAGCCACCGAGTCCGGGACTCGAACTGCAGTCGACTATGTGGGAGTCCCGCGATGGAACCATTATGCCATTTGTTGGTCCCAAGCTTTGTTATTGTTTTTCTACAAGATTACATAAGCTGTTTCTTTTGCACTTCCATATAAATTTTATTATCATTTTGCCAGAGGGTGTGTGCACTCACCAGAGAGAGACAGAGGGAGAGGGAGAAAGTACTCCCCAATGGAGAATGGTCATTCCATAACATCGTTTTCTCCATTTCTCCCTCTCTTCAGGATTTGGGGCGTACATGCACACGCACCTGGCATTGTTTTTCAAGCTGTTGGGGTTGAGATTCAAATTGCATTCAGGCAACGTGGGATCCAGCTCCCTTAATGGCAATAGGGTTACCTCGCCATATAAATTTTGAGTTGTCCTTCTCTTTTTCTTTCTTTCTTTTTTTTTTTTTTAAGAAATTTTTTCCTTAGGGCTTGTGTTTTCTCCAGGAGAAAGAGAGACAGTGAGAGGGAAAGTGAGAAATCACCCCCCAGGGGGAATGGCCATGCCCCAATCCCTTCCCCTCCATTCTTTCCTGAGATCTTGGGCATACACGCACATGCACCTGGCATGATTTTCAAGCCATTGGGTCTGGGATTTGAAACACAGTTGGCCATGTGGGAGTCCAGCAATGTAACTGCTAGGCCATCTGCTGGCCCCAAGTTATCATTTTCTATCAAAGAAACCTAATGGGATTTTAATTGGGCTTATATTGACTATGTAGATAAATTTAGGGAGAACTTACATCATAACAATATTGTCTTCCAATCTATAATAAATATCTATTTATTTAGACCTTTAGTTGCTCTCAGTAATGTTTTATAGTACTGAATGGAAGAGTCTTGACATCTTTCATTAGACTGATAGTTGTCAATCAGGGTTAAATTTGTTTCCTGAGAGGACATTTGGCAATATCTGGAGATACTTTTAGTTGTCTTTACTTTATTATTATTTTTTTTGTAGAGGTTTTTGCTATAGGGCGCATGCGCTCGCCAGACAGACAGAGAGAGACATAGAGACAGAAAGTGAGAAATCACCACCCAGGGGGGATGGCTACTCCACAATCCCTTCTCCTCCATTCTCCTCTTGGGATCTTGGGCATGCATGCACACGTGCCTGGCGTGAGTTTTTTAAGCCACCGGGTCCAGGACACGAACCTTGGTCGACTACGTGGGAGTCCAGCGACATAGCCATTACGCCAACTGCTGGTCCCACTTTTAGTTGTCTTAATTGGAGAGGAAGTTGCTATGGGCATCTGGTGTGTAGAGATGAGAGATCCTGCTAAACACCCTGCAATGTATAGAACAGGGCCCTACGACAAAGGCTGATCTCCCACCACCTGGCTAGCCCATTATAAATATTATTAAAACACAAATACATAGGGCCAGCTGGTAGTGTGGTGGTTAAAGTGGCTGGATTCCACGCGGCTGACTGTGTGGTTTGAGTTCTAGATCTGGTGATTTGAAAAAACGTGCCAGGCATGTGTGCATGCATGCCCACAATCCCTAAAGGAAGAGGGAATGGGGAAGAACTGGAGAGGAGTGGATTGTGGCATGACCCCCCCCCACCATGGGGGGTGCTTTCTCACTTTTGCTCTCTATTACTGACTCTCTCTGGTGAGTGCACATGCTCTGGCAAAAATTTTAAAATGATAATAAAATAAATAAAAGGCCCCATGTCAAAGGAAAGGGTTAAATCTGACAGCCTTTTGTTTCTGGAAGATGTTTAGTGTGGAAGTGGGGGTGAGGGGAACAGGAGGTGTGGTGGAGTTATGGTCGCAGGAGGATATAAACAAGTAGGGGCTGGAACTTGTCTGTCCTGTGACAGGACTCCTGCCTTTGACATTAATTTAAAGCTTTACAGGACTGTAAGAAAAGTGGTTCCTTTGCCTCTCTAATGGCTAGATATTTTGGTTTCTATAAAAATACTTTTTATTACAGAATCGCATTTTGGTTTATACTTGTTTAAATGACATTTATAAAATGTTATAAAGTGGGGCCAATAGGTGGTATTGTGGCTAAGGGCACTGGACTCCCACATGGCTGACCATACGCTTTCTCATGTTCCCTCTCTCTCCCTGTCTCTCTCTCTCACTCTCTCACTATGTCCGTCTCTGATCAAATTAAAATGAACAAATAAAGTTAAATAAAATAATTCTTTAAAAAATGTTATAAAGCAAAGTACCTCAATTTCCTACTCAAATCAATATGCCATGCCTCCAGCATTTTTTAGTGATTGAGTTCTAGTACCTAAGATGATGTACACAGGAAGGGATCAGTATATGTATTTTTGGGACCAGCAGTTAGCATAATGGCTATGTAGCTGGATTCCCATGTAGTTGTCCGCAGTTCACGTCCCGGACCCGGGGGCTTAAACTCATGCCGGGCACGTATGCGTGTGTGCCCAAGATCCCGAGAAGAGAATAGAGGAGAAAGGATTGCTGCATGGCCATCCCCTGTGGGGGGGTGATTTCTCGCTTTCTGCCTCTGTCTCTCTCTGTCTGTCTGGCGAGCGCATACGCCCTATAGCAAAAACCTCTAAAAAAATATGTATTCATTGAATGAGTATAAACTTTAGCATCTGCTCTTCTCTCTTCTTTTAAAAAATTATTTATTATTATTTTAAGTTTGCCATAGGACATGTGTGCTCCCCAGAGAGACTGAGAACAAGAGAGAGGGAAAACGAGAAAGCAAGCTGCCAGATCCAGTACTCACCAGGTCCAGTGTCCCAACCACCATACCACAGGCTGGCCCAACTTTAATACATTTTAATTCAACATTCTCGTTTGAATTCTTATCTTGAATAACCTGCTACTACTGTGAACTCTTTGACTTTCAATTTTTTTGTTTAAAGTATAGAGAGGATCATTATCTGTTTTGTTCACTTTAAACCCTGAGGTCCTAGTTCATTGCCTGGGTCACTGAAAGTTCTCAACTTACTGAAGTAAAAAATAGCTCTGAGAAAAAGTAGAACAAGTGCTTGTCTTAGTCTGTTTTGCACTGCTACAACTGAATGCCCAAGACTGGGTAATTTAAAAAGAGAAAAGTTTACTGGGCTCACAATTTTGGAGACTGGGAAATTAAAAAACATGGCACTGGCACCAGGTGAGGGGCATCCATGATGGAAAGGCTGAAGGCAGTTGCAAACACACTCAAGAGAGCAAGAAAGGGCTGTTTATAACAAGGCCGCTCTCATGATAAGGGACCAACTCCTGTGATCACTCCATCAGTCCATGAGTGGCTTAATCCATTCATGAGGGATGGGTTAATGACCTGGTCATCTCTTAAAGTCATCTAGTACTTCTAAAAGGTTCCAAAGATCCCACCTGGTCTCACCTCTTTTTTTTTTTTTTTTTTTTTTTTTTTTAATTTGTCAGAGGGAATATGTGCTAGCCAGAGCAAGTGAGAGAGAGAAAGTGAGAAATCATCCCTTATGGGGGATGGCCATGCTCAATCCCTTCTCCTCCATTTTTCTAACTTTTGAAATTCTGGGCAACCATGTGCAAGTGTCTGGTGTGTCTCTCAAGTCACTGAGTCTGGAACTCGAACTGCACGGTCAGCTATGTGGGATCTTGCCACTTTATATCCATCACAGGAAGGCTTTTTTTTTTTTTTTTTTCCTTTAAGACAGCATTTCACTATGTCATAATTGTCCTACTTTAGTCTCCCAGCAGAGACTACAGGTGCATGCCTGTAGGTTCTCACTACGTTTCCAGGCCAGCCTTAAGCTTGCAATCCTCCTGCCTCAACCTTCCCATCTCTGTGACTGCAGGACATGCCACTGTACTTAGCCTTTAGGTTGGGCCAGGAATTGAACCCTGGCTCCCTAGGTGGTACTAGTCTACAGAGTGCAGCAACTGGGGTCAGCAGATGGCACAGGTGGTTAAGGCACTGGACTGACTATGGTTGTGGCTGACTATGGTTCGAGTTCCAGACCTGATGGTTTGAAACTTACACAGGATGTGTGTGCATGCGTCCCCAAAATCCTGAAAGGAGAATGGAGGAGAAAGAATTGCACTGTGGCCACTCTCTGGGGCAAGGGGTCATTTCTCACTTTCTGCTATCTTTCTGTCTCTCCAGTGAGCAAATGCCTCCTTATAGCAAAAATCTCTCAAAAACAAAACAAAACCCCAAACCCCAAAACAACAACACAAAATAGCACAGCATCTAAGCAGTGCACACCACCATGGTTGGTTCTTGCCCCCCACCCCCTTTAATATGACTGCGTTGGGGATTAAGTTTACAACACAAGAACTTTTGGTAGACACATTTAAACAGCACCATAAGAGAAATATAGATTAAGTGTTTGAAATTTAGAGGGAAAAAAAGTATTTACAATGACAATAATTGGGGAACATTTAACGGAAAATATAGTATTTGATTCGAGCTTATTCAATGCATAGGATTTAGAGATGCTGAGAAATGTCATTTGCCAAATAAAAAAATGGAAAAGAAGTGGAGTAGACGCTGTGGCCTGCCACCAAGCACTCCTTTCACAATTGAGACTTTCCTTCCCAAATGATGGAACTGTGGTCTGTTCATGGTGTGGCTGTCTCTCTTCTGCCTGCAAACAAAGGAAGCTCCTTCACGGAAGTTTAAGCCACCTCCTCAGGGTGGCCACAATAAAATGACTGCACAAAGCTATCCCCTTGCCTCAATTCAAGGCATCTAGGAATGACTGGAATCTGTTGTAATTGCTTCAGTTTCGACATCTCCCTCTACTTAATCCTAATTCCTTTACGGGAGAGCATGTCTTGATAAACCTCTTGCACACAGATCTGTTTCAATGTCTGTGTCCTGTGGAACCTGATCTATGACAAGTAGACGTTGAGAGATTTGCACAGGCAGACCAATTAGTCTATAGAAGGGAATTTGTTTTAAAAGCAACAGAATTTCCTTAGTAAAATTCTTATTTGACGGGACCAGGAGTTGGCGTAATGGCTATGTCGCTGGACTCCCACGTAGTCGACTGTGGTTCAAGTCCCAGACCTGGTGGCTTAAACTCACACTGGGCATGTGTGTGTCCGTACGTGCCCAAGATCCTGAGAGGAGAAAGGAGGAGAAGGGATTGTGGCGTGGCCATCCCCCCTGGGGGTGATTTCTTGCTTTCTGTCTCCCTGTATCTCTGTCTTCCTGGTAAGGGAATGCGCCCTATAGCAAAAACAAAAACAAAAACTTTTTTAAAAAAATTTGACCAGAGAGAGACAGAGAGAGAGAGAGAGGGAAAGCGAGAAAGCAAGCCACCAGGCCTGTACTCAAATCATGGTCAGCCATGTGGGAGTGTCCAGCACCTTTACCATCATGCCACCTGCCGGTGCCCCCTCCAAAAAAAGAAAAACTTAAAAAAAATTTTTATTTGAAAGCATCAACAGGTATATCAGGTGAAAGGAGAGTTCTCGTGTTTGAAGTAGGGGTGAGTGCTAGAATCCTTGCTTCTTTGCTTCCTTATCTCATGCTAAAATGGTGCTAGAAGGGCTTCACATAGTAGCTAGGGCTCACCAGTGTACAGTTTGAACACTATAGGGTTAATAAGATAAGACATGAAAGAAAATAGGACCAGGCCATTGAATGCCAGAACAGGAAATTTGGGCATTATTCTGGAAGTGAGAAGTAAAAGGGTAGAAAGAGTATTGATAGTATTTAATTATGGGAAAAAGAGAATTAGAATTGCAGTGAGGCAAATGGCTACCCATATGGGAAAAACCACTCTCTACAACACAGTTTCCAGGTGGATTGAAGACATACATATAAAAACGACACCATATAATTACTAAAAAATATAAATACCATCTATCTGTCAGTTCTAAACATTTCAGGCTTTGACCTTTCTTGAAACCCTAGATTCAGATCTCCAAATGTTTCCCTAACATCTTGCATGGGTGTATAATCAGCACCCACTTTAACCTGGCCCAAACAGGCCACCTCTTACTCCTGCTTCTTCTATCACATTCTAATTTTTCCATCTAATTTTTCTATCAGCCCTCCGTCTTCTTTATAGCTTGAATCCAAAGTATAAGAATGACTCTAGATTAGGGACTAGCAGTTAGCGTAATGGCTATGTTGCTGGACTCCCATGTAGTCGACTGCGGTTCGAGTCCCGGACCCGGTGGCTTAAACTCACGCCGGGCGTGTGGTTGTGTGGGTGCCCAAGATCCTGAGAGGAGAATGGAGGAGAAGGGATTGCGGTGTGGCTATCCCCCCTGGGGGGTGATTTCTCGCTTTCTGTCTCTCTGTCTTTCGGGTGAGCGCACGCGCCCTATAGCAAAATAAACCTCTCCAAAAAAAAAAAAAAAGAATTACTCTAGATTCCCATTTTTCCCTTATCTTCCATAGCTAACCTTTCAGCAACCTCTATCCACTCTTTTATTAGAACATCTTCCAAACCTGTCCATTCTTCTCATTCTCATTCCAGAAGACGCCTCCATGATCTCTTACTTACAGATGATTTTGACTAAAATCTAAGTGAACTCTCTAATTCTACTTTTGCTTCATTACAATTAATTCTTCACATAATAGCTGCATAATCTTGTTAAAAGATCTTGTCACTCCTCTGCTTAAACCCTCCGATGGGGGGATAGCAGGTGGTGTGGTAGTTGAGGTGGCTGGACTCCTACATGGTCAAACGTGGTTTGAGTCCTGGACCCAGGGACTTGAAACTCACTCTGGGTGTGTGTGCGTACGTGCTCAAAATCCCAGGAGGAGAATGTAGAGGAAGGGATTGCAGTGTGGACATCCCCCTGGCGGGTAATTTCTCACTTTACTTCTCACTGTGTCTTTCCCTCCCCATGCACCCTAAAGCAAAAATCCTTTAAAAAAAAAAAAAAAAAAAGCAAAACCCTCCAACAGATCGTAGAACTAAGTGTAAAATAAGAAAAGAAAAATACATGATTTGAATAGACACTTCACCAAAGATGGAAAATGAACATACTGATGAGGAAAGCATCATTAGACATTGGGGAAATGACAATTAAAACCAGAAAACCACAATGAGATTTTGTCATTCCTTTGGTTGAAATTCTCCAGTGGACATTAGATACAAATATAAATAAAAGGAGAGAGGTGAATAGGAAGGCAAATGGTTTGAATAGATACTTGGTTGAAAATGGTAAGTGGATGGCAAATAAACACATGAAAAATGCTCATCGTTAGTCATTAGGGAAATGGCAATTAAAGATACAATGGGATCTCATCTTTCTTCTGCTTAAAACCAGTCCAAGTTTCCTTCATTTTTCACCTGAACTATAAAACGAATGATACCTCTTCTGCTTTATTATAACCTGTCCTCCTCATAGCAGCATGATCTTGTTACATCTCTGGTTAAAGCCATTTAATGGATCATAGACCTAAAAGTAGGTGTATAGGCAATGGAGTGGAGAGAAGATAGCCTTTTCAACAAATAGAGCCCAAACGATTGGTTATCCACATGCACAATAGATAACTTTGAGTCATATTTTGCATCACATACCAAACTGATTCAAAGTGGAGCATGGACTTAGATGCAAAAACTTAAATTATGACACTCCTGAAAGGAAACAGGAAAGAAATCTTCGTTACCCTGGTTTAGGTAAAGATTTCTTAGATGAGACACAACACGTGTGATCCATAAAAGAAAAAGGTTGATATAGGCCAGCAGGCGACATGGAGGTTAAGGCAGCTGGATCTCATATGACAGCACAGTTAGAATCCTAGACCTAGTGGCTTGAAAATCATGTTATGAGTGTGTATGTGTGCCCAAAATCCGAAGGGGGGAGTGAAGGAGAATGGATTGTGATGTGTGTGATTATCCCTTCCCCCCCACCCAGAGGGGTAATTTCTCTTTTCCTCTTTCTCTCTGTCACTCTTCTGTGAATGCACGTTCTATAGTAAACTAAAAAAAAAAAAAGTTGATAAACTGGGCTTAATAAAAATGAAAAACTTCTCTTCAAATGATGTCATTCAAATATTTGTATTTGAGGGACCAGCAGTTGGCATAATGGCTACATCACTGGACTCCCATGTAGTCGACTGCGGTTTGAGTCCTGGATCGGTAGCTTAAACTCATGCTGGGTGCATGTGTGTGCGTGCCCAAGATCCTGAGAGAATGGAGAAGAAGGGATTGCGGTGTGGCCATCCCCTCCGGTGGGTGATTTCTCACTTTCTGTCTCTCTGTCTCTGTCTTTCTGGTGAGCGCATGTGCCCTATAGCAAAAATCTCTTAAAAAAAAAATTTGTATTTGAATGTTTGTTAATG
The DNA here is from genome assembly GCF_000334495.1 of Tupaia belangeri chinensis. Classification (NCBI taxonomy): domain Eukaryota; kingdom Metazoa; phylum Chordata; class Mammalia; order Scandentia; family Tupaiidae; genus Tupaia; species Tupaia belangeri. Next base: position 1,000,132 of record NW_006159759.1, read on the forward strand.
CTCATAACCACTCCGGACAGGAAACTATGCAAACATCAACCCATTGGTGGATAGATCAATTGTGGTAAATTCATACAATGGACTACAACTCAAGGGACAAACTACAAATACACGCAACAATATAGATGAATCTCCATGCTAAGTGAAAGAAACTAGACACAAAACAATGACATATTGTATGTTGGGCTAGCTTCACAGGTAAAGGCTTGTGTGGGCATGCTAGGCCCCATGCTCAGAAAGGCTCTGTGTTCAGTTTAATGCTCTTCTTTTCCATCATGAAATTTTAAATAACTTTGGAAGAATTTTCACTAGATTTGCAAATTATGTAACCATCCCAGTGACATAACATCCTGGAAAAAACAAATTTCTAATGACAGCAAGTTAATGGTCCACAGGGGAGAGAGGAGTAGCTGTGAAGAGGCAAGAAAAAACTTTCTGGAGCGATGGAAATGTTTTATTTCATGATCGTGGTGTCGATTACATGGCTGTATACATTTATTAAAATTAATTAAGGAACCAGCAGATGGCATAATGGTTACATTGCTGGACCGCCCTGTATTTGACTGCAGTTTGAGTCCCGAACCTGGTAACTTGAAACTCAGACCGAGTGGTTGTGTGTGAGTGCCCAAAATCCTGACAGGAGAATGGAAGAGAAGGGATTTTAGCCTCGCCATCCCTCCTGATGGGTGATTTCTTGCTTTCTGTCTCTGTGGTGAGTGTATGTGCCCGGACAAAAATCTCTCTCTCTAAAAAAAATTTTAAAAATTTTAAAAAAGGAAAGAAAAAAAAGAAAGAAAATTAATTAAATTGTAGACTTGGGGAATTTTATTTAACTTTATTTATTTATTTATTTTAATATAATTTATACCTCTACAGAGCACACACCCACACATAAATACACAACTTTATATAAAAATAACCTCACTGGCATCCCTTCACATTTGGAATAAAAGACCAAATTCCTCCCACCTCTTTTGGGGAGATGCAGGTCTTTCTAACATCTACAATCTCATCTCTCTCACTCATTATACTGTCACCCTGAGCTTCTTGTTTTTCTTACATGGGCTAAGCTTGCTTCTGTCTTAGGCTTTTGCACTAGTTTTCCATCTGACTGAAAAGATCTTATCCCAATTTTAACATGGCTAGATGTTCTCATTCTGATCTCAACTTAAATATTGTCTTCTCAGTAAAACTTTCTCTGACCATCCAACTGGAATAGTCCCAGACATTAAAGAATTTCGCTCTATTTCAATTCTTTGCATAGCATCTATCAGCCTGGAAATTTAGAAATTCTGTTTGTTATCTATTTTTTTTCCTCACCAGATTGAAAGTTCCCTAAGGCTGGGGACCTAATCTGTGGTACCTAAAACAGCACCTGACACATACACAGTATGGGTTTAGTATTTGCTGAATGAATGAAACATTTGATAAGATTAATGACATAAAAGGGCTTCTTGTAAATTTTTTAAAAGAATTATTTTATTTAACTTTATTTATCCATTTATCTATCTATATCTATCATCTATCTATCTATTTATCTATCTATCATCTATTTATTTATTTATATTTTACCAGGGAGAAATAGGATGAGAGAGCGAGAAAGTGAGAAAGCAAGTCACCATGTCTGGGGACTCAAATTGTGGTCGACCATGTGGGAGTCCAGCCCCTTAACCACCACACCACCTGCCAGCCCTGCTTCTTGATAAATTTTTAAGAAAAAAAGAGTGACTGAAAAAACTATGTAAGAATGATTACATTATTTGTTTTGTGTGTGTGTGTGACTAGACTATTCTGCAAGTCCTGGTTCAGCTGTTCATGAAATCCAAGACTGCTTGGGTGAGGTGGCCTTTGCTGGTGGACACTTTCTGTTATGGGCCGCTAAAATCGTATTTGTGAATTATATGAGGTTGGATTCTGAAAAACATACACCCTACACTTCTTTTTCCTCTGAATTCTTTAACCCAGCTTCCCATTTCACATGGATCTTAAATCCTAACAAAGATTATTTAACAGGGAGTATTTTCAGATTCTTCCTGGGCTATGAAAGATGCCCTTAATTAGAGTAATTTCAAAACAGACCTAGTTGCTGGGGTCTGTGCTATATATACCCTACCCAAATAAAAAATCAAGCTTTTCCAAAGTTGTGTAGTTGCAAATGTGTAGATATTTCATCAGACGTTCTACCTCCCTTGTGTTCTTTTTGGGCCATCATTATGGAAACACCAGTTTAATGAGCATCTATGATCATTATTTGCTCTAGCTTATTCTGATTTCCAACCAAACTTCCCAGAGCCTAAATCTACAGGAAGCATCACCACGCACTTGATCCGAGGAGAGCAGTTAACAGAGGACACAGAGGCTGGTAGGTGGCATGGTAGTTAAGGGCACTGGACTCCCAGATGGTCAACTGCGGTTTGAGTTCTGGACCTGGTGGCTTGCTTTCTCTCTCTCTAGCTCTGTCCTTCTCTGGTCAAATTAAACTAAATAAATAAATAAATAAAGTTAAATAAAATAATTCTTTTTAAAAATTATTTATTTTATTTTATTTTAAAATTTGACCAAAGAGATACAGAGAGAGAATAAGGGAAGGGGAAAGTGAGAAAGCAAGCCTCCAGATCTGGGACTTGAACCACGGTTGGCCACGTGGGAGTCTAGCACCTTAACTACCATGCTACCTGCCGGCCCCAAATACAATAATTCTTAGGAAAAAAAAAATAGAGAACACATCTCCCCATTGGGTGATTTCTCACTTTCTGTTTGAAATAAATTTTTTTGGAGAGATTTTTGCTACAAGGCATGTGTGCTTGCTGGAGAGATAGAGAGAGACAAAAAGTGAGAAATAACCTCTCAGGGGTCATGGTCACACTGCAATCTCTTCTCCTCCATTCTCCTCTTGGGATTTTGGATACACATGCACAAGCACTTGGCTGAGTTGACCATGTGGGAGTCCAGTGCCTTAACCACCATGCCATCTGCTAGCCCATGAAATCAATTTTTAGGGTGGCATTTATATCTCTCTAGATCTTCTCCTTATCCTGGATCTGGGCTGAAACACTCTTATTTCATGGTACCATGATTTCTTTATAGCCCCACCCTAGTAGCTGGCCTGGAACTGACCTGGAAGATTTATAGGCTGATGATAATGCCAGGACAACGTGATAGACTGCCTAATGTTTTTGAACATGTATTGTTTTACTGGGCATTGTTTCAAGCATTTTCCACAGATTTTCATTTAATTTTCTCACAAAAACCATTATGTGGGTACTACTAATAGTACAGAACATAGATCTATTGTTTATAGGTCATTAAGCAAGGCACCATTCATCTTCCTTCTAGCATATATGCTTTGCCTTCCCATAACATTAACATTCAAGACAGCAACAGTTGGATATTGAGTTTTTCATCTTTGTGGGATTCACTAACCCTATGATGTTTCCATTATAATTACTCTCTGTGACACTATGACACATATTCTGGTTTTCATTCATGGTTCCTGGCTCGTAACTATTTGGCCTTTTGTCCTGAGTTCTTGAAGCTCCCCAGGGCAGATCATAGAACTGGTCGTAAAGAAATTAAGACCCTCATTCCAGAGGGGTTCTGCCCGGTAATCACAAGGAAAGAATGTTAACAGAGAAGCCAAGAATCTGAACAAACAGGCCTTGCTGGGTTTTCCCATTCAGTCAATTAACATTCAATCATATACTTTCTTTTCCCTCCCAGACAGGGTGTCTGCCTCAGTCTCCAGGGTACAGGTGCATGTCACTGCCCTGAGATTTAAAATCATACCTTTTTTGTCCAACCACATTTCTACCCAGTTTTCCATGCTATGATCATATCTTGCAATGAGGTTTCCACAAAGAGCCAAAGGACAGGTTTCTGAGAGCTTCCAGACTGCTGAACATGTGGAGGTTCCTGGAGAGTGGCATGCCGCTTCTTATATACCTTGTCCTAGTTACCCCTTCACCTATACGCTTTGTAATACTCCTTAAAATAAACTGGTAAACATTAAGTATTTCCCTGAGTTCTGTGAGCTGCTCAAGCAAATTAATTGAACCCCAGAAGGGGATGCTACGTGGGAAGCCCTAATTTTAGCCAGGTAATCCTTAGTACAGGTAAAACAACCTGGGGCTTATGATTGGCACTGGAAAATGGGAAGGGGATGGTCTTATGGGACTGAGCCCTCAACTTGTGGGGTTTCACACTATTTCCAGATGGATAGTATCAGGATTGAATTGGAGGCTACCCAGCTAATATCTGCTGCAAAATGAATTGCTTGCTTGCTGGTGGGGGAAAAAATCCTCACACATTTAGGGATCACAGACTCGATCTGTGATATGGGTACATAACAGTAGAAAATGAGTTTTGGGTTTTTTTTATGACATACCCTCTTTCATGGTTATTTCCTACATCTTCCACCACTTCCTTGCTTGGCCAGCTAGACCATACCTTGTACTTCATAGTCCTATTTGGCTCTGCTGATCTGAGACAGAGAACTGAATGCAGAGTGGAGAAGCAGTAGATTGCTTTGGACACCAATAGCAGTCCAAATGCTTAATGTATTTAGAAGTGTGCTTGGAAGCTGAAAGAGAAGTCATGTGAATATGCATCCACTTCAAGAATAGCCTGAACTTCTACAACTTCCCTTTGGGTTAATCAGGAAAATACTGATTCCACTTTACCTTGGTAAGAACTATGTCTGTTTCAACTTTGGACCTTAAATTTGGCTAATATCCCCATGCTCCACATTCTGGCAAGTTTATAAAAGCAAAACAAAAGACCGAAATTTGCCCAGACCTCTTCTTGTGATACATGGATCACTTACTGCCTGTCTCACTGGTTTTTGCTTTCATATTGACTCCTTACACTGTTCTTTTAAAGAATTCATTTAATTTTACTTATTATTATTTTTAAAATTTGATCAGAGAAAGACAGAGAGAAAGAAAGGGAAAGTAAAGAAACAAGCCTCAAGGTACAGGACTCGAACCACAGTGGGCCATGTGGGAGTCCAGTGGCTTAACCACCATGCTATCTGCCAGCCCCTACACCGGATTTAATACCTATTTCTAGACCATTTAATTCAGAGTGCACTTTGGCTTCTTGAAGTTTTGTTTTCTGTTCTTTTGATTTTGGCATTCTCTGTGGTCTTATGAGCAATTCATTACCGGCATGGTGGCATGGTGGTTGGTACACTAGACTCCCATATGGCCATCTGTGGTTTGAGTCCCGAATCTGGAGGCTTGCTTTCTCACTTTCCTTCTCTGTCTCTCTCTGGTCAGATTAAAAGAAGAAAAAATAATAATGATGAATAAAATTAAATAAAATATATATTTTTAAAATTTCTTTTTTAGGTAGATTTTTGCTATAGGGCGCATGTGCTTGACCGAGAGACAGAGACAGAAAGACAGAAAGTGAGAATCACCTCCCCAGGGGGGATGGCCATGCCGCAATCCCTTCTCCTCCAGTCTCCTCTTGGGATTTTTGACATGCAAGCATATGCACTCAGCGTGTTTTAAGCAGCCAGGTCCAGGATTCAAACTGCAGTCGACTATGTGAGTGTCCCCATTACACCATCTGCTAGTCCCAAAATAAAATAATTCTTAAAAAAAAAAAAAAAGTATGGTCCTGAGCTGCTAGCACATGATTCTTCCCTTGATTATGTGTGGTGACAATTTTCAGCTGGTTTTGATTTTGTTCATAGGTATTCCTTCTATGACTTCATCCGAATTATTAATGAAAAATGTCAGTTGAGATAGGACCTGACAAAAACTGCTCTGGCATGACACTAAAAATCTTACTAAATGGACAGATCTACAGTTATACATAACTATGCTATTCACTCAACCTTTATTTATCTATCTTCTCTATAAGAACATTATATTGCCCAATGATTTCCAGATCATAAGACCCACTGGCCTATAGCAATCTTTTTTGTTTTATTCAGTGATTTTCAGGCTGTCTTTTTTGGAATCCAGAGTTTTTTGCAAGTGTCTCAGGGTTTATTTGGGGGAATGGAAGGGAGGAGAGTCTGACTTTCCTTCCCACTCCAGTAGGAGCAGCCCTCATCTTAACCTGTTTCTGAAACTCAAGTGCTGAGAAAAGGATTCTTTGGATTTAAAGTTTCTTTGAAAACCTTAAAACGATTTTTCTTCAAGATAATGGCCATTGCTAAAATTGGAGATAAAACACTCCTTATGCTAGTGCATAAGTCTAAAGCAGCCTATCAGTCATTATAATTTAGTCGTGTGTGTGTGTGTGTGTGTGTAAGTATGCACATGCGCGTGCCAGAGGGTATGGGTGCTGACCAGAGAGAGATAAAGGGCGAGGGATAAAGCCCTCCCCAATGGGACATAGGCATGGTGCAATCCCTTTTCTTGCACATCTCCATCCTGTTGGGATTTTGGGCATGAGTACACACACACCTACAGAGTATTTTTCAAGCTGCTGAGTCTGGGATTCATATTGTGAGGTCACCATAAGCGATCTGGTTCCCTTAACCACCCAGCCATGGATTAGCACAGTTGTGTAGATAGTCTTTTATCTAAATACATTTCCTGGCTTTTATGGGCCTGGAAGACTTGGAAGGTGTGCGTGACCCAACCAATTGTGGAGTTATCTATGTTAACCAATTCTCACTTAAGTTATTTTTATTTGAATTAATCTATAAAAAGGAATAAAACCCCACAACGTATTAGTAGGAAGTTAGGGGGCCAGCAGGGGTGTGGTGGTTAAAGTGCTAGACTCTCACATGGCCAACAGCAGTTTGAGTCCTGGACCTGGCAGCTTGCTTCCTCACTTTCTCTTTCTCCCTCTCTCTGGTCAAAATAAAAAATATAGTAACAACAAATAAAATAAAATAAGTAAATAATTATTTTTCAAAGATAGGAAGGAAGTTTGAATTTTCTCTTTTCTCTTTTCTTTTTTCCTGTTTGGTTTTCTGCCATAAAGTACATCTGCTTGCTGGAGAAGGAAAGTAAGAAATCAATTCCCATGGGAAATGACCACACTTCCCTTCTCCTCCATTCTCCCCTAGGGATTTTGGGCATGCATGCATACGTGCCCTGCATGATTTTTAAGCCGCTGGATTAGGATTTGAACTGCTCAGTCGGCCATGTAAGATCTAGCTGCCTTAACCTCCACACTCCCTGCTGGTCTGCAATTTTTATTTTAAAATGAAATGTATTCTGGAAATTGTAGGACATAAAAGCAATCATATTGTTTGAAAGTGAGAAATACTCAAAATACTATACCTGATAGAAACACTTAAAATTATTTTTAGATTTTTAAAACAAAAGTGTGGATATAATATGTAAATTTTAATACTACTATAGAGTTCCTGACTCAGAACAATAAAAAATAGAGGAGACAGAAAGGTAGGGTTAGAAGGCTAAAACACACCTGCCTTCTGCATATCTGAAATAAGTGCTTGAAAATCCTATTCCTTGGAAAAATCTCTTTTGTTTTGACTTTCTTTTAAAATCACTATGTGCTTTGTGTTATCTTTGACGTTTTCTTAGTACTCATGCTGAAAGATGAAGTTATATGAATTATTTAAAAGTTACATGCACTTTAAGAGGAAATACGTGTTGATAAAAATACCATAGGATAAATACTCTAGCAGATGTTTCTGGAGATTACCTCTTGGTAGTTAAAGTGGCTGGATTCCCACATGGCCAACTGAGGTTCAAGTCCCAGATCTGGTGGCCTGAAAATCATGCTGGACGCATGTGTGTGAGCACCTAAAATTCCGAAAGGAGAATGGAGGAGAAATAATTGGTGTGGCCATCCCCCCGGGGGGTGATTTCTCACTCTCCCTCTCTCTTTCCTCTCTAGTGAGTGCATGTGCTCCCACAGCCAAAAACCAAAACCAAACCCAGCTATTGTCATCAATGAAATCTCATGTAACTTCTAGCTGTTTGTCATGAGAATAAACTGGAAAGTGATGAGTTGGCATTATGGAAGAGGATGATTTCATCCTCTCCCATTTAAAATGATACTTTTGGCTCTTGACTTACTTGGATTAAAGGTCTTCTTGGCTTCCTAGCCATGCACACCTTCCAAGTCTTTTCTTTTTCTTATAATTTCCTGATAGCATCTCTGGGTTTTTGATGATATTTTTGCCTTTCCAATCCATTTGGCAAAAAGCCATTTGAAAACCTCACTTCAGGTAGTATGTACATTGGAAAGCAATCTACATAAGTAACAATGAAATATTTTACATTAGGGAACATCAGCTAAATTCTCCTAGAAATATGTTGTCAACTTGCTAAGCCTGTGGCTTTAACAGTTTTTTATTTTTAATCCTATTTATTCTTAGCTTTTTCTCAAGCCAAGGAGAAAACAGTTCTACTTTTCTATGTTGATAAAATGTATTCTGCGTTATGCTTCTATTGAAATTCGTAGCCTTAAACACACACACACAGAGTCATCAAAATTCATGGAAAGTACATATTTTGAAGAACTACACGTGGTTTTCAATTTTTTTTTGCATCGAAACAAACTTGTACTTTAATTTTAGTTTTCCATGAACTATTTTTTCTTTAAATTATCTATCTCTAGGACCAGTAAATAACATAATGGTTATATTGCTGGAATCTCATGTCCCTGACCCAGCGGCTTAAAACTCACGCTGGGCACATGTGTGTGCGTGTCCATGTGCCCAAGATCCCAAAGGAGAATGGAGAAGGGATTGCTGTGTAGCCATCACCCCCCCGCCCACCGGGGGGGGGTGATTTCTTGCTTTCTGTTTCTCTGTCCATCTGGTGAGTACACGTGCCCTATAGCAAAAACCTCTCTAAAATAAAGAGAATTACTTAATTTTTATTTTATCATCATCATTATTTTTTAATTTGCTACAGGGCACACATGCTCACCAGAAAGGGAGGGAGGGAGGAAGGAGAGAAAGAGAGAGGAAGTAACAAAGCAAGCTGCCAGGTCAGGGACTCAAACCACAGTCAGCCATGTGGAAGTCCAGTGCCTTAACTGCCATACCACCTGCTGGTCCTACAATGCCACCTGCTGGTCCTAGCATGAACTTTTTGAAGTGCTTCATACGTATATAAAGCCATTATCTTGAGCTATTTGAACATTTTTTTTGGTGATAACCAATATGTAAAATAGAATAACTACATACAGAAATGACACATCAAAAGGAATATAACCCTTACACTTAGTGTGTTTAAATGTGAGACATGAACTTCAATGCGTGACACTGAGTGAGGACTATTATAATTTTGCACTCATTTATATAACCATGAAATATATTTTTCCTTTATTTTTTTTTTTGGAGAGTTTTTTTTTTTTTTTGCTATAGGGCGCCTGTGCTCGCCAGAAAGACCAAGAGAGACAGAGAGACAAAGTGAGAAATCACCCCCAGCGGGGATGGCCACGCCACAATCCCTTCTCCTCCATTCTCCTCTTGGGATCTTGGGCATGTATGCACATGCGCCCAGCGTGAGTTTAAGTCACTGGGTCCGGGACGCGAACCATGGTCGACTATATGGGAATTCAATGACATAGTCATTACGCTAACTGCTGGTCCCCTTTTTTCTCTATTTTAGTCTTATAATTTCCTTCTGCACTTTTAAAAATTATTTATTTATTTATTTATTTTTAGAGAGGGATTTTTGCTACAGGGCAAGTACATTTGTCAGACAGGTAGAGAGACAGAAAAAGAGAAATCGCCCCCTGGGGGGATGGTCATGCTGCAATCCCTTCTCCTTCATTCTCCTCCTGGAATCTTGGGCACACACACACACCCGCCTGGCATGTTTCAAGTCACCAGGTCTGGTACTCGAACTGTGATTGGCCATGTGGGAATTCAGAGATATAACCGCTACAACCTCTGCTTACTCCTTAAATTTTATTTATCATCATCATTACTATTATTATTTTAATTTGCTACAGGGCACATGCACTCACGAGACAGAGAGAGAGAAAGTGACAAAGCAAGCCACTAGGTCCAGGACTCACACCAAGGTAGGCCATGTGGAAGTCTAGTGCCCCATCCATCACATTCCCTGTCTTACATTAAAATATTTTTTGCTATAAGGTGTATGCACTCGCTGAAGAGAAGAGACAGAAAAGTGAGAAAGCACCCACTGGAGAGAATGGCTACATCACAATCCTTCCTCCTTCATTCTCCTCTCGGGATTTTGGGCACACATGCACATACGTGTGGCATGTTTTCAAGCCACTGGTCTCAGACTGGAACCATGCACTGAGCCATGTGGGATCTGGTTGTCTTAACCACCATGGACTTGCCTATGTTTTTTTACTTTTTTTTTTTGAGAGTCTTTTTTTTTTTTTTTTTTTAAGCTATAGGCCGTATGTGCTCGCCAGAAAGACAGAGAGAGACAGAGAGACAGAAAGCGAAAAATCACTCCCCCCAGGGGGGGGATGGCCATGCTGCAATCCCTTCCCTTTCATTCTCCTCTCGGGATATTGGGCACACATGCACATGCACCCAGCGTGAGTTTAAGCTGCTGGGTCCGGGACTCGAACTGCAGTCGACTACATGGGAATCCAGTGACACAGTCATTATGCTAACTACTGGTCCGGCCTATGTTATTTACCTCCATATTTCTAAACAATATGCTTATCCTGCCATTTTTTGTTTAAGCAGAGGTTTTTGCTATAGGATATGTATATTCGCTGGAGAGACAGAGAAAGAGACAGAAAGTGAGAAATCATCCCCCTTGGGGGATGGCCACACTGTAATCCCTTCTCTTCCATTCTCCTCTCGGGATCTTGGGCACGCATACACATGCACCCAGCATAAGTTTTAAGCCACCAGGTTAGGGACTCGAACTGTGGTTGACTACTTGGGAGTCCAGCAATGCTACCATTATGCCATCTTCTGGTCCCTATCCTGTCATTCTTGATATTTCATAAATGACCTACTAACCTCCCATTATAAACTATTTCTTATGCCATTCTCCACCCTTTCCCCCATACTTCCCTTTCTCCCAGGCTACCAAAATACTTACCAATATACAATCATGTGCTATATACTCATGTTTTAAGGATGGACTGTTAATATGATGGCAGTCCTATGAGATTATAACGGAGTTGAAACGTTGCTGTCATGTAGGGACATCGCTGCTATCACATTGCTGTCACGTAATGCAGTACTCACTTGTTTGTGGCGATGCTGGTATAAACAAACCTACTGCACTGATAGTCTTATACGGCACAGCACATACAATTACGTACAGCACAGAATACTTGACAACAATCAACAACTATGTTACTGGTCTATGATTTACTATACTAACTTTTTATCATTATTTTACAGTGCATTCCTCTTTCTACTTATATAAAAAAGGTTTACTGTAAAACAGTATTTCATGTTATGCCACTAGCAGCCTCATACCTTTTGTGTTTACTGAACCAACCTCTCTCTCTTTATTTTAAGTTTACTTCATGCCAGCTCGTGGCATGGTGGTTAAGGTGGTTGGATCCCACATGGCAGACCTCATGATTCGAGTCCTGGACTCAGCAGCTTGAAGAACACACAAGGCATGTGGGATTGCTGGATCAATGACAGTTCTAGTTTTTAGTTTTCTGAGGGACCTCCATACTGTTTTATATAATGGTTGTTGCGAATTTTTAAAAAAGAATTATTTATTATTATTATTTTTTCAATTCACAATAGAGCACATGTGCACAAAGAGACAGAAAATGAGAAAGTAAGTTGCCAGGTCCGGGACTCCAATCTCAGTGGGCCATGTGGAAGTCTAGTGTCTGAATCACCATACCACCTGCTGACTCTGCTAATTTATAATATCAGGTCATTGGGAAAGTTACAGCTGTTTTTCTACGCAAAAATGTGTCCTGACTTTTTTTTTTTTTTGAGAGGTTTTTCGCTATAGGGCACGTGCACTCGCCAGACAGAGAGAGACAGAGAGACAGAAAGCGAGAAATCACCCCCCAGGGGGAGGCCACGCCGCAATCCCTTCTCCTCCATGCTCCTCTCGGGATCTTGGGCACACACGCACATGCGCCTGGCATGAGATCTAAGCCACCGGGTCCGGGACGCGAACTGTAGTCGCCTACGTGGGAGTCCAGCGACATAGCCATTACGCTAACTGCTGGTTCCCATGTCCTGACTTTTCTGATGACCCAATACATTCCCACCAACCCAATACATTCCCAACAGTGAAAGAGTTTCTGCACTTGTCTTGACTAATTGCTTTCTGTTTTGCTCGCAGCTGGAGTTTTCCTTTATCATCATCCTGGGAAGTTTTGTCTTTTCTCCTTTCCTATGCTGGTTCTGGGTCCCCCAGAAAACCATCCTCTGGGCTGAGATAGATTTCAGAGCACATCAGCTATGGCCATGGGTTAATTACACTCCCATAGTTGAATGAATACTAGGGCATTCTCAAGGCCATTGTAGCTCTCTTGGTTTTACACTTATGTTCGTTTTCTTGGTTCACTCCTTTGTTTTGGTAGATCACATCCTTTAGGAGTTTAAGTACATTGGGGACTAAATTCTTATGTCTAATGGTCTTTAAATATTTTGTTATTCCTCTTTTCTCACTGTACAGTCACTCAAATGGCCATAGGTCTCTTTAAGCAAGAACTGAGAAAATCTTTGCAGTATATACGTACTGAGGGTATTGCACAGTCCTCATTCCTGGGCACTTGGCCATCTCTTCATTCAGTGGGTTCCAGATTTTAAAAGTGGCTCAGGGTCAGAAAGTGGCACAGCAGTAACAGGTGATAACTCTTTGAGGCAATCTCACATAGAAAAACTTGTGGTTTGGGTATGGATATCTCCCAGAGTTTGCTGGTCACATGCTTGCCTGTGATCCTGAGTTGGTGGAAGGCTGGACATCAACTGTAGCATTGACTCTGTTGTGGGCGTCTCTCTGTCTCTCTTCCTCTCTCTCTTGCTCATGGGAGAAATAAATACATTGGGTGAGGTCTGGGACCTGAGTAAATAAGCAGCCACGGCCTTCACAGGTATTGTCCCTGCTTTATCTTTTAAAGGACTGAATGCTTGTGCTGGCAAGCCTGCTTTTCGTTGCTGGATGTTTTCCCAGGTCATCACCTGTGGAATATTCAGCAGTTGAGCCACCACTTTGTGCTCAACTCATAAAAATAATCTATGGCCAACATTCCACTCAGCATGGAGTGCTCCTTGGCAGCCAGTGGCTAATCAAATCCCCAATCTTCACCTTAGAGTCTGCTTTCTTGGACCAATCCCAGGACCACCTGAATCAGCTTAGTTACTTTGAGAAGGAAATACCAAGATGAAATTAGACGTAGGTGAGATTTATCTAGAAGGAACATTGGTGAAAGATAAAGTGAGCAGGAGTTAGCAAGGAAAGCCTTGATATCATGATGTGGGTTTGAACTTGTGAAATGCGAGAAGGCAGGAAGAAGCAGCTCTAAGAACTCTTGCCTAGGCCAATGAGGCACCTCTGAGCAAAGACTGCCCACTAGGGATGTCTCCCATTGGGCAAGAATGGGCCTTTTCTGTTTGTATACCCACAATCTTTGGTCACGGGAGACAGTTTTGGGAGATACGGCATGGTGTGAATGCTATGGTAGAGGCAGAGGGTACAGCAGATACAGACTGTCAGACATTGTCTTTAGTGCAGGTTCTCTCTTGAAAAGAAATCTGAGTAATGCATGCTCAAAGCTGCCACATCAGTTGTTTTTCCATTGATTTGTAATGCCTGCTTTGACATAAATCAGGTTTATTTGCACTAGTTTACATTTGGGTTCTCTATACTATTCTATTGACTTTTTTTTTTTTTTCCCCCTGGGTTTTTGCCATAGGGCACGTGTGCTCTGGGCACCAGAGAGAAAAAGACAGAGAGAGAGGGGTAAGATAAGAAATGACCCCAGATGGCTACGCCACAATCCCTTCTCTTCTACTTCCTCTCAAGATTTTGGGCACACGTGCACACCTGCCAAGCATGATTTTCAAGCCACCAGGTCTGGGATTCAAACCACGGTCAGTCATGTGGGAGTCTAGCACCTTAACCCCCATGTCACCTGTGTTTCTCTGCCATCACATGATCTTAATTACAAGATCTTTTTACTAAGTCTTGTTATTTAATAAGGCAAGCACCTTTATATTGCTCTTTTTGCATAAATATATCTGTGCCATCTTTTTCTTTTTCTTCCTTTCCTCCATTTTTGGTTTTTTGCTCTCTCTCTCTTTCTTGGCAGAGCATGTGCACATGCATGGAGTTGGGGGAAGGGGAGGACCCTTCATAGAGCTTGGTCATATGGCAATCCCCTTCTAGTTCTCCAGTTTACCAGGATCCTGGCTATGCTCTGGGTGTATTGAACCATGGTTGGCATGTGGCTTCCGGTTCTATACATCAGTATGCCACTATCACAGAGGCTGGGCCCATTTTCTCTTTGACATGAATTTTCAGATTAGCTTGTCAAGTTCCACAAACAGCTCTTTAGTGTTTTGATGGAATTGCATTGAATGTTTAAAATTAATGGGAAGAACTGATACCTTTTATTAAACAAGAATTATTTAATTTTATTTATCATCATTATTATTACTTTTTAAATTTGCTACAGGGCACATGCACTCACGAGAGAGAAGGAGAGAGAGAAAGTAAGCCACCACATCTGGGACTCAAATCGTTCTTGGCCTTGTTAATCCAGTGCCTTTACCACCCCAACAGATACTTTTTTTGGAGAGGTTTTTGCTATAGGGTACATGCGCTTGCCAGGAAGACAGAGAGAGAGAAAGCGAGAAATCACCCCCCTAGGGGGGATGGCCACACCGCAATCCCTTCTCCTCCATTCTCCTCTCAGGATCCTGGGCATGTACACACATGTGCCCGGCCTGAGTTTAAGCCACTGGGTCCATGTAGTCGAACCACGGTCGACTACATGGGAGTCCAGTGACAGCCATTATGCCAACTTCTGGTCCCACAACTGATACATTTTGATACTGAATATTCAAAGCCCAAAACAAGAAATATACTTCCCATTTATTTAAATATTTTAAAATGTCTTTCTATAGTTTATGTATTTTTTCCCCCAGGAAGGTCTTGCATAGTTTTTTGAAAGATTCATCATTAGTATTTGAAATTTTTGTCATTGTTGTAAACAGTATCTTTTCTTTAAAAAGTTACATTTCCTTTCCTCGTTGATGTACCGCCAGAGTCCTTCACAACTGTCCTACCTTGAGGCAAAGGGGCCAGGCCTTTGTACCCCACATCAATCAGGCCTTAGATATGGGCTGCCCTCAGGGACTGGGTGTGACCCTGTGTGGGGCTATCTTGGCCTGAAGGAAATGCCCGGAGAGTGACTCAGTTGAAAGCTGTCAGTTGCCAACATTTCCCAACAGCTGGGCAAAGCCTCCTTTGTCCTGAAGGAAAAATC
The DNA here is from genome assembly GCF_000334495.1 of Tupaia belangeri chinensis. Lineage (NCBI taxonomy): Eukaryota > Metazoa > Chordata > Mammalia > Scandentia > Tupaiidae > Tupaia > Tupaia belangeri. The sequence continues at coordinate 1,015,492 of NW_006159759.1, forward strand.
TCAGCAGTGTGCACCTTAGTAACAACTAAAACACTTTTTATCAGATTAAACAGGTTCTCTTTTATTATCATTTTTTAAGTTTTGCTATAGGGCATGTGAACTTGCTAGAGACAGAAGGAAAGGGAGAAATCACCTCCAGGATGACTATGTTGCAATCCCTCTTCCTCCATTTTGGGCACACTTGTGCATACACCCAATGTGTTTTTCAACCCAAAGGGTCTTGGGGCTCAAACTGCAAAGTTGGATCCAGCCACCCTAACCACCAAGCCAGCAGCTGGCTCTAGTTTCAGTTTTAAAGTTAAATATTCCTATTTTGGTAAAAGAAGAAAAGTTGACCTTCTTTATATTAAGGGGCTTGGATCTGGGGTCTGTTCTGACCCAGACTACACTTCAGCTAATCCTATTTCAGCCTTACTTTTCTTTACCCTCAATTTCCAGAAGGACCCGATGATGTCTTTTAAACTTGAGCCCTTCGGTGGCTCTGCAGGACTGGATTGCTCTAGGCTCTCCCCACTGCCAGCATAGGTATTATAATAGCTTCCTTTTGTTATCTAAGTTGGCTACCACTTGGCCATCTGCTTTCTAACTTTCAAAGTTTGGTACCAGTTCCCCTTCTTTGTCCTGTACAGTTCTCCTTTTTAGTGATAGTCATTTAAGGGGTAAGGGCTTAAGAAGTAGAGGGAAAAGTGTTATCAACAGCTCTCTTTGCTTGGAGAATACTCTTCAGTCCTCTGTGATGTGGAGATTTATGAAGACTAATGAGGTTGAGTTTGGCATACAGTGTTTCATTGTTAAAAAAAGAATTTATTTGCTATTATTATTGTTTAATTTGCTATAGGGTATGTGCGCTCACCAGAGAGAAAGTGAGAAAGCAAGCCACTAGGTCCTGGACTCAAAATGAATCGAGGGAGTCCAACGCCTTAACCACCCTGCCACCTGCTGGCCCCAATATACACTGTTTCTAATGCCTGAAATTTCTTCCTCTTCCATCTTCGATTGTCTAGTCCATCACGCAGGACTCTAGTAGTCACGTTTTCCAGTAAGCTTGCATCCACAGCCAAAGTCTGGATTAGATGCCCCTTTTACATGATCTCATTATAATACATGTTCATTCCTATTGTAACATTACACTTTGTTGTAATTACAAGTTTACCACCCTTTAAGATGTCATAGGATATACATTTCTTGATTAGTGGAACTCTATTTGATCTCTGTTAGAGTCTCCAGCTGTAAGCACGGACGTTATCAATTCAGTAAATTTGTATTGAATCATACATAAATAAATCACTTAGCTATAATAAATGCAGTAACTTATAAAGCTCTCATTTTGTTATAAGGAATTTCTTTTCTTTCTTTCTTTCTTTTTTTTTGCTGGATTGTAGAAATCAAAAAGGCAAGATGCTGGTTTTATATCCACAGACATTAGAAACAAAGATGTTAATGTTTTAATGCTATTTAAAAAAATACTTGGATCTTTAATATGAGGAGTTTGGAGTAGATGACCTGTAAAGTTCTTTTTTACTTTAGAAGTCTTTAAAAAAAGAATTCACTATATGGTGCACGGACTTGTCAAAGAAAATGAGAGAGAGTGACAAAGCACCCCAAAGAGGGAATGGCTATGCTGCAATTCCTTCTTCACTATTCTCCTCTTGAGATTTTGGGCACATATGCACATGCATCTGGTATGTTTTTCAAGCCACTTGGTCTGAGACTCAAACCACACAGCTGGCCACGTGGGATCCAGCTGCCTTAACCACCAACCCACTGACTGACCCCTTAAAATTCTTGAAAAGTTTATTACTTAAACTTAAAAAATATCTGGGCATGTAAAGAATCTCTAAAAGAAAAACATCAGGATAAATACTACATATGCAATATGAGGATAAGATATTTAAAAAGATTTTTTTAAAAGGGTTTTTGCCTTAGAGTGCATGCACTCACCACGGAATGAGAGCGAAAGTGAGAAATCAACCCCCAGGGGAGACAGCCATGCAGCAATGCCTTTTCCTCTAATCTCTTCTCAGGATCTTGGGCATGTACGCACATGTGACTGGCGTGATTTTGCAGCTACCAGATCTGGGGCTTGAACTGTGGTTGACCATGTGGAAATCCTGCACTGTAACTGCTATACCATCTGCTGGCCCCCCAAATAAAAAGATTTTAAATAATTACAGTTCATGAGAGTTTGTAGTAGAGACTTGTTTGGGATAAATATATATAAGATGTTTATGAATGAGAATAAGTAATAAATTTTCCTTTTTGAAAAAATTATTTTATTTAACTTATTTATAGAGAGAGAGAGAGAGATGGAAAGTGAGAAAGCTGCCAGGTCAAGGACTTGAACTGTGGTCAACCATGGGGGAGTCCAGCACCCTTAGCCACCACTCCACCTTCCGGCACCAATATATTTTCTACATATAATTATTGCTATTAGTAGATGGGAAAATTTTATTTTTATAATGTATATTTGTACTACTACAAATATAATATAGTTATTAAACTTGACCAACTCCATTTTACTATTAGATAAAATTATATCATCAAGACCAGCAGTTGGCGTAATGGCTTTGTCACTGGACTCCCATGCAGTCGATTGCAGTTTGAGTCCTGGACCCAGTGTTTTAAACTCACTGGGCGTGTGTCTGTGCGTGCATGCCTGCCCAAGATCCTGAGAGGGGAATGGAGGAGAAGGGATTGTGGCATGGCCATCCCCCCGGGAGGTGATTTCTTGCTTTCTGTCTCTCTGTCTCTCTCTTTCTGGCGAGTGCATGCGCCCTATAGCAAACACTTCTCCCCCACCCAAAAAAGATTAAATTATTTCATAGCTACTTTAAGAATGAATTAAGGCCAGCCCCATAGCCTAATAATTAAGGGAGTCAGGTCCCATGTGGCCAAATTCGGTTGGAATCATGGCCCCAGTCACCTGAAAGACATGCTGATTACATGTGCGAGTGTGAAAGGATGGAGAAAGGAAGGAGGCACGATCGTGGCATGACCATACCCCCTTGATGGCTGCTTTTTCCCTCTCTTTCTCTGTCTCTCTTTGGTGAGTGCACTTGTCATTTGGCAATTAAAAAAAAAAAGAATGATTTAAATTATGAGCCATGGGACTGGCAGGCGGTATGGTTAAGGGCACTGGATCCCCACATGGCCCACTGTGGTTTGACTCCTGGACCTGGTGGCTTGCTTTCTTGCCTTCCCTTTCTCTCTCTCTCTCTGGTTGAATTAAAAAAAAAATAATAATAACAACAAATGGAATTAAAGAAATAATAAATAATTCTTTAAAAAATTAAATCATGAGCCACAGTCTAGGTGACATTTATAACAATATGTTGAAATTAAGCAAGTGTTGTTAGAGACCACTGTTTGTGAAACTGTGAAAAGCTATTAGTGGGTGAGAATATCTTATTGCTTGCAACTGGTTCTATTTTTAAATTAAATACAACAAAATAGAAAAATATCAGAGTGCATTTCTTAGTTTTGTTATTACCAGCGTCAGGCTACTGGCATCAGTTGTGATAGCTTATTGTTTTATAATCACTAGAGGGCAGTGTATGACACAAGTTTGTTTTTTTTAAAATCTTAGTCAAGTAACAGCTTAATACCTAGTAGCTTAATGCCTACTTATGAAACCGACTATGATAGACATAAAATTATCTTTAAAGGAGATTATTTGAGGACCTACTATGTGGTACACACTGAGTTAGGGATACACTGATGAGTAAGACGAGTTCTGTAATTTAGTAAGAATGATTGATTTAAAAGGGATTATCCATTTGTTTTTGGCTTATGTCTACTTTGTTAACCTCATATTCTGCCCTTGCTCAACTTGCAACCCGAACTGCAGTCTTGCCGATTTCTTGCAGTTGCCTTGCACATGCCATTCTTTCTTCCTGGAATACTGTTCACGTCCCTCTCTGCCCGGCAAACAACGTAGGCCTTGAGCTCTGATATCTGAGTTTCCTAGACGGAGTTAAAGTAAGTGCAAGTGTGTGCTTTTTCCTCCTTTGGGAGCAAGTTCAGCCCTCTTACAGTTGATGACTTTAGTTTCTTTTCCCCAGGAAATGGAACTGGGGAGGAGTGGAGGGGAGGGGATGTTACTCAGTTTTGTGTCTCTAGCTGTGGTATAGCGCATGGCACACAGACAGCGCCTAAAGTACCTATTTAGTAAATGAGCAAACACAAGTGCTATGAACAGATGCTGTAACGAAAGCTTTTCCTATATACTCTTTCCACTTGCCCTTCGACCTTCTCATACCACTAAAAAGCAGCTAGCCGACCTCTAAAACAAACCAAAGACAGACTGTTTTGACTGCTGATAATGAGGGATAGCTGGGCTTTGCCAAATATGAAAGATAAAGACAACTTTACAGGGTAATTTAGGTTTTGCTAATATCTTTCCCATGATACCATGGAAGACATTTGCTTCAGAACTATAACAGCTAAGACTAAATAAACCTTGTTCTTCCATTCCTTCCTTACACTAGCAATACTTACTTGGCCAAGCAGGTGAAGCAGTTTTATTTGTGTTTGGCTAACAGTGACCCTGAAACTTTTGGTATTTATTAAGAAGAAAGAGCTCCTAGTACATTCCACTTGCAGTCTTCAAAAGCTTAAAGGATTGAGGGTCGAGTTCCTACATGCCCTAAGTACTCATGTGGCAAATTAGACGGTTTTCCATACAAGTGGTGTATGATTGGTCTTCAAAAAGTTCATAGGGGGGACTAGCAGTTAGCGTAATGGCTATGTCGCTGGACTCCCATGTAGTCGACTGTGGTTTGAGTCCCGGACCTGGTGGCTTAAACTCATGCCGGGCGTGTGTGTGTGCATGCCCAAGATCCCAAGAGGAGAGTGGAGGAGAAGGGATTGCGGCGTGGCCATCTCTCCTGCGGGGTGATTTCTTGCTTTCTGTCTTTCTCTTTCTGGTGAGTGCATGTGCCCTATAGCAAAAACCTATCAAAAAAAAAAAGTTCATAGGAAATGTATATTATAAAAAATTATGCATGAATTTTTTTTCTTTTTCACACTAAAATAAACTTGTACTTTAATTCCATTCTTCCATGGACTTTCTGAAGCCCCTTTATATGTGTCTGTGTGTATATGTACATGTATATGTATATGTATGAATTGCTTAGAAAAGTTCTTGTTATGGTCATGTTGTAAAAAGTAAAAAAAAAAAAAAAAAAAAAAAATTCCAGAGAGAGGGAGAAAGCACCTCCCAATGGGACATGGTCACACCGTAATTCCTGCATCCAGCACGTTTTTCTTTTTATCTATTTATTTATTTTATTTTATTTGTTGTTATTATTATTATTACTATTGTTATTTAAAAATTTTGATCAGAGTGAGACAGAGAGAGAGAGTATGAGAGGAAAAGGAAAGTGAGAGAGCAGGCCACTAGGTCTGGGACTTGAACTGCAGTGTGCCAAGTGGGAGTCCAGTGCCTTAACCATCATGCCACCTGCTGGCCCACCCCAGCATGTTTTTCAAGCCACCAGGGCCAAGATTCAAACCGTGGTTCACTGCGTGGGATCTTGCACCCAATGCACAGTACTTAACCACTGCAGTACAGGACTGGCCACTAAAAAGATTTTTTTAGAGAAATACCTTTAGCTTGTTTTAAATCCTATAAATAGACCTATACTCATAATTATATACAGAATTCTACTTTATAAAGAGATCTGGCTGTGCATTACAGTGGTGAAGTCATCTTGAAGTCAGACAGACTATGGTTTGATTCCTGGACATGTTGTTTCCTAGCTCTGTGACTTTGGTCCACTATTCAACCTCGCTACACCTTACCTCCCTCATTTGAAATATGAACACAAGAATAGCACTTACCTTATTAGGTTGCTAAGACGTTAGGTGAGATCCTGCATATGAAGAGCTTTGCGCAAAACTTGGCATACTGTACATTTTCAATAAATGTTAGCATTTATTATAGAATCAATATCTTTTTTAAAAAAATACTGTAGGGTGTGTGCACTCACCGGAAAGAGACAAAGAGAGAGGGAAAGCGAGAAAGCACGCTCAGGGGAATGGCCACACTGCAATCCCCTTTCCCCCATTCTCCTTTCAGTATTCTGGGTATGCACGCACTTGTGCCTGGCGCGTTTTTCAAGCCACCAGGTCCAGGACATGAATCATGCAGTTAGCAGGGTGGGATTCCGCAACCTTAACTTCCAAACCACCTGGCTGGCCTTAGGATAAACATCTTTATTACAAGATAAAATCTTTTTTTCTTGACATGGAGACTTTCTTTTTCTTTCAAATAACCAGAACGTAGTGGATTTTCTCCCTCCACTATAACAGCAGCGTATTTTTGTCATTTTGGTAAGACGTGTATCATGAGCAAATAAGGGCTTGTGACCACGGGGACCTTGGCAATGACTTTTCCTGTGGAATGGGATAGCCCAGGGAGGATTCAGGAGACTTCACAAAGTCTGTCAGTGTTTCCCCATCCACATAGTTCTTACCTTTGCTGTCACTGCTGATGTAGTAGAAATACTGCCCTGTTATCAAGCACCCTGAGGCTCTTTCGCTACCTTGGTGAGAATGAGATCCTTCTTCAGTATCACCAATATTGGGCTTGGAATGTGGCTTTGAATCTGATTGTCTAAATTATTAATTCCTGTGGGCAAGAACATGATTCTGTATAACCTGTATCGAATGGTATATATATATATATATGCTTAATACATTTAAAAATATTTATTTATTCATTAATTTATTTTAATTTGACCAGAGAGACACACACAGAGAAAGAGAGAAAGCAAGCCACCAGATCCAAGATTCGAACTGCGCTCTGCCATGTGGGAGTGTCCAGCGTTTTAGTAACCGCGCCACCTGCTGGTCCTCAGTGCTTACTACATTTTAAAGCGTGTTATTCAGTGTGTATTTTACATAATTATGGTGACATAAATCCTGAACCAAAATTCTAAGAGGTATAGGACAACCAAATATTTTAAGTAGTTTGGGAATTTAAAACTTTTTTTTTTTTTGGAGAGGTTTTTGCTATAGGGCGTGTGCGCTTGCCAGACAGGCAGAGAGAGACAGAGAGATAGAAAGCGAGAAATCACCCCCCGGGGGGATGGCCACGCCGCAATCCCTTCTCCTCCATTCTCCTCTCAGGATCTTGGGCACGCACGCACACGTGCACGGCCTGAGTTTTAAGCACCTGGGTCCAGGGCACAAACTGCGGTCGACTACATGGGGTCCAGCAACATAGCCATTACCCTAACTGCTGGTCCCAAAGGAATTTAAAACATTTTAACTTTTTATTGAAAAATAATTTTAGTCTTATGGAAGTGTTTCCATCTGAGACAGCTCCTGTATATATCTGTTACCCTGTTTTTCCTAATGTTAAGATCCTATATAGTCATGGTACAGTTATCAAAGCTAAGAAACAGACATTTGTATAGTACTTAAAGCTATCAGAACTTAGGAAAAAATCTTCGTACAGCGCTATTAACAAACTAAGACTTTATTAGGGTTTCATCCGAGTTCCTCCCCCACTAATATCCTTATTCTATTTAGGGGTTCGAACCATGATGCTGTATTATAGTTTGGTTGTCATGTCCTTCAGACCCCTCTGACCTGTGCTAGTCTGTCTTTCTCAACATTGATGCTTTGGGAATGCCCATCACTTTGAGTTTCTGTGATGTTTTTCTGTTGACTAACTTGAGATTATGGAGTTTAAGGAAGAACACCACAGAGGTGATATTACCTTCTCAGTGAATTATAGCAGGAGGTACAACATGATATTGTATGTCTTCTCACTAGAAATTTTAACACCTCTTTTCCAGGTGATTATTTCCCAGGGTTCTGTGTTATAAAATTCCCTTTGTTTTTCTTCTCTTTGTAATTTGTAATAAAAATATTTGGAGAGGTTTTTGCTATAGGGTGCGTGTGCTCCCCAGACTGACAGAGAGAGACAGAGAGATGGGGAGGGGGGGATGGTCACGCCGCAATCCCTTCTCTTCCATTCTCCTCTCGGGATCTTGGGCATGCACACACACGTGCCCGGCATGAGTTTTTTAAGCCACCGGGTCCAGGACGCGAACCATGGTTGACTACGTGGGAGTCTAGCGACATAGCCATTACGCTAACTGCTGGTCCCTGTAATTTGTAATATTTTTGTGGAGGGAGATACTTTGAGGCTTATAAATACCTTTCTTTTCTTTAAACTTTCTCCTTAAACTTCCTAACTCGTCTTAGCATTACATTAATTTGTGGATCTTGTTGCAACAACTAATTCTGGGATTTTCTAATGTACAGTACTGATGAATACAGAATTTGATGTATTTGTTAATATCATGAGACTGAATATAAAGAATAAATTGTACTTTATTCTCTCTTTTCCTAGAAATAAGAAGGAACAAACACACGCATGCCAAAATCTGTAGCCACAATCCAGACTGGCATGCTAAATAATGACCTTTTCAACAAGTCCTGACATAACTGTTCCAGGTAATAATTTTAAGGTTGGAAATTGAGTTTTACTGGTCATTTACCTCAATCCTTGTATTATTTTCATCAGTACTGAACTCTAAAAAGTAAAACCCCCATTTTGGAAATGTCCAATTTTATAATTTCATTAAAAATTCAAGTTTGAAAATGAAATTACAAATTATAATTTACTTGCATTTGCACTTAAAGCTATTTATTTAAAAATTCTTCCTAAATTTTGAGTACCCAAAAATCTCTACAGTGCTGAAGAGCTGAAAGAAGAGTTCAGGGTGAACTTGTGAAAATGACATCAGAAGGTACTAACAGTGAACGGGCCTGGAACTCACACAGTGAAGGCACTTCAGAAAGAAACCTAGGGGCCCTTTAGCCCCTGCTTCGCTAGCCAGTTTTCCTTCTCACTCTCTCTTTCCCAGTGCTCTGTTTCATCTAGGCCTAGAAGTTTCTTTTTTTCCCTTTTTGGTCTCTGAAATAATACAAGGGGGGTGGTCTTCAAAAAATTCATGGAAAATGTTTTTTTTTTTTTTTTAAAGTCCACGTGTGGATTTCAAAATTTTCTTGCACCAAAATAAAGTTGTATTTAATTCCATTTTTCCATATTAAAAAAAAATGTACCCTTGTATTCATTTGACTAACTCTGGAGGGTTTTCTTTGGAGAGATTTTTGCTATATGGCGCATGTGCTTGCCAGAGACAGAAAGTGAGAAATAACTGACGGGGTGGGGGGGATGGTCACACCACAATCCCTTTTCCTCCATTCTCCTCCTGGGATCTTGGGCATAAAACTGCACCTGGTGTGAGTTTCAGGCCACTGGGTCCAGGACTTGAAGCACAGTTGACCATGTGGGAGTCTACTGACACAACCGCTACACCATATGTTGGCCCCACTCTGAAGCTTTTTTTTTTTTTTTTTCCAGAATTCAGAATGCAGTTCATCTCCTATATGTTCATATGTTTGCAAAATTAAAAAACTGGGGACCAGCAGATGACGTAATGATTATGTTGCGGGACTCCCATATAATTAGACAACTTTCAAGTCCCAGACTCAGCAGCTTAAAACTCACGTTTGTGCGTGCATACACAAAATTCTGAGAAGAGAATGGAGGACATGTGACCCCCTGGGGTGATTTTTCATTTTCTGTCTGTTTCTCTGGTGAGCACATGTGCCCTATAGCAAAAAAAATTTCTCTAAAAAAAAGAAATGAAAGAAACTCCAAATTAGAAAACTTTACTATAACAAAAATCTCTTAAAAAAAAAAAAAGTGGGACCAGCAGATGGCATGATGATTACATTGCTGGACTCCCATGTTGTTGACTGCAGTTCAAATCCTGGACCTGGTGGCTTAAAACTTAGGCTAGGCGTGTGTGTATGTGTGCCCAAAATTCCAAGAAGAGACTGAAGAAGAAAGGAATGTGGTGTAGCTATCTCCCTGGAGGGTGATTTCTTGTTTTCTGTATGTCTGTCTAGGGAGCTCATGCACCTTATACCAAAAATCTCTTAAAAAAAAAAAAAAAGAAAACTTGACACTGATTTATATGATTATGTCTCCTCCATCAGGCCACAGGGAAAATACCAGTATAAGAAGTATGGTACAGACGGATTTATTATGGGAATTACATTTTACCAA
>NW_006159759.1:1025615-1033612 GCF_000334495.1 Tupaia belangeri chinensis
GAAAGAGTGGGCAAAATGACAATTTGGGAAGAGGAGAATTGAAGGACCAGAGTACATGGGCAGGGGATCAAAATCTTGCTTGGTCTATTGAGGAATGCCATACAGAATTAGAGAAACAGCTGCTAATCAGGCTGTCTGATACACTGGTGCGGGTAGGCAAACTGAGGCCTATAGAGAAATCGGGTAGTCCAGGCATGCCTCGCTGCTGAAGCAGACCATGAAGATGAAGCCTGCTGCAGAAATCTATGGAAACTGCTGCATATGGGCAAACTCTGCTTTTGTGAAACTGCCGTCTCTGTGGGTCTGCAGCCTAGTGTTTAATGGTGGGCTTGGGGCTACTGTTGGCCAGCAAAGCCCACAGTCAGGTAGGTGTTACAGAGTAGAGAAGAATGAGAAAAGATGGGAGCTATAGGGCACCGCTGTGTCTGTCCACTCCTGTGACTGACCCTAATGACCTTCCAAGAACAATGGTCTGTGGTCATTCCTGCCTTCTCTTTCAGCCAACTCTAACCAGAAATGTCAAAGCTAGCTTTAATGCCCATGATAGATTCTTAGAATGTAGCAGCGTTTTGGGCACATAGACAGTACTTAATATTTTAGTAAATGAAAGAAGGAATGGCAAGACTATTTATATACTGTAAACGAGAAGCAAAACAAAATTTGTTCGGGGATATATTTCATTAAATCCTTTCTGATATTCTTGACTATAACTAATAGTTTATCATTTATGGAATATGGTTGCTTTATTGATAGATTGGTGACTAACCAAAGTCTGGAAAAAGAATTGTCCAAAGGAGAATTTGTCAGGAGTGTCTGGTACTATCTGAGGGAGAGGGCACTCAGACTGACTGCTTCCTTGGCATCTCTTATTCATCTAGGCTAGATGGTTTTTTTTTTTTTTTGAGAGTTTTTTGCTATAGGACAAGTGTTCTCTCCAGAAAGACAGACAGAGACAGAAAGTGAAAAATCATCCTTCATGGGGGATGGCCACGCTGCAATCCCTTCTCCATTCTCCTCTCAGGATCTTGGGCACGCATACACATGCACCTGGTGTGAGTTTAAGCCACCGGGTCCAGGACTTGAACTGCAGTTGACTACATGGTAGTCCATTGACATAGTCATTATGCCAACTGCTGGTCCAATGCAGGTTAGACTTTGATCCTGTTTCGCCTCCTACTACTGCTGAGAAGGACAGGTGACCTTTTCTCATTGCTGCTTCTAGATCATTGTTTTTCAGCTGTGGCTGTCCATTAGAATACTTTGGGAGAGCTTTGAAAAATCCCAATGTCGAAACTACATCCAGATATAATACAGGCATAGATACTTTTTAAAGCTTCCTGTGTGATCCCAATGTGCACTCAAGTTCATGATCTACAATATTGTTTTCAGTGTGGTCCATGCTCCAGCAGCATCGGTATTACCTGAATCCCAGCGCAGAACTATGGAATCAGAAATGTATTTATCAAGACCCTAAGGTGATAGAAAGTATATTCAAGTTTAAGAAGTGCTATTGCTGGGACCGCATAGCATAATGGTTACATTGTAGCACTCTCATGTAGTGGCTGCTGTTTGAGTCTTGGACTTGGCAGCTTAAAACTCATGCTGGGTGAGTGTACATGTGTGCCCAAGGTCCCGAGGAGAATGGAAGAGAAGGGATTGCAGCATGACCATCCCCCCTGAGGGGTGACTTCTTGCTTTCTCTCTCTCTGTCTCTATCTGGCAAGCGCACACGCCCTATAGCAAAAACCTCTAAAAACCATAAAAAAAATTAAAAAAATGAAAAGACATGCTGTTACTGACCATTGTTCCTCTCATTTTCCTCTAAAGCCCCATTCCTTTTGAAATGCATACCATGAAAGTATTCTTTCTTACTTATTTGGTTAGATCCATCAGCCATCATCCTAGAAATTCTCTGCAATTCAGTCAAGATTTTAGTACCTGGCTTCCTTTCTCTTCACTATTGTTAACCTCCAGCTGGACAATCTATCCAATATGTTGGCCTCCATGATCATGTCCTTTTATTGTTCTTCTCTCCTGCCCTTGTCTCCTGGATAACAGTATGTAGTCTTCTGTCTCAGGATGCTTTCTGGGAAACCTAATGGAGACACTTGGTAAAAACTCACTCCTGGTTAAATTTTAGATGAACAAGTATCGGTGCAAAGCCCAACTCAAACACAAGTTTCTCTGTTCTCCAGAGATAACTTTTTTTCCATCTCTTCCCTCAAATCATCAGTAATACTGCAATACACTTTAAGTTTGAATTTATCTTCCCTCTCCTCACTCAGTTAATCTTTTTTTTAAATTATTTTATTTTTATTTATTTATTCATTCATTTTTTAATTTGACCAGAGACAGACAGAGGTTGAGAGTGAGAAAGAGAGGAAGTGAGAAAGCAAGCCACCAGATTCAGGACTTAAACCCTGGTTGGCCATGTGGGAGTGTCCAGCGCCTTAACCATCATGCCATCTGCTGGTCTCCTCAGTTAATGTTTTGCTTCTTATTTAAGAGAAGAAAAGTTACCAGAGGAGAGAATTTCCTCATATATCATATTTCTTTCTTTCTTTCTTTCTTTCTTTTTTTTTTTTTGTCTCTCTTCACTCGAGAGAGAGAGAGAGAGAGAGAGAGAGAAAGAAAGAAAGCATCCCCCAGTGGGGTGTGGTCATGTCACAATTCCCTTCGCTGCCTTTTCTCCATCCCACCAACATTTTAAGCACACATGCACATGTGCTCAGCATGTTTCTCAAGCTGCTGGAGCCAGGACTCAAATCACAGTTGACCATGTGGGATCCAGTTCTCCTTGCACATTGCTTAACTGCTATTCCATGGGCTAGTCTACAAAAATTTCCTGGTATTTTCTATTACCATGTCTCCAAATCTACCTGCTTCTGTACCCATGTATCTGTCACTCCTCCCTAGTGTTCCTATGTAAGGCCCCTTGCACTAGAACCTAATTCTTATTACCTACACAAGGACTTCGCTCTGGTAGATATGGTTTCCCTCTCCAATCATTCTTTTTTTTGGGGAGAGGTTTTTGCTATAGGGCGCATGTGCTCGCCAGAAAGACAGAGAGAGACAAAGAGACAGAAAGTGAGAAATCACCCCCCAGGGGGGATGGCCATGCCTCAATCTCTTCTCCTCAATCCTCTTCTTGGGATCCTGGGCACACACGTACACGTGCCCCTCCCTCTCCAATCATTCTTAACGGCATGTAATTAGGCTATGTGTAATAAAAGGTCTGACTCCCTTTTTTGATATTTCATTGCTGAGATTTTTAAGCTTCATTCCTCCTCTGCCTCTCTGTCCCACATCTGGGCATGCTGATAAGAAAGCCCAAGTGCTTTTTCTTTTGGATCTGACAGGAGATTCAAACCCCAGCTTGCACATGGGAACCTTCAGCCAAGCCCTACTCTCTAGTCACAATAGAAACCCTGAGCCAATCTTCTTTCCTGTTTTCTCAGATCTGCTTAGGAGGCCTGGCCTGCCATCTGCAGAGACCTCAACTTTGCAAGAAATACAATTTTCCTACCCACTTGGTGTATGTGGTATCATCAGTTTCCACATTTGAATCAAAATTTGGATGAAGAGTCCAACTGCTTCTGAAGAGTGGTTACAACATTAAAATATCTCTTACCTTAAATAAATGTAGTAGCTAGGATTTAAGTTAGATAGTTTCAACAGAGATTCAAAACAATGGCTTAACAAGACAGGAGTTAATTTTTTGTTTACATAGTAATTTTTTTAGCTGGTATGGTGGTTGCATTCTATGATGTCATTAAGGGACCAGGTTTCTCCACCAACCCTAACTAGGGTTCATGGCGCCTGGTACAGAATATACTTTAAGTATGAATTCCAGAAAACACACAGAAGAAAAAGAGGAGAAAAGGGGAGCTTTCTCTCTTCCATAATATGGGCACAGTCCCAATCTTAGTCACAGGGTTACTTTCAACTATAAGAAAGGCTGTGTAACGTTGTTATTCTGGTGCCTAAACAGAGTTCATGACAAAGGAAAAAAGAGGAGGATGAATATTACAGGACGAATGGCAGCCTCTGTCCCACAAATCTTTCCCGGACCCTCCGTTCCTATGGTAGGTAGAATAATACCCCTCCCCCCAAGATGACCATTTTCTCATCCCAGAACCCATGAATCTGAGGCTGCACGGCAAAGGGAATTAAGGTGCCATTAAAATTAAGCTTGTTAATCAGCTGATCTTAAGATAGATATCCAGGGTGATAGGGGAGGGGGAAGATGAGGAGGCCAAAGTGATGTGATATGAGGACTTGACCCACCGTTGCTGGCTCTCAAGATGAAGAAGGGAACCTTGAACCAAGGAATGTAGGTAGCCTCTAAAACCTAGAAAAGGCAAGGAAACACATTCACCCCAGAGCTTCTAGAGAGGAACATTTAAAAAAATAATTATTTTATTTAACTTTATTTATTATCATTGTTATTTTCCAGTTTGATCAGAGAGAGACAGAGAGAGAGAGAGAGGAAGTGAGAAAGCAAGTCACCAGGTCCAAGACTTGAACCATGCTCGGCCATGTGGGAGTCCAGCGCCCTTAACCACCATGCCACTTGCCAACCCCAAGAGGAGCATTTTTGTTCAGTGAAATCAGTAGCAGACTTCTAATCTCTGGTATTGAAAGACAATAAATCTGTGTTTATTATAAGCAACTAAGTTTGTGGTTAAGTACCGATAGGAAATAAACACAGACTTTGTACTGGAAATGGGGTGCTGCTTAATAAATACTTAACTATGTGGAAGTGGCTTTGGAATTGGGAAGTAGGCAGAGGCTAGAAGAATTCTGAGGAGCACGGTAGGAAAAACCTAGACTGCCGTGAATAGACAGTTAATAGAAAGATGGATGTTTGCAACTCTGCTGGAGAGGACTAAGAAGTTACAATAAAAGCATAGTTAGAAAAAAAAAAAAAAGCATGGTAGAAAGCGCAGTTTTGGAGACCACTTACTTAAATCATTATCTTAATCCACTTTTGAGTTGCTAACAGAAATATCTGAGACTTGATGATTTATAAAGAAGATATTTATAAAACTCACTATGCTGGTGGCTGGAAAGTCCAAAGCCATCACAAAATAGCGGAAAGCAGAACTTTTCGCAGAGTGTGATCTGTATTCATGTGTTTTTTTTCTCTCTCTCTTCTGTTCATTCCCTCAACCCACCAGGACTCAATCATGGGAGCCCTGCCTTAATGTCATGCAAAGACCCCAGCCTGGGACTCCATAAAGGACTTAAGTCCAATCGGTGTCCACTAAGACCAATCTGAGGGACAAATCATGATCCAAACCATAACAGTCATTGTCAACAATCTGTTGGTAAAAATATGGATGCTAAAGGTACAGCTGGTGAAGTTCAGAAGGAAATGAGAAACAAGTAATTGAAAACTTGGAGGAAACTGGATTTTTGTTATAAAGTCTCAGAAAACTTAAGTCAGTTGAGTCCTGCAGTTACGTGGAAGGTAGAAGTGACAAACAATGCAATCCGACATTTAGCTGATGGTATTCCAAGCAAAGGGTTGAGGGTAGCGCCTGACTTCTTGCCGCTTATAGTAAAATGCGAGGAAAGCGGATTGAAGGAAGAACTGCTAGAAAAAAAGAAATTATGACTTTGAAAAGTTCCCAGTCTATTAATATTGCAAAAGATGCTGAGATTCACTGCCAGGAAATAAAAGGCCAAGAATGTGGCTGTAAAATAGTTTGCTAAGATCACTGAAAAATGGAAAGGTTGTAGTTATGAACCATTGTGTAATGATGTTTTTGTCAATGACAGACTGTATACATGAGGTGATCCCATAAGATTATAATAGCCTATACCTGATAGGCTAGGTGTGTGTGGTAGGCCATACCATCCGGGTTTGTGGAGAAGTGCACTCTATGAAGCTCGCAAAACAATGTAATTGCCCAGTGACGCATTTCTCAGAATGTATCCCTGTCATTAACTGATGGATGACTGTATTCAGTCACAAGAAAAGCTTTACAGAGATTAAGCACATGACTCATAAATGTCCTCAGCTATCTCAGCAGAAGCCAAAAATAGGGGTATGAGTCTAGGAGGCGTCTCTTGTCTTAGGGGGGTGATTCCTATAAGTATGTTACATGAGTTCATGAGGATTTTATATCAGCAGAATCAAGGCCAGCTTGGGAAAGGACAAGGGGGGAATGAAATGAAAGGCTGTCTGATACTCAAAATTCTATGGCAGCTAACGAGCTGATAAAACTGTTCTGCTGTAAACATGTGCTACCTTTTATGGAAAAGAAAAGATGGCCCAGAGAGTTGAATAGAGAGCCAAAGGGTGGAGTCTAGAATCAACAGAGAATTATTCCCAGATTTTGACCTAATGAGTTTGGGGAGATTATGAATTTGGCAGAAGAATAGTGACTACTTTTTTTCTTCTATTTTCTCCCCTTTTGAATGCAAATGTCCATGGACATTATTCCATACCTGCCCAGCACTCTTTTGAGACCAGGTAACATGGTTCTTGAGTTTCACAGGTTCCCAGATGGAGAGGAATTACATCTGAGGGTTGATTAGATCCAGAGCCTCATCCTAACTTGATTTAGATGATATTTAGGACTTCTGATCACTTAAGAGATTATGGCAGGACCAGTAGTTAGCATAATGGCTATGTCATGGACTCCCATGTAGCCAACTGTGGTTTGAGTCCCAGACCCTGTGGCTTAAACTCACTCTGGGCACGTGTGTGTGTGTGTGTGTGTGTGTGTGTGTGTGTGTGCCCAAGATCCCGAGAGGAGAATGGAGGAGAAGGGATTGCTGCGTGGCCATCCCCCCTGGGGGGTGATTTCTCACTTTCTGTCTCTCTGTCTTTCTGGCCAGTGCATACGCCCTATAGTAAAGAGTTGATGGCATAAATGGGATGAGACCTTGAGATGGGGTTGAATGTATTTTCCATGTGGGCTATATTTTTGGGGACCAGGGATTAGATTATGGTATATGGATTAGTGCCCCCCCAAATATTTACAACTCCATCCTATAACCCATGAATATGCTCTATAACATAGTACATTAGTTTCATGTTGCTGCTTTAACAAATTGCCACCTAACTTACTGGCTTAAAACAACCTAAATTTATTGTCTTGCAGTTTTTAAGGTCAGAAGTTTGAATTGAATTTCACTGGGCTAAAATCAAGGTTTGGGCAAGATTGTGGTTACTGCAGGCTCAAGGGAAAAAAATCAGGTCCTTGTCTTTTCCCACTTTTATAGGTGACCTGTATTCTTCGGTTTGTGCTCCTGCTTCACCTTCAACACTGGGAGTGTGGCGTCTTCAAATTTCTCTGATTCTGACATTGACTCCTCTGCCTTCTTCTTTCAGTTATAAGAACCTTGTTATATGACATTGGTCCACTTGGATAATCCAGATAATATCCCCTCTCAAGATCTTCAGGTTGGGTTGGTCCCATGACTTAGTGGTTAAGCACTGTGTGGAGGGGAATGGATCCCACAGGGCTGGCCACAGTGGCTAGAAAAAAACATGATGTGTGTGTGTGTGTGTGTGTGTGTGTGTGTGTGTGTGCATATGCCCAAGATGGGAAAAAGGAATGCTGGAAAAGAGATTATCAGGCCCCACTGGAAGGTGCTTTCTCCTCTGTAGGCAAGTGCATGTTTTTTCTGACTTTAAAAAACAAAAACAAAAAACTCAGAAAATAGCAGTAAGGGGCTGGTGGATGGCATGGTGGTTGAGGTGCTGGACTCTCACATGCCCAACTGTGGTTGGAATCCTGGCTTTCTTATGTTCCCTCTCTCTCTGGTGAGTGTGCAGGTCCTACAGCAAATTAAAGAATGACAATAAAATAAAATAAAAAAAAGATTCTTAGACACATCTGTAAAGTTCCTTTTGTCATGTAAGGTTCTGGAGGAGGATGTGGGTGAGGGACCATCATTCGTTCGTTCTTTTCTCTCTCTCTCTCTCTTTCTTTCTCCCTCCCTCCCTCCCTCCCTCCCCCCCCCCCCCTCCTCCCTCCCCT
>NW_006159759.1:1035882-1074747 GCF_000334495.1 Tupaia belangeri chinensis
AAGATCCCGAGAGGAGAATGGAGGAGAAGGGATTGCTGCGTGGCCATCCCCCCTGGGGGGTGATTTCTCACTTTCTGTCTCTCTGTCTTTCTGGCCAGTGCATACGCCCTATAGTAAAGAGTTGATGGCATAAATGGGATGAGACCTTGAGATGGGGTTGAATGTATTTTCCATGTGGGCTATATTTTTGGGGACCAGGGATTAGATTATGGTATATGGATTAGTGCCCCCCCAAATATTTACAACTCCATCCTATAACCCATGAATATGCTCTATAACATAGTACATTAGTTTCATGTTGCTGCTTTAACAAATTGCCACCTAACTTACTGGCTTAAAACAACCTAAATTTATTGTCTTGCAGTTTTTAAGGTCAGAAGTTTGAATTGAATTTCACTGGGCTAAAATCAAGGTTTGGGCAAGATTGTGGTTACTGCAGGCTCAAGGGAAAAAAATCAGGTCCTTGTCTTTTCCCACTTTTATAGGTGACCTGTATTCTTCGGTTTGTGCTCCTGCTTCACCTTCAACACTGGGAGTGTGGCGTCTTCAAATTTCTCTGATTCTGACATTGACTCCTCTGCCTTCTTCTTTCAGTTATAAGAACCTTGTTATATGACATTGGTCCACTTGGATAATCCAGATAATATCCCCTCTCAAGATCTTCAGGTTGGGTTGGTCCCATGACTTAGTGGTTAAGCACTGTTGTGTGTGTGTGTGTGTGTGCATATGCCCAAGATGGGAAAAAGGAATGCTGGAAAAGAGATTATCAGGCCCCACTGGAAGGTGCTTTCTCCTCTGTAGGCAAGTGCATGTTTTTTCTGACTTTAAAAAACAAAAACAAAAAACTCAGAAAATAGCAGTAAGGGGCTGGTGGATGGCATGGTGGTTGAGGTGCTGGACTCTCACATGCCCAACTGTGGTTGGAATCCTGGCTTTCTTATGTTCCCTCTCTCTCTGGTGAGTGTGCAGGTCCTACAGCAAATTAAAGAATGACAATAAAATAAAATAAAAAAAAGATTCTTAGACACATCTGTAAAGTTCCTTTTGTCATGTAAGGTTCTGGAGGAGGATGTGGGTGAGGGACCATCATTCGTTCGTTCTTTTCTCTCTCTCTCTCTCTTTCTTTCTCCCTCCCTCCCTCCCTCCTTCCCTCCCTCCCTTTTCTTTTCTTTTCTTTTCTTTTCTTTTCTTTTCTTTTCTTTTCTTTTCTTTTCTTTTCTTTTCTTTTCTTTTCTTTTCTTCTTTCCCTTTCTCTCCTTTTTAGATTTTTTCCCATAGGGTGAATATACTCATTAGGGAGAAGGAAAATGAGAAATCACCCTTTAAGGAGGATGGCCACACCACAATCCCTTCTCCTTCATTCTCCTCTCAGAATTTTAGGTATGCATGCACATACACCTGGCATTTTTTCTTTTTTGAGAGGTTTTTTTTTTTTTTTTTTTTTTATTGGGACCGTGTGTCGCCCCCCCTCACCCGCCAAACAGAGAGAGACAGAGACAGAAAGTGAGAAATCACCCCCCAGGGGGGATGGCCACGCAGCAATCCCTTCTCCTCCATTCTCCTCTCAGGATCTTGGGCACGCACGCACACGCGCTCAGCGTGAGTTTAAGCCGGGTCCAGGACGCGAACTGCGGTCGACTACATGGGAGTCCAGCGACATAGCCATTACACCAACTGCTGGTCCCACCTGGCATGTTTTCAAGCTGGTGGGACTCAAATGGTGGAGCTGGCCATGTGGGATCCAGTGCCCTTAACCACCACACTATCTGCTAGTCTCTATCCTACTACATTCTGTCTTATCGTTTTCCTACTCTTTTGAGCCCATTCCAATGAGGTGTTGTTTGCACTAATAATCCACTGAGACCTTTTTTTCCCCCTAAGATTTTGCCATAGAGCATGTGCACTCACTGAAGAGGACAAAGACAGAAACAGTGAGAAGGAAAGTGAAAAATCACCTCCCGGAGGGATGACCATGTCACAATCCCCTATCTTCCTGGGATTTGGGGCACACATGCATACATGCCCAACACAATTTTTTTTTTAAAGGTCTCACATATTTATTACTGAGTCAACCTACCAATGCAGAACTTAAGAGACAAAGTGAAGCATCCTTTTTTCCCCAATAAACACAAGTGTCCAGTCAGGGTGACCATTTTCAGCTTGATGTGGCAAGACCATAGTGACCTTGGTACAGCACAAATACATGGCCCATATCCTGTCCAGTTCCTCATAGACCCAGCTTGGTTGTTCTCCAGTGTCTCCTCTTGGAGTTGTATCTGATTTTACTACCAGTTTTCATTCTAATCCACTGGGGAATAGGACAATTTTGCTTCTATTTTTTGGCCAGAAACTGCTTGATTCTGAAAGTCTTATGAGAAGACATGGCGAAGAGTCAAGTGGATCACACACACCACGATGGCAGAGAAAGGAAGAGAGGCCCCAGCACAATTTTTTTTTTTTTTTTGGAGAGCTTTTTGCTATAGGGCACGTGCACTCGCCTGAAAGACAGAGAGAGACAGAGAGACAGAAAGCAAGAAATTACCCCCCAGGGGGGATGGCCATGCCACAATCCCTTCTCCTCCATTCTCTCCTTGGGATCTTGGGCATGCACGCACACGCGCCCGGCGTGAGTTTAAGCCATCGGGTCCGGGACCTGAACCGCGGTCAACTACATGGGAGTCCAGCGACATAGTCATTACGCTAACTGCAGGTCCCAACCCCGGCACAATTTTTAAACTACCAGGTCTGGGACTCAACTGCAGTTGGCCCTGCTGGCCCCACCCTATCCACTGAGATAATTTTTGTCAGAGTCAATGACCTCCAGGTAGTCAAATAAAAAATCAAATGGGAGTTTTTAGTCTCCATCTAACTCAAACTATTGTAAGCTTTTGAACAGTTGATTTCTTCCTCCTTCTTGAAACAATTTCATGCTGGACTCTTCGAAAACCCTCTGTCTCATTCTCTCTCCAGGTGATCTAATCCAATCTCATAGGTAGAGATACCAACTATGTATTGACAATTTCCAAGGTTCATGTTTAGCCAGAACCTCACCCCTGAATTACAGCCTTGTCTATCTATCTGTGTAGTCATAATCAGTATCACCATATTGATAGCTAACAGACATATCGAAACTTAAGAACTGATTTTCAATACTCACCTGTTCCTCCCCTGATATGCTCCATCTCAGTAGGTGAATTCACACGGCTATTTGGGTCAAAGAAAATTTGAAATAATCCCTGATTCCTCTTTTTCCCCCCTACACTTTACATTCAATCCATCAGAAAATAAGGATTTCAAAATATATTGTTTCTACCTACTTCTTATTACTACCATTATTATTAGCCTGGTCTACACCATAAATTCTCTTAGATTATTTCAAAGGCTCTTTAGTTGGTTTCCCTACTTAAACACTTGATACCTCCTTGCCTTCAGCAGGTGTATTCTTCAGCCATCAGATAGAATGTTCCTTTTAAAAGGATTAAGTATGGTCTTGTACCAGGTCCTTTCATGTATTCTCTGTATACAGGATGTTACTCTCCCACTACTACTGAAGTTAGCTCCCCTACTGCACTCAGGTCTCTGCTCAAATGTCACTTTCTTGGACTTTTTCCGACCACTCTACTCTGTCTGAAATAATATCTCCATCACTCTCTATTCCCTACCATAGTCTTATCCACTTCATTTAGAAAACTTATAACTACCTGACAGTATATTTTAAAAATCTGTGTTCTCCATTAAAATAGAAGCTCCACAATGACAAATAATTTGCTTTATATTCTAACCCCCCCCTTTTTTGTTAAACCAGAACATTTATTGCCTGACTAATTGTGAAATCCTTAAGATGAACTAGACGCTGCAAAGCTGCCCTCTTCGATTTGGGTGGTGTTCCTTCACGACATCCATACCGGAAGCTGTGGTATACAATTTTTAGGTGCCTCATTCTACCAGTCCCAATGGTATTGTGTCTTGTAGCCTTGGCACTCCAGTTATACTTTCTCTTGCGCTTGGCAGGGTAGCCACATTTGCTACAGCTCAACTTCTGAAGGTGGCAGGCCTTAGAACCACAGGGGCAGCGCAACGTGTACGTTTTATTGTGACGCTTCCCAAATGATGATGTTCCCCTCGTCGTCTTCCTTCTGTGCTGAGACCAAAGAGCTATATTCTATCCTTAGCACACAACAGGCATTTGGTAAATTAAATGATTGAATATTTTCTCATTTATTCATCATTTTGATTTGCCACTGTGTGCACTCATTATTTTCTTTCTTTCTTTTTTCTTTTTTTTTAATTGCCAGAGGGTGAATGCACTCATCAGAGAGAGACAGAGAAGGAGAGAGAGGAAGTACCTCCCACTGGGGCATAGTCATGCCTTAGTCCCTTTTCCTTTCTCTCTCTGTCTACTTTGTTTTGGGGCATGCATCCACACAGGTACTATATGTTCGAAGCCACAAGGGCTGGGGCCTGAATTAGACTATGGGTCCATCTCAGTTCTTAACAACACAGAAATGAACGACAATCTCTATCTTCCAGGAGCTCTGGATCTGGAAGAAGAGACATATATACATATACATAAGTTCATTTCAAGGTAGACTTAATTTGTATACAGGAGGTAATTGAGAGGATTATTAGGAAAAAATAGAAAAAAATACAGCCTAGATAGTCTTAATCACCAGACCATGAGCTGGCCCAGGCTCTGAAAAAAAAATTTTTTTTTTGAGAGATTTTTTTTGCTATAGGGCACGTGTGCTCACCAGAAAGACAAAGAGAGACAGAGAGACAGAAAGCGAGAAATCATCTCCCATGGGGGATGGCCATGCCGCAATCCCTTCTCCTCCATTTTCCTCTCGGGATCTTGGGTATGCACGCACACACACCCGGCATGAGTTTAAGCCACTGAGTCTGGGACTCGAACTGTGGTCGGCTACATGGGAGTCCAGTGACATAGCCATTATGCTAATTGCTGGTCCCTCTGAAAACTTATTTTTTTAAGAGAGATTTTTGCTATAGGGTACGTTTGCTCACCAAAGAGACAGAGAGGGACAGAGAGTCAGAAAGGGAGAAATCACCCCCCAAGGGGAATGGCCACACTGTAATCCCTTCTCTTCCATTCTCCTCTTGGGATTTTCGGCATGCACACACACGTGCCCAGCATGAGTTTTAAGTCACCCAATCTGGGACTCCAACTGTGGTTGACTATGTGGGAGTTCAGGGATGTAACCATTACACCATCTGCTGGCCCCAGCCCTGAAAACTAATTTTTTTTAAGGAGAGTTTTTTTCTACAGGGCATGTGCTCTCACCAGAAAGAGAGAGAGAGACAGAGAGACAGAAAGCAAGAAATCACCCCCCAGGGGAGATGGCTATGCTGCAATCCCTTCTCTTCCATTCTTTATGGGATTTTGGGCACATATGCACATGTGCCTAGCATAAATTTTAAACAGCTGGGTCCAGGATGTGAACTGTAGTTGACTATGTGGGAGTCCAGTGACATAACCATTAGGCCATCTGCTGGTTCCATGGCTCTGAAAACTTTTAAGATGGGATTGATATGATAGATTTTCCCTTTGGTCATTGAATTCACACTTTAGATATGCCATTAGCAGTGAGAAATTCAGACTGAAATACTCCAGATGTGAGCCTAAAGTGGAAACAGCCGAGGAAAAATAAAAGGACATATGAGACTATAGAATTGTATAAAAAACATGTTAAGATTATGTGAATTTTTTACCTTGCTTTTTACAGTTCAGGAAGTAAACTTCTGATACAAATCTGATTTCCCAAATAGGCATTCTTATTGGGAGAAGAACAAACTAATCAGGCAACTCAAATAATCCAACTGTGATTCAATTTATTTTTTATTTTTACTATTTGGTCCCTTGTGTTATGCTCATGTTGTCAGTTTTTTAGAGACTAACCATTCCTGTATCAAACTGATAACATTAATTTCTGAACATGCAGAGTTGAAAACAAAATCCATTGGTAACATCTTCAAAGTATAGCGCTCCTTGCAAAGTCTTAAACAAATAGTTTTACTATTTATGTGGGATATTAGTATTTAAATTATCTATCATTAAGTTTTTATACTACTATTCAAAACTTTAATAGTACTAGGAATTTCAGAAAACAAAGCTTCACAACTATAGCTTATACATAATTGGAGTAATAAAATATCCTCTTTTATTTTTAAATAGAATGAATTTATGTATAATTGCATGCTCACTGAAAACAGTAAAGTATTCCCATTCATTAAAAATGTATTTATCAATAAAATACATAATAAAAGTACAATTTGTAGCATAAATGTAAAACAGTCAATTCATCTCAATTAGTTGTTATGGTTTACCTTTATTTTATGGCTATCATGTTTTAAACCAGTAATAAATAGAGAAATATAATAATATATTTACAGGAGATTCTCAAAAATAATGATTCCATTTAATAGTTACTGTTACACTTCATCAGTATTTTCTTGAGTCCAGTGACATAACCATTAGGCCATCTGCTGGTTCCATGGCTCTGAAAACTTTTAAGATGGGATTGATATGATAGATTTTCCCTTTGGTCATTGAATTCACACTTTAGATATGCCATTAGCAGTGAGAAATTCAGACTGAAATACTCCAGATGTGAGCCTAAAGTGGAAACAGCCGAGGAAAAATAAAAGGACATATGAGACTATAGAATTGTATAAAAAACATGTTAAGATTATGTGAATTTTTTACCTTGCTTTTTACAGTTCAGGAAGTAAACTTCTGATACAAATCTGATTTCCCAAATAGGCATTCTTATTGGGAGAAGAACAAACTAATCAGGCAACTCAAATAATCCAACTGTGATTCAATTTATTTTTTATTTTTACTATTTGGTCCCTTGTGTTATGCTCATGTTGTCAGTTTTTTAGAGACTAACCATTCCTGTATCAAACTGATAACATTAATTTCTGAACATGCAGAGTTGAAAACAAAATCCATTGGTAACATCTTCAAAGTATAGCGCTCCTTGCAAAGTCTTAAACAAATAGTTTTACTATTTATGTGGGATATTAGTATTTAAATTATCTATCATTAAGTTTTTATACTACTATTCAAAACTTTAATAGTACTAGGAATTTCAGAAAACAAAGCTTCACAACTATAGCTTATACATAATTGGAGTAATAAAATATCCTCTTTTATTTTTAAATAGAATGAATTTATGTATAATTGCATGCTCACTGAAAACAGTAAAGTATTCCCATTCATTAAAAATGTATTTATCAATAAAATACATAATAAAAGTACAATTTGTAGCATAAATGTAAAACAGTCAATTCATCTCAATTAGTTGTTATGGTTTACCTTTATTTTATGGCTATCATGTTTTAAACCAGTAATAAATAGAGAAATATAATAATATATTTACAGGAGATTCTCAAAAATAATGATTCCATTTAATAGTTACTGTTACACTTCATCAGTATTTTCTTTGCAATCTGGATCCAACATCACGAGATAGTTTGGCCCTTGGTTGGTTGGTCTGTAACATAGTTTTAGAATATTCTTTTATTGCAGTATGCATAGACTTTGACAGGTAGATAACAGATTTTAATAAGATTAAATTCATAATTCAAATTCTCATATAATATCCATAAATCCCAACAAAACCGAGTACCATGTTATATAAGGCATCATACTAATTATAATAATTTATGCTCCTCACTTTTTATTATTGGTGATACATGCTTAAGAGGTACTTTTTGGGATCAGCAGGTGGTGTGGTAGCTAAGGCGCTAGACACTCCCACATGGCTGACCATGGTTTGAGTCCCAAACTTGGCAGCTTGCTTTCTCACTTTCCTTCTCTCTCTCTCTGTGTGTCTCTAGTCAAATTAAAATAAATGAATAAATAAAATTAAATAAAAAACAATTCTTTAAAAAAAAGAGGAACTTTTAAAATAAATTAGCTGTGTAAATGGCCAACATTTAATAATTTTGTTTTCCATAGGAAGCAGCTGGGATTGCTATAACACCTGAAACAGCTTAACTAACATTTTCAGTGCTAAAAAAAGTTTACTTGGGGGCAGCAGGTGCATGATGGTTAAAGTGCAGGATTCCCACATGGCTGACCATGGTTAAAGTAGTGGACTTGATTCAAATAGCAGGTTTGATTTAAGTGGCAGACTTGGCAACTTGAAAATCATGCTAGGCATATGTGTGTGTGTGTGTGTGTGTGTGTGTGTGTGTGTGTGCTGAAAATCCAGAGAAGAGAATGGAAGGCAAGGGATTGTGGCATGGTCACCCACCCTGGGAGGTGATTTCTCAATTTCTCTCTCTCTCTGTCTTTCTGAAAAGCACACATGCCCTATGACAAAGACCTAAAAACAAAAAAAAAAGTTGTTTGGTAGAATAATTGTTAAAATTTTATTAAATTCATTTTATATTAAAAAGTAAACAAGATACTCTAAACTGAATATTATGCTTTTAAAATTCATAATTTTTATAATGAAAATCATAATCTAAATAATGAGAGTTACCTTGAGGAGCACAGAGTAAGCCTATTATACTGTATTATGTTGACTCTATTAAAATACATGCTACATGGGTCAGCAGGTGGTGTGATTAAGGTGCTGGACTCCCACTTGGCCGACTGTGCTCTGAGTTCCAGACCTGGAAGCTTGAAATTCCTGCCAGGTGCATGTGTGTGTGTGCCCAAAATCCCAGGAGGAGAATGGAGGAGAAGAGATTGCAGTGTGGCCATCCCCTCTGGGGGGCTGGGGGGTGATGTCTCACATTCCCTCTCACTGTCTTCCTGTGTCTCTCTTTCTAGTGAGCAGATGCACCTTATTGGGAAAAAAAAAAAAAAAAAGCTACATTTCCTCTTTTAAGTCCCAACCTTAGCAGGGTACCTGATGCATGGCAAAGACTCAGCCAACGTCTACTGAATTTTGGGCAGGACAAAGACTGGGTTGAAAAGGCCTGCCCAGAAGAATGTGATAGAATTAAGTCCTGAAGCCTAAGTAGGAGAGAGGAGATGAGAGAGCAGATGTTACGGGCATTATTTTAAGTGCTTTACATATATAATTATCACATATAACCCTCACAGATATTCTATGGGGTAAATGCTATTATTAAGGTGATTATGAGTGCCCAATAAGGAATATGAGAAATTGGACTGCAGTTGATTTTTTAATTTTTCTGAAATCTCAGACTTACACCTCGTCTTATTTTTTAAATTCTTTTTGTCTTGTGGGATATATTATGGTTTTTCACAGCTGAATATAGGGTATAATTGTGAAACCACATATGTAGACAGACATATTCATTTTCTTCAACACAACATTATATTATGTTGTGCATATATGATAATCGTTCTGCTAATTCTTTTTTGGGGAAGTATATATGAACTGGCAAACCACATTTTTTATTCTGGTGTTGTATACCATTCTTTTTTTTTGGGGGGGGGAGGTTTTTGCTATAGGGCACATGCATTTGCCAGAAAGATATAGAGAGACAAGGAGATAGAAAGACAGGGTGAGAAGTCACCCCTCAAGGGGGATGGCTACGCCGCAATCCCTTCTCCTCCATTCTCCTCTTGGGATTTTGGGCATGCACGCACATACGCCTTGTGTGAGTTTAAGCCACCTGGTCTGGGATTTGAACCACGGTCGACTACATGGGAGTTCAGTGATATAGCCATTATGCCAACTGCTGGTTCCCTGTAGTGGTATGCCATTCTATAACCCATGCCTCTCTTGGCACTTGCTCTAAGCAATGGTAAGATAGCTCATTACCTATGCTACAAGAGATACTGTGGTGGCTCCCTTGCCTCAAAATATTTTTATACGCAAGTGTTAACATGTCTGAAATTCCACCATTAGAAATTCATTACAGTTCGGGAACCAGCAGTTAGTGTAATGGTTATGTTGCTGGATTCCCATGGAGTCAACCGTGGTTTGAGTCCCGGACCTGGTGGCTTAAACTCACGCCGGGCTCATGTGCGTACGTGCCCAAGATCCTGAGAGGAGAATGGAGGAGAAGGGATTGTGGCATGGCCATCCCCCCTGGGGGGGGTGACTTCTTGCTTTCTGTCTCTCTTTCTCTCTCTCTGTCTGTCTGGTGAGCACACGTGCCCTATAGCAAAAACCTCTCCAAAAAAAAAAAAAAAAAAAGAAATTATTATAGTTTTTTCCAGATACTGTTTTTAAATGACTTAAATGGCTTTAAATGTTTCAAAATAATTTTAAAAATGATTTATCAAAAATTCATGCTGCATATAGCATTGTAGGGGAAAAGAAGTGCAAAGAACAACAAAATAAAATAAGCCTCTCCTCAAAACGTACATGTGTTGGGGTGGTGGTAAAGGATCCTAGGTTGGATCAGAGAAATAAAATAGCCACGAAGGATAGATAATTGGTGAACACCGCATATGGTATGAATTTGATATAATGTGTCAAGATTAAATTTCTTGGGTATGAAAATGAGATTGTTACGTAGGAGAATGTCTGTTCTGAGGAGAACGTGTATGCTGAATTATTTTGGGGGTAAGAACTATGATGTCTGCAATTTACTTTCCTTTATAAAAATTATTTAATTTTATTTACCATTATTATTTTAAAATTTGCTATAGGACACAGGAGAAACAGAGAGAGAGAGAGAGAGACAACAAGGGGTCTGCAGGCGCCATGGTGGTTGGGGTGCTGGACTCCCACATTGCTATTCACAGTTCAATGCCTGGGCCAGAACTGAAGAGATGTCATGAAAACAATTTGGCAAGCATCCAATTAATTCTCTAACAAAACATTTCTTTATTGAACAGCTAAATTGAGAATTGTGACAGTACAGGTAGTATCTTAGTTTGAAGATATCCATTTTATAGACTTGAATCTCACTTGATCACCTCCAGTTAGATGTGACTTCTTCCTTCTATGGTTTCATAAAACTGTACCTAATATAGTTTTATCTTATACTGTATTAGAGTTATTTATGCATACTATCTAGCACTATGTTTCTCTCCCTGTTAGACTGCAAAGTCCTGAATGTAGTGATTGTTTTTTTATATACAAGTGAACTTTTTTTTTTTTTTTGAGAGGTTTTTGCTATAGGGCGCGTGTGCTCACCAGAAAGACAGAGACAGAGAGACAGAAAGCGAGAAATCAGCCCCAGGGGGGATGGCCACACTGCAGTCCCTTCTCCTCCATTCTCCTCTTGGGATCTTGGGCATGCATGCACATGCGCCTGGCGTGAGTTTAAGCTGCTGGGTCCGGGACTCAAACCGCAGTCCACTACATGGGAGTCCAGCAACATAGCCATTACGCTAACTGCTGGTCCCTATACAAGTATATCTTTATCAGAATCCAGTGTCAAGGCAATAAACAAAAAAAATACTCAAAACAGTAATGACCAGTCCTGAACTCTCAAGACATGGGAGAGATATGAACTAGGGCAGGGATTACTACCCAATGCATACTTAGCAATTTTTCTTTTTCTAAAGAATTATTTATTTAATTAAATTAATTAATTTCTTTTTTTTTTTTTTTGAGAGGTTTTTGCTATAGGGCACGTGCGCTCGCCAGACAGAGAGAGACAGAGAGACAGAAAGTGAGAAATTACTCCTCAGGAAGATGGCCACGCCGCAATCCCTTCTCCTCCATTCTCCTCTTGGGATCCTGGGCATGCACACACACGCACCCGGCGTGAGTTTAAGCCACCGGGTCTGGGACTCGAACCGCGGTCGACTACGTGGGAGTCCAGCGACATAGCCATTAGGCTAACTGCTGGTCCCAATTTCTTACTATTTTTAATTTGCTGAAGGGCATACAAACTCACCAAAGAGAGAAAACGAGAAAACAAGTTGCTAGATTCAGGACTCAAACTGTGGTTGCTCATGTGGGAAGCCAGCATCTTAACAACCATGACACCTGCTGGCCCCAGCAATTTTTCAATTAGGCTACATATCTAAAATTATTTGCAGATTGGTACGGTAATATCTGTTTCTGCTGATAAAATGCTCCCAATATCTTTATATTCTGACTCTTTTTAAAGGATATGACAGAATATTTGCTTGATTCTACAAAAAGTCATATAATAAAAAGTTGTTTGGGGGAAAAAGCTCTCTAAAAACCAATTTCACAAAAAGTTACTATCAATAGTGTTCTTACCTGTTTTGTTATGTACATAAAATCATAAAGCTTCCTAAAACAATAAAACAATATGTCTTCAAATACTTACCAGAAGTGGTATTATTTGTAAAGTATTTTTGATGGATGAATTTTGGCAAATGGTTTCTTGTACATCTGAAATAATTATATCATGATACAAAAATAACTTAGTTATGTACACTGAAAAAGATGATTAAAGAATCAAATATTAAATTCTGATGTATGAAAATATTCAAAATTGAGTAAGATATCTTTTTTTTTTTTTGACCCTAGAAATGGTCCTTACACATTTTTGTTGTTGCTATAGGATGCATGTTCTCCCATGTGCGAGATAAAGAAAGAAATCACCCCCTGGAGGGATGGTCACACTGCAATCCCTCATCCTCCAGTCTCCTCTGAGGATTTTGGGCAAGCACAAGCACTTGCCCGGCATGATTTAGAAGCTTCAGGGCCCAACACTTGAACCATGCAGTGGGCCATGTGGGATACAGCTCCCTTAACCACGCCATTTAGCTGGTCCCAGGCTGAATCTTTTATATGAAGCATTTAAATATATAGAAACATCTAATGGAAAATTTAAAATCCTCAAAATTAGGGACCAGCAGTTAGCATAATGGCTATGTTGCTGAACTCCCATATAGTTAACCGCAGTTCAAATCCTGGACCTGGTGGCTTACAACTCATGCCAGGTGTGTGTGAATGCGTGCCCAAGATCCCGAGAGGAGAATGGAGGAAAAGGGACTGCAGTGTGGCCATCCCCCCTGGGGGGTGATTTCTCACTTTCTGTCTCTATCTGTCTGTCTGGAGAGTGCATGCGCCCTGTAGCAAAAACCTCTCCAAAAAAAAAAAAATCCTCAAAATTGGGGCCAGCAGGTGGTGTGGTGGTTGGTGCACTGGACTCCCACATGGCTTACTATTATTCAAGTTCCAGATCAGTCCCACCCTGCTTTCTCACTTTCCCTCTCTTTTTTTCTTTCCCTTTTAAATAATTATTTAATTTTATTTATTCAATCATTTATTTTAATTTGACCAGAAAGAGACAGAGACAGAAAGTGAGAAAGCAAGCCACCAGGTTTGTGACTCGAACCATGGTCAGCATGTGGGAATGTCCAGCACCTTAACCACCATGCCACCTGTTGGTCCCCTCACTTTCCCTTTTCTCTACCTCTCTGGTAAGATTAAAAATGATATTAAATAAATATAAATTTAATAAATCCTTAAAGTTATTGATTTGAGGTTTTTTAAAATCCTTTGTCTACATAACAATGTTATATCTAATATATATCCCTCTCTTTCTCTCTCTCTCTCTCTCTCTTTTTTTTTTTGTGAGAAGACTCAGGCACTCACCAGACAGACACAGAGAAAGGGAACAGAGAAAGCATTCCTCATGGAAAATGGCTACACTACAGTCCCTGCTCCTCCATCTCTCCTTCTTTTGGGGATGTTGGGCATGCATATACATAACCACTTGGCATGTTTCTCAAATTGTCAGGTCTGGGACTCGAAATGCACAGTGATTCGTGTGGGATCCAGCTGTCTTAACCATCAGATCATGGAGCCTGCCTGTTCTGTATCTTTTATTAATATATTATTGTATTATTTTATTTTAATTTGGAATTAACATATATAGAGAGGATGTAAAACATATATGCATTAATTTTTTTTTTTTTTTGCTAGAGAGTGCAGGTACTTACTAGAGAGAGACAGAATGAGACAGAAAGTGAGAAAGCAAAAAATCATCCTGCATTGGGCATGGTTACACCACAATGCCTTCTCTGACATTTCTCCTCCCTTTTGGGATTTTGGGCATGCATGCACAGATGTCTGCCATGTTTTTCAAGCCACCAGGTCTGGGACTCAACCCCCTCAGCCAGTCTTGTAGGATCCAGCCACCTTGACCTCCATGCCATAGGCTGGCCCATGTATTATTTTTTGGAGAGGTTTTTTTTTCCTTCTTTTTTTTTTTTTTTTTTGCTATAGGGCATGTGCATTCACCAGAAAGACAAAGACAGACAGAGAGACAGAAAGCAAGAAATCACCTCCCCAGGGGTGATGGCCACGCCACAATCCATTCTCCTCCACCCTCCTCTTAGGATCTTGGGCATGCACAAACACATGCCCAGCATGAGTTTAAGCGACCGGGTCCAGGTCTTGAACCGCGGCTGACTACATGGGTGTCCAACAACATAGCCATTATGCCACTGTTGGTCCCTAAATTATTTTTTTAATAAGAATTATTTTATTTCATTTTATTCCTTGTCCTTATTTTTCTTTTCTTTTTTTTTTTTTGAGGTTGACCAGAGAGAGCCAGAGAGAGAGAAGGAAAGAGAGAAAGCTGCCAGGACCAGGACTTGAATAGTGGTCAACCGTAGTCCAGCTGGCTTAACCACCATACCACCCACTGGCCTCGGTTCTAAATTCTTGAGGATGACTTTTTTTTCTCCTTTATCTACTCAATATTGAAATTCAAGAAATGCAAGCTTTTTTTTTCTTTAAGAATTATTTTATTTAACTTTATTTATTATTATTGTTTATTTCCAGTTTGATCAGAGAGAGAGAGAGAAAGAGAAGGAAAGTGAGAAAGCAAGTTACCAGGGCCAGGACTAGAACCATGGTCGGCCATGTGGGAATCCAGCACCTTTAGCCACCATGCCACCTGCTACCCTCATCACCCCCCCTTTTTTTTAAGAATTATTTTATTTAACTTTATTTATTATTATTATTTTAAGAAATGTGAGCTTTAAAATTTTTTTTTTATTTAGATTTTTGCTATAGGGTATGTGCACTCACCAGAAAGACAGAGTGACAGAAATCAAGAATTCATCCCCCAGCGAGGATGGTTACACTACAATCCCTTCCCCTCCATTCTCCTCTCAGGATTCTGGGTACGCATGCACACACATGTTCCCAGTGTGAGTTTCAAGCCATTGGGTCTGGGACTCAAACAGTGGTCAGCCATGTGGGAGTCCAGGTGGCCATCATGCCACCTGCTGGCCCCAAGGCAAACTTTGTTTTGTTACTCCACCCCAGCCCCTCTTCTGTGTGTGTGTGTGTGTGTGTGTGTGTGTGTGTATGTGTAGGCAATAGCTCTTTGGGTGGTCCAGCTTTATTGTGGGAAGATCTTCTATGAGACTATGCATCTTCAGTAGGTTCTGGGTTGTGTCTCTTGTTCCTTTTCTTTCCTTTTCTTTTCTTTTCTTTTTTTTTTTTTTCTGTAAGAGAGATTTTTGCTATAGGGTGCATTTGCTTCCTGAAGAGATAGAGACAGAAAATGAGAAATCATCCCATAGGGGAGATGGCCAGGCCACAATTCCTTCTCTTCCATTCTCCTCTCGGGATTTTGGCTATGCATACACACAAATCTGGCATTAGTTTCAAGCTGCTGTGTGCGGGACTGGAACTGTGGATGACTATGTAAGAGTATGTGACATAACCATTATGCCATCTGCTGGTCCCTGTTCCTCTTTTTCTGTGAGCCTAAAAAGAAAAGCTCAACTTTTTGTCTCAGGACAAAAGTAAGCTACAACACTCCCTTTATAGGTTCTTATCTATATTTAGTTTAAGAATTTCTTATATTCTTGGGGACCAGCAGTTAGCGTAATGGCTATGTCGCTGGCCTCCCACGTAGTGGACTGCAGTTCTCATCCCGGACCCGGTGGTTCAAAACTCACGCCGGGCATGTGTGTGTGTGTGCCCAAGATCCTGAGAGGAGAATGGAGGAGAAGGGATTGCGGTGTGTCCATCCCCCTCGGGGAATGATTTCTTGCTTTCTGTCTCTCTGTCTCTCTCTGTCTGTCTGGCGAGCGCACGCGCCCTATGGCAAAAAAACCTCTCCCCACCCCCAAAAAACATTCTTATATTCTTATCAGCTCATTATTATTATTTAAGTTTTTTGAGGTACTTAATCAAGAATTTATGATTGTGGGGCCAGCAGGTGGTGTGGTGATTGAGGGACTGGATTCCCACATGGCTGGCTGCCGTTCAAGGCCCAGACCTGGTGGCTTGCTTTCTTACTTTCTCTCTCTTTCTGGTGAGCTCACATGCCCTGTAGCAAATTTAAAAAATAACAATGATGATAAGTAAATAATTATTTTAAAAAGAAAAAAGAATTTATGGTTATTTTGATGGTCACTATAGATATCTAGCCTGCCCATTGCTAAAACATTGATACATTCCTAAAAGATAGTTAATGATGCAAAGAATTGACATCATCATAAATGATATCATAAATAATATGGTATATTTGAGATAGTATGTAATAGTCAAATATGTTCTCAACTGTTATATATTCAATTATATAGCTGATAAGTCTGGATATATTTTGTATTTTCCTTTTCAAATTTTAAATTAAATTAAATTTCAAATTAACATTGTCTAGTACAAAATAACATTTCTCATAAAATGTACAGTGAGCATTACTTACAGTGTAATCTTTCATTGAGATGATTAAGAGATTGAAGGATCTTCTGTTCTTCAGCTGATAACGCACATATGTTAAATTGCTGGGTCTCATTTAAAACTAGATTTGGTTTCTGTAGTTGTTTGCTATTTATGACAGTTAGAATTTCATCTTCAGACATTGAAGCCTTCGTGAGGTTTTCAGCCATTAAAAACTCAGAAGTACTATCTGAAACTATAGAAATTTTATGTGAATTATTCTTGATTCCTCTTTGTCTTTGGAATCAGCCCTCACACATACCTAACTGACATATACTGTATGTATTCGTTTCACAAACCAAAACTCAGTAAATGTTCTGTCATTTTGTAGTTTACTAATCAGAAATCCTTTATTTCTGGCATTTTCCCATCCCTAATTTTAAAAAAGATATTAAAAATGATAGCAGTGAGGTAATTCTTAGTTTCACCAAACATAAAAAAACATTTAAATACTTTTTCTGTTGCATTTTTATTATTCATAGGTAGCACAAAGATGAAGGAGATTGCCTTTATGATAGTAGTTAAAATGAATTTTAAATAAAATAATAAGAAAAAGTAATTTAACCAAAGATTAAAAAGCTAGATAATCAGCTGAACTGAACCAACAGTTTAGAAACAGACACAATTACATATAAGAACATCAAAGACCAAAGACTTGAAAGACAGGAAAGATGACTCAATAAGTTGTTTCATTGTTGGGACCAGCAGGTGGCATGGTGGTTAAGGCACTGGACACTCCCACATGACCAGCAATGGTTTGAGCCCCAGACCTACTGGCTTGGTTTCTCACTTTTTCTGTCTCTCTCTGATCAAATTACAAAAAAAAAAAAAAAAAAAGAAAAAAAGGATGAATAAGTAAAGTTAAAAAAAATTTTTTTTAAAAATAAATTAGTTCACTGTTTATAAAAGAATTCATTGGAAGTTTCACTTTCCACAGTCCATTTAAGCAAATTCCAAGGATATTTAAATTTAAGGAATAATCCCTAGGCCCTAGTATCTATGGGAAAAGAATATGACGAAATAATTCACCAATAAAACAATGTCATTAATTGTCATTAAAAGATATAAAAATCAAAGCTGACATAAGACCATTTATCTGCCTATCATATAACCAAATAGAAGTGATTCTACCTCAAGCTGACATACATCACTGAGAGAACTTTGAATGGTAAGACTTTTCATGAGAATGCTTTGGTGGGACCAGCAGTTGACATAATGGTTATGTTTTTGGACTCCCACATAGTTGATCATGGTTCTAGTCCTGGATCTGCCAGCTTAACCTCACACGGGGCATGTGAACGTATGTGCCCAAGATCCCGAGAAGAATGGAGAAGGGACTGTGGCATGGCCATCCCCCTTGGGGGGTAATTTCTTACTTTCCATCTCTGTCTCTCTGTCTCTCTATCTCTCTCCAGTGAGCACATAAGCCCTATGGCAAAAAAACAAACAAACAAAAAACCAAAAACAAACCAAAAAACAAAATGAAACAACCCCCCCCCAAAAAAAGCCATCTCAATGCTTATTTCCTTTGGGCTAGTATTCATTTAATACACAGAGTTTCAGTCAGCAATAACTTATTAGATAGCAATTATATGGCAGATACCATAAGGAATCTATCTTACAGAAATAAATGAAAAACTAAGAAATAGTTTGATGTAGAATGATGTTCAATATATTATTTAGAAGAAAGGAAAACTGACAGCGACCTGAATGTGCAGGGGTAATGAGAGTTCAGGTCCTAAAACGTAGTTTGCCAATCACATGATAAGTATGTACCTGAGAATGAATTTAAGAAAAAAAGAATCCCTGGGAACAAAGGTCAGAAGAAAAGATTTAAACTTAAACGTACCTTCTTCAGTATTACAATGACCTCTTGTAGTTCGTTTTGGCTCACCTGGACTTATCTGGACAAAATTCTGTAAAAATAGGGTATTAAGTAAGAACATAATTCCATATTTAAAACTTATGATATATACATTAATTTTTAAAAGAAATCTTTAACTACTATATATATATTTCAGCTATCATTGTTCATGTAACTTTTATATATATGTGTGTGTATGTATGTATATATATATTTATGATTTATGTCTATATTTTGGAGGGGTGGGTAGAAATCAAAGATTACTGGAATAAGAACTTTCTATGGTATCATATAATAAAAAATATTTTCTATCTATTGAAAAAGTTTCTGGTTGCACTGTTGTCTTAGTTATTTGGAAGAGAGAAAGTAAAGGTGGCAATCAAAAGTGCTAATTAAAGGAAAGGTAAGAAATTATCCTAAGGTTTATAATCTAGGTGGTTTATCATTACAGGAGTGAAGCACAACTATCAGCCAAAAGCCTCTGACCTTGGCTACCGCCAGATAGGTAATTATGTTAGATTATAAATCTTAAAACAGAAATAGCTACCCAATGCTGCACAGAACCTGGGAAAGGGAAATCTGAGAGCACTGGCAGTAAGTGCATCCATTTAACACTATCTAAGAGATACCAATGCTCCTTCTCTGAATATGGTCTACTTCCTTTCTTTATTTCCATTCTCTTTCACTTTAATGATTGTCTTCTCTCAGATAAAGCATCCTGGCTGTGACTATACTTAGCTTTTGTTTAGTCTGATCTGAATAGTAACTGACATGGATTTTTGCAACAGCTCTTCTCAATAGTTTTCAGTCTTGCCTGATCTCCATTACAGACAGGAGAGTCTCTGGACTGAAACCCTGGTATACAAACTGGCAACTGTGCTTTTTCAATCTTTCATTTCTCTCAGATTATCTCCACATAGAAGTGGTGGGCTGGGAAATCGAATATCATAAAATAGATTTTCTAACAGAAGGTGACAAAGGCTCTTGCTTAGGTTCCGGAATAAACCAAAACAAAATAGGGATGAAAAATGTAAACTTCAAAACTTGATTTTGATTCAGGAAAAATGACCTTTTCTAAGGCAAGCAACACTTTGGAAGATATGTATCTATGTATGAATGGAAGATTTGTATGTTAAAGTGGAAGTGAGGCTTCTGGAAAGAAGGACAAATATGAACTCTAAAGATGAGAAGATATAGGACCTGCAGATGGTGTAATGGTTACATTGATGGACTCCCACATAGTTGATCTGGCGACTTAAAACTCAAGCCAGGTGTGTGTGTATGCATGCGTGCCCAAAATCCTGAGAAGAGAGTGGACGAGAAGGCGAGAAGGGATTGCACCATGGCCATCCTCCCGGGGGGTGATTTCTCTCTTTCTCTCTGGTGAGCACATAGCAAAAATCTCTCTCTAAAAAAAAAAACAAAACAAACAAAAAAAAAAAAAGGATAGAATGCAAAGGAGCAGCAGGCCGGTTGGTGGCATGCTGGTTAAGGTGGATGGATCCCACATGGCCACTATGGAGTTCAAATCCCCAACCTTGTGGTTTGAAAAACATGATGGGTGTATGTATGTGCTCTAAATCCTGAATGAAATGCAGAATAAGGGCTTATAGCATAATCATTCCCCATTGGGATGCTTGCTTTCTCTTTGTCTAAGAGCATATGTGCCCATTAGCAAAGTTTAAAAAAAAAGTTTTGCAGAGTTACAAAAACAGAATAAGACCCAGAAAAATGAAAATGAATTTAGAGAAACAAGCAGATGGTGTAGTGGTTATATCACTGGACTCCCACATGGCCGACTGCAGTCTGAATTCCAGACCTGGAGGCTTGAAACTCACACTGGCTGCATGCAGGTGCATGACCAAAATCCTGGCAGGAAAATGGAGGAGAGGGGATTGTGGCATGGCCATCCCCCTCTGCCTTTCTGCCTCTCTGCGTCTCTCTGATGACTGCACATACCCTACAGCAAAAATCTCTCTCTAAAAATAATAAAATAAATTTAGAGAGTGCAATAATAAGAGACATTTAAAATTTAGTTTGTTAATTTTCTGGGTTACAAAAACTACATATTATTATTATTTTCTTTTAGAGAGATTTTTTCC
Organism: Tupaia belangeri chinensis; assembly: GCF_000334495.1. Lineage (NCBI taxonomy): Eukaryota > Metazoa > Chordata > Mammalia > Scandentia > Tupaiidae > Tupaia > Tupaia belangeri. The sequence continues at coordinate 1,056,420 of NW_006159759.1, forward strand.
TATAGGCCATGTGCACTTGCCAGAGAGACAGAGAGGCAGTGAGAAATCACCCCCAGGGGAGATGGCGACGTTGCAGTCCCTTTTACTTCATTCTCCCCTTGGGATCTTGGGCACGCGTGCACACCTACCCAGCACCTGGCATGAGTGTTAAGCCACTGGGTCCAGGACTCAAACCATGGTTGACTACATGGAAGTCCAGTGACATAACCATTATGACACCTGCTTGTCCCAAAAACTATGTCTTTTTTTTTTTTTTTTTGAGAGGTTTTTGCTCTAGGGTGCATACGCTTGTCAGACACACAGAGAGAGAGAGAGAGACAGAGAGCGAGAAATCACCCCCCAGGGAGGATGGCCATGCTGCAACCCCTTCTCCTCCATTCTCCTCTTGGGATCTTGGGCACGCGTGCACCCCTGCCCAGCACCTGGCATGAGTGTTAAGCCACTGGGTCCAGGACTCAAACCACAGTCGACTACGTGGGAGTCCAGCAACATAGCCATTATGCCATCTACTGGTCCCACTGTATCTTTTTTTAATCTACAATATATTAGTAAAATTAAAAATAGGCAAAAAGTGTTCATTTTATAGATTTCGAGATGTTTCATGGAAACAATATGAAATTTAAAAAGGAAGGACTGATTATTTGTCATCAGGAAATTATGTTTGCAATTAAGTACAATGTTTGTTTTTAGGCATTAAGAATACATTGATAATAGGACATAAATATGTGATTAAATGACTTGATTTGCTGATAAGGTTAGATCATGGTCTATTGTTTTCTCCATTAATTATCTTATGTACATGAAAATCAACATTTTCTATACTTTACAAATGATGGGACCCTCAACTTACAAATTCATCATAAAAGGACTCAGTAGTATAGAAGTAAAGGGAATAATGGTAGATACCCAAAATTGAGAGAGTGGAGGGTTTAGGAGAAAATGATTAGCAGATATAAGTATACACGTAAACAAGAGGAATAGGTTATGGAACAATGCATCACAGCTCAGCAAAAAAAAATGACAGTACACTATATACTTAAAAAAAAACCTGGCAGAACTACTAATATACACATCATAATGTAATATTCAATGTCCAATAGGAGAGATATGTCTATATCCATGATTTGATTATTACATCCTTTATGTATGCTATGAAAAAACATACTGTACTCCACAAAGATGAACACTTATGGAAACTAGAAATTATAACATAAAACTTTAAAAAGATGGGAAAGAAATAAAACATAAACAAATATTTCCCCCCCAATTTTGAGCTTCTGATCTTGGTTGTTCAGATGAACAGGACTCCCACATGGCTAACTGTGGTTTGAGTCCTGGACATGGTAGCTTGTTTTCTCACTTTCCTTCTCTCTCTGTGTGTGTGTCTCTCTCTGGTGAGTGCATGTGCTTTGTAGCAAGTTAAATAATAATAAATACAATTACATAATAATTCTTTTTTTTCTTTTTTATTTTTTTGGAGAGGTTTTTGCTATAGGGTGCATGCACTCACCAGAGAGAGACAGATAGAAAGCGAGAAATCACCCCCCAGGGGGGATGGCCACATAGCAATCCCTTCTCCTCCATTCTCCTCTCGGGATCTTGAGCACGCATGCACACGCACCCGGCGTGAGTTTAAGCCACCGGGTCCAGGACTCGAACTGCGGTCGACTATGTGGGAGTCCAGTGACATAGCCATTATGCTAACTGCAGGTCCCTTACATAATAATTCTTAAAAAAATACTTTGTCATATTGGTCAAGTGACATCTGATGTCATTTAGTTTGTGATGTTATATATAATAAGGTGAAGGAGCCACGGTAAAAATACTACTGATTACAATAAAATATTTCTTTTTATTTTATTTAAAATGTTCTCAAGGAAATTCTGGGAGGTGTTGGATATGTCTACTCCCTTGACTGTGGTGATGATATTATGGGTGTTTGAATATGTCCAAATTCATCAAGTTGTACACAGTAAATGCAATTATTTGTCTATCAATTATACCTCAATAAAACCAATAATAAGCAAATAAATTCTTCATAAAGCACCCTATTTTGATTGTATTAGGAAAAAAAAAACAGGAATAGTTATACTTAAAGAAACTCCAAGTGAAATGCTATTTACCTATCAATCTAGATTTTTTTTGAGAGTTTTTCTGCTATAGGGTGCACACGTTTGCCAGACAGAGAGACAGAAAGCGGCCATTCCAGGAGGATGGCCACACCTCAATCCCTTCTCCATTCTCCTCTCGGGATCTTGGGCATACATGTACACGTGCTTGGCATGAGTTTAAGCCACCCAGGTCCGGGACTCGAACTGTGGTTGACTACATGGGAGTCCAGTGACACAGCCATTACGTCAACTGCTGGTCCCTCAATCTAGATTTTTTAATATTCCTTTTTTTTTTTTTGAGAGATTTTTGCTATAGGGTGCAGGCACTCACTCCCAGGGAGGATGGCCATGCTGAAATCCCTTCTCCTCCATTCTCCTCTAGGGATTTTGGGAATGCACGCACACATGGTGTGTTAAAAGCCACTGGTCTAGGACTCAAACTGCAGTTGGCCATGTGGTAGTCCAGGGCCTCAATCACTACACTACCTGCTGGCTCCTACTTTTTTTTTATATTCTAAAATCAATCCTCAGATCAAGTTAGAGCTCAAGAAAATGTCATATTTAGACCACATTTACTTAGCCCTTACAGAATTACTCCCACTCATTTTTAGACTGTCATTACATTTTTTACTTTTATTGAAGATTTCTTACACAATCAGCCATATGAAACTCTGAATTCACTTGCTGAACTAAGGATACATCTATTATGTACTTGTGGTCACCTATAAAAGGTCTTCAATGGGCAATGTCTTTAAAAATATATTACATAGGGCCAGCAGGTGGCATGGTGATTAAGGGTGCTGGACTCCCACATGGCCAACTGCAGTTCAAGTCCCAGACGTGGAGGCTTGCTTTCTCTCTTTCTCGCTCCCCCTCCTTCCCTTTCCCTTCCTCCCTTTTTCCTTCCCTTCCTCCCTCTCTTACTCTATTCCTCTCTGGTCAAATTAAAATAAAGTAAAATAAAATAATTTAAAAAATTTAAAATATATTACAAAAAACATAATTATCAGTATCTCTTGATAATTACGTAACCCATTCAATTTTCCTTTTTGTTATGTCTTACAGGAAGCTCAGATCAAAATAGGATGCTCAATCATATAGGACTGTATTAGTCTTCATGATTAGCATACTTGCTTCTTTTATTCATGGCTTGACTTTACTTTTCTTTAATGATATTTAAATAACTTTATTGAATTTTGTTGTGAATTACTTCATTTTCTCCCAGAGTTGGCTATAAATAATAGCAAATAAAATAACAATAGGGATTTCTTAAAAGTTATTTTAAACCCAGGACCAGCAGTTAGCATAATGGCTACGGTCGTTGGACTCCTATGTAGTTGACCGTGGTTTGAGTCCTGGACCTGGTGGCTTAAATGCAGTACGTGTGTGCCCAAGATTCCAAGAGGAGAATGGAGGAAAAGGAATTGTGGCATGACCATCGCCCGTGGGGGGTGATTTCTCGCTTTGTATCTCTCTGTCTCTGTCTTTCTGGCGAGTGCACAAGCCCTATAGCAAAAAACCTCTTCCCCCCACACAAAAAAGTTATTTTAAACCCTTTATTATTGATCATATAGATAATGAGCATATAGCAAATAAGTTCAGTATAAAAACTTCTAGCACAGATCCCATTCCTGTTTTACAAATGGCTTTGGTTATGTTTATGTTGTAGCATATAGTTTACAGCAAGAACATAGTGTTTTAAGAACATTCAAAGAATATCTATTCCAAATAATATTTCACTACTGAATAAAGATCTTTTACTATACTATACTTACATCCGTTTGTTCATTGTACTTCTGTCCTACAGATCCAGAGTTTTGTCTTTTCTGTTCTAAAAAACTTCTTTGTTTATTTTCAACAATTCGTTTTCTTCTCTTAATGGTAGAATCTTAAATAAATGTCAGCATAATGTCAAAAATTATGCAGGTTGAACAGATAATATATATACCCACTGTAAACTTTCAAGTTACCTTCAAACATCACAGAGAACTTTCTACATTTCATTCATTCATTCATCCAGCAAACTTTCATTGAACTTCTCTTAAATGTTCTATGCGTTACACAGCTAAAATGATAAATTTGAAAACATTTCTGCTTCAAATAAATTAGGTTGGTGCAAAAGTAATTGTTTACATTGTTGAAATTTGTCATTTGATATTGGATACATTATTTTTAAAACTTTTTTTTTAAGTTTTTCTTTTTTTTTTTTTTAGAACTATTTTAACTTTATTTATTTATTTAATTTGACCAGAGAAGGACAGAGTGAGAATGAGAGAGAGTGAGAGTGAGTGAGAGAGAGAGAGAGAGGAAAAGTGAGAAAGCAAGCTCCCAGGCCCGGAACTGGAACTGTGGTCAACCATGTGGGATTTCAGAGCCCTTAATCTCCATACCACCTGCTGATCCCAGAACTACCTTCTTTGATTAAATGTCAGAAAAAATATTGGCTTCTCTTGATGAATATATGCATTTCATTCTTTATTTTTAAATTATTTTTTAAAGTTTTTGCTATACGGCACATGCACTCCCCAGAGAGAGACAGAGAGGGAAAGTAAGAAATCACCCTCCCAGGGGAATAGCCACACTGCAATCCCTCCTCCTCCATTCTCCTTTTGGGATTTTGGGTGCATATGCACATGTGCTTGGTGTGCTTTTTTTTTTAAAGCCACTGGGTCTAGGACTTTCACCTGTGCAGTTGGCCATGTGGGATCTAGCTGTCTTAATCACTATGCCACTTGTTACAACTACCATGCCATTGAAGGGTATATGTCCATTCTTTTATCAGCAAATGAGAAACTTTTTTTTGGAGAGATTTTCACTATAGGGCAGAGAGAGACAGAAAGCGAGAAATCACCCCCCAGGGGGGATGGTCACGCCGCACTCCCTCCCACCATTCTCCTCTCAGGATCTTAGGCACGTATGCACACGCGCCCAGCGTGAGTTTTAAGCCACCGGGTCCGGGATGCGAACCTCAGTCGACTACGTGGGAGTTCAGCGACATAGCCATTACGCTAACTGCTGGTTCCCTAAATGAGAAACTCTTAATATGCTGTTCTTTTATGCATCAAGTATTGGAAAAGATTAGGTGTTCTAATATATTTCATGATTAGCTCAGAGTCTGATAAATATTTGCTTGAAAATACATTTACTATACCTTTATTATATGGTTTTAGTAGAACTTGGAGCCATAGAGATTTGGATTAAAATACCAATTGAGCTACTTATTAGCTCTTGACTTTGATCTACTGCATTTCTTCTTATGCGAAATAAGGTTTTATTTTATCTTTAAAGCTTATTTATCTCTTTATAGAGAAAAAAGGACAGATATACACAGACAGACAGCATCCCCAACAGAGTCATACAGTCTTGATGCATCCCTGCCTTGAGCCAGCCTGTGTCATGGGCACATGCCTGCTATATTCAAGGAGTTCTCTACTTGAATAGTGAACCTTCCCACGTGGGGCTGTATTTATTATTATTTAACTTACCGTGGTGCCTCCATCTGGCCCTCAAAATAGGGTCTCTTTTGGTTGTGAGGTTTTAAATGAGACAACATGTATAAAGCATTTGGTCTTGTGACTGACACAAGACAGATACTCAAAAGGTAACTACCAATACTTATTCTTTATTTTACAACATCTCATCTGTATAAACCTTCATTTTTGGGAAATACTGTAAAAATTAAAATTACATTTTGAAACAGATAAAAAGAGAATAAAACTTAATGAATGAAGTAATTTTTTTAATGAGAAAGGCAAACATTTATTTAATGTATATGCAAATGTAAACTAATTGTATAAAATATGAACTCAAAAGAGGGGCTGGATGGTTGTTGAAAATAATATATCCTTTCTTTACAGAAGAAGAAAATGGGGAGACTAAATGGGTCCAACGCTTAGGGTTAACCAGTGATTCACTTTAGGAGTTGGACAGGAGTTATCGGAAGGTGAGGAGCAAGGGGTAAAACTGCATACAAAGGTTGTCTTGTTATGCACATAAAGTTCCTTAGGTAATCTTTCTCAGCTGCCCTTAAAAAAGGTGTCCTCTGGCCCAACACCCAGAGAAAAGTCAGATTCCATGTGCATCTGAGGTGGGCTTTGCCTGCTCCTTTACCCAGAAAAAGCCTCTTCCCCAAACCTCTCCTTCTGGTCCAACACCCACCAAAAAGCCAGAAGGTGGGAAGTAATGAATGATCCATCGGATGACCAGAAACAACCACCACAGACACACAAGGAATATGGGAAATCAAGAAAATAGAATTCTATGACTTTTTAAAAAACATTATTGGGAACCAGCAGTTAGTGTAATGGCTATGTCGCTGGACTCCCACATAGTCGACGGCGGTTCGTGTCCCGGACCCGGTGGCTTAAAACTCACGCCGGGCGCGTGTGTGTGCGTGCCCAAGATCCCGAGAGGAGAATGGAGGAGAAGGGATTGCGGCGTGACCATCGCCCCTGCGGGGTGATTTCTCGCTTTCTGTCTCTATGTCTCTCTCTGTCTGTCTGGCGAGCGCACGCGCCCTACAATGAAAATCTCTCAAAAAAAAAAAAAAAGACATTATTGATTTTCTTCAATGTTATGTCTTCCAGATTTAAGGATTTTTGTTTTCTTTTGAGTTGTTGGGTTCAGGAATTTGTTAAAGATTTTTTTTTAATTGAAATATAAACTTATCCCTCTTCGTGACCCCTTTGCAATTGGAAAATATTTGTGAACATTCTTATTTTGTGGCAGAATGGTTATTTGCATAAGTTCAATAATAGTATCTGTTGCCTTGAATCAGAAATTGAATTCTTACGGCGCTTTGTGCAAATAACAGACCAAATTGAGATTAACCTAATTTTTTTTCATAAATTAGTTAGTTTATACCTCTCTTTAGTAAGAGGAGGAATGGAGAGGGGAAAAAATTGTTTCAGAAGAAAATACAGTGCACTTGTCACTAGGTTCTAGCTTTGTCCATACTTTAAGATCTTTTGTGAATCAATAAAATATGAAAAAGAAAGAGCTTAGTATAGAAGGGAGGAAAAAGGGGAAGGAAAAAAATGGGTAGGAGTATGTTTAACTGATAAGTAATGAGAAGCTATTAGGGTGGAGGCCTGGGCAGCTTGGATGTGAGGATTGGTAGCCATGCCACAGTTGGCTGACGCAACCCGAATCTAGTCTTCATCAGACTTGTGCTGTACTCGGATCTAACCCAGATGTAGCACACGGCACTCTACTCAGCACATACATTCTGCTCTGCACACGGGACTCTATTCTGCATACGTCACCAGATGTTACGTGGCACACAAATCTGCCCTCCCCTTTAACCTTTACCATATGTGAACTGTTTACCTCTAAGACATTCCTCCTCCCTATTCTGTTATAAAAATCGCTAAGCCCTGCTCTAGTGCAAGAATTCTCTGGCCCGCCTCCTCCTCTCTTTTTCTCTGTTGGACCTCACCTGAGACCGCTCCCAATAAAGGCTCTATATTTCTATTTTCTTCGTGGTCAGCCCATTCCTTACACTGATAATAATGTATATAGTAATATCCTTATCTTGACTGACATGCATGGATTTTGTGTTGGAAAAAATAAATGTATACTGTAAAGACATGTGATAAAAAGTAAATTTAAATAAATGAAATAAAGAATAGCTGTCCTGGGTGTAGGCCTTTGGTTTTTCTTATATCTGGTTGTTTCATGAGAGAGAATTAACTTTTTTTTTTTTTTTAAGAGAGAATTTTGCTATAGGGTGCATGTGCTCCCCAGAGACAATGAGACAGAAAGCAAAAAATCACTCCCCAGTGGGGATGGCCACGCCTCAATCCCTTCTCCTCCACCCTCTTAGGATTTTGGGCATGCACACACATATGCCTGGTATGAGTTTTAAGCTGCTGGGTCTGGGACTTGAACAGCAGTCTACTACCTGGGAGGCCAGTGACAGTCTTGAGAAATAATTTTTTTAATCTAGATTTTTGTAGACAAGTATTGAATATTTTTACATTACAGTCTGTTATTTAACTTCCCATCTGCTAATGTGGCTTGTTTCCATTCAATTTAAGAAAAGTCTGTGCATACTAAATGCCAGTAGCTGTTAGAACCTCAGGAGACAGTGATGAATTACAAAAGCTTGCTGTCTAGTTGAAGAAGACTTTAAATGTAACATTTTAAACAATTTTATATATTAGGTTGTTAGGAAAGTCATGACTTATTTTTCTATTAATGCAATAATGTGTCATGACTGTTCCAATGACCCAATATTTATTCATATGTTTGGAAAAAAAAAACAAACCAGCTTTTCTGCTTGCTTCAGTCCTATTTCTCTCTCTCTCTGTCTTCTCTGTAACAGAGGGATTGCACATGTGTGCATGACAGAGAATTCCCCACGGGCATGTGCATACCCAGCAAGTTTACAAGCTGCTGAGGCCAGGCCTGGAACTGTAGTTGGTCACATGAGATTCATCTTCCTCTGTGCAGTACTAAAACCCTGTGCTACGGGGATGCCCCCAGCCCAACTATTTCTCAATAGGTAACTGACTCCTACTAGTTGGGAAACTTGTAAGCTCCCAGTCCATTCTTTCAGACGAGGAAAGTACTTTCATGAGGAGTTAACCACCTCTTAAGGGCAGAGGCATTGCATAGAGAATTAATCTTCAGAAAAATTTAAGGCAATGGTATAATTTTTTTCCTCACATAAAAACCAATATAATGGGTCACTGAAAAAGTCATGACATACTCATCTATGACACAAAATATGTCATGACTTTTCTGAAAACCCAATAGAAGTACATCTGCTGTAATTTTAGGAAGAGGATGGGAGGATTAGGTACATCTATTATTAGCGCATAGAAATTCAATTTAACAAACATTCTAAAGAAAAATATAGGACTATATTATAATTACATTTATTCACTTATTTAGAATACTTTAAACAATATTCTTATCATTTCATTGTGCTTATCTTGAAAGAAAATTTGACTACCACAGCAATGAAATAATAATATGGAAGAGAAATTTATCCTTATTTCTTATCTTTCTTTTATCCTAACAAGAAAAATAATGGAAAAAAAAATGAAGGCTGGCAAAAGTTTCTAATTTTAGTTGAGCACAGGCTGGTTCACATAGATTTAAAAAAAGAGTTGGGACAGCAGGTGGCATCGTGGTTAAGGTGCTGAGCACTCCCACATAGCTGTCCGCGGTTCGAGTCTTGGACCTGGTGGCTTGCTTTCTCACTGTCTTTCTCTGTCAAATGAAAATGGTTGAATAAATAAATAAAATTAAGTAAATAATTCTTAAAAAAAAAGAGTTAAAATTTTAAGGGAGGTAAGTTACCTCTACAACACTAAGTTATTACTTCAAAATTAATATTATATAGTGCACACTGCCATATCTCAAGAAAATTGTCACATGAATTTAAAGAGCTGTATATTATATCTTCAAAAGAAAGAAATGTATTCTTACCAATAGCCTTCTTATTTTGACACAGGACATTATGCTCTTTTTTCCACAAGGAAACCGACTGTTCTTTAATATTTTTGAAAGTCTGACAACTTTCTTCACAAACAGGACTTCTTTGAGTGCAATACAATGTTCCATCTTGCTGGGTAACTGTCTGAGTATCATTTGGATGATTTATTTTTGCTAAAGTTTGGCACTCAGAAGAACAGTAAGACGGCAGAGATGGTATCACAGTGACAAGGTCAGAATAAGCATCTGAAAATGGAGCACTTTCTTGATTCCACTGGTTCAAACTATGTTCTGGTGGAAGCATATGTTCTGAATTAAAACAGTTACGGGTAATAACGTTTTGAGAATTATCAGGCATTACTGACTGACACTGAGACACCTGCATATTTGTACCACTTTTAATATTCAGTGGAGGTTTAGGAGGAGGATGAGGTATAATTAGTTTACCCTGAGCTTCTATGAATGCCTTGGTTTTGCTTGCAGACTGTGGCTGAATGATGGTGCCTTTTCTGTTGGTATACAGAAAGCCTGTTTGGACTTTTGCAGATCCGGTTCTTCTAATTACTTTAGTTCCACCTCTTTGTGGATTACCTTTCTGAGTGTTAGAATCACCATTATGTAGAGGGGTTTTACTTTCCTCTTTTCCTGAGGCTGGCCAAGCTTGTTTAGTAAAGTTACAATGTGAAGGTTTAAAACAGTTCAAAGGCACATGGTCTGTTCTGGATTCTCCAAAAGCAGTGACATTATCAGAGACAGAATCATCCTTTGACTTCTCTTTCTCAGCAGAATTTACAGCAGAAGCAGGAACACTAATTATGTTGCTACTAGCACTACTTTTAATATGGAATTGCTGAGACCACTGTTGAGTCATTCCTGTTCTATTTTTCAGTGAATGACTGTCTTCAGCACTGTTTCCTATACCACCAGTTTCGTCAAACCACCTTAGTTTTTTAATAGTCCTTGGGATTTCTGCATCTTTTCCTTTTTCCTTCGTTAATTCAATACTATCTCTGATATCTGCTGCCTTCTGATTTCCAAACTTAAAGCCCTGGTTTATAATTAGTGTCTTAAGATAATTACATTCATATTTGGATTCTTTCTTTAAAATACTTTTAAGAAATCTCACACCATTTCTCTCATGAATGTTGTATTTCATTTTCTTAGGTTGACCAACTAAGTCATAATTAGAAATCACATTGGACAATGATGTTTCAGCTATTTTTTGTTTTTTATCTTTTGAGTCAGAATTGTGAGATATACAGGCAGCTTGAAAATTGTCTGAAGCTAAATGTAACTCTTCCTTATTACAATTAAAATATTTTATCTTTTCCCCTTTAACATCTTTCAGGTCCTCTAACTTATCAGAACACTGTACTGCGGCAATTTCTTTAATGTATATACTGCTCTTTGCTGAAGGCCTAGATGATTGTGATTTAGATGGCAAAACCAAAGGTGTTGCCTCTGGAACAGATGAAGTAGGAGTTGAAGTTGCTCTCGTTTCTTGAGTTAATTCGGAGTATTTCTCTTGGTCGGAAAGTATAGCCACTTCCTGTGACAGAGAATCTGGAATGGTCCAGGATTTGCTGAATTTAAATGTTGGGCTCTCAGTAACTGAGGATTTCTCCCTTTTGAATGCTTCAGCAGTGGAGTCAGTTGTCTTTGTGACGTTAGTATCAGGGGTCTGCTCACTTTTTTTATCTAGTACAAATATAGGTGGACTATATATGAAGCTTACTGAATTATTAGCAGTATTTGTGGATCTTTCCATGGTTCTTGAAGTAGACAAATTTTCTTTTTTATTAAAATGTTCCCATGATGGTAGAACAGTAGGTTTACTTAAAATATCTGAGGAAAGTGTGAAAGTCTGAGTATTTGGGACATCTAAATTTGTAAGCCAATTATTGATATGTTGTGTTTTGGAGGATGACAGTTTATCTCCATCAAAGCAGCTTACATTAGCTGACTGTAGATTTGCTGACTTGAAGGAAATGGAATTCTGTTGGATTGGTGTAGAAGGCTCCTTATTAAGTGTTAAATATATTTCTTCATGTTCTCCAGCTTCAAGACTGTCTATGCTCGACAAGGTTTCAGAATTGGTTATCTGATTAACTTCATCACAAAATTTCTGGGGGAAGAAAAAGCCAAAATTAATGACTCAAAACACCATTGTCACTAAGTCCAAATCTTGTTATATAAAATAGACTACTATGACCATAAATAGTGTAGGTATATAAATACTCTATATCCCTGCAGCAGTCTTTAGGGTAAAAAAATGAGAGGGGCATGCCCAAGGTCCTGAGAAGAGAATGGAGAAGAAGAGATTGTGGCATGGCCATCTCCTCTGGGGGGTGATTTCTCACTTTCCCTCTCACTGTCTCTGCCTCTCTCTCTCTGTCCAGCAAGTGCATGTGTCCTAAGGCAAAAACTCTACCAAAAAGAAAAAAAAAAGAATTTTATTATTATTATTCCATTTAGATGTGGGATTTCTTTCTTTCTTTTTTTTTTTTTTCTTTTTTTGGGAGAGGTTTTTGCTATAGGGCGCATGCGCTCGCCAGAAAGACAGAGAGACAGAGAGACAGAAAGCGAGAAATCACCCCTCAGGAGGGGTGGCCATGCCACAATCCCTTCTCCTCCATTCTCCTTTTGGGATCTTGGGCACGCACGCACATGTGCCCGGTGTGAGTTTAAGCGACCGGGTCCGGGACTCGAACCACGGTCGGCTACTTGGGAGTCCAGCGACATAGCCATTACATTAACTGCTGGTCCCAATATGGGATTTCTTGAAGGTTTTGGGACAGCAATTGAAATTTTGAAAAATAGTTATTTACTAATTATATTTTTTCCTGAAATATTTATTAGACTTGAATAAAGCTTCTAAAGCACTAATGCTAGCTTCCTGTTGGTGGAGACTACATCTTTTTATAAAAGTTAATCTTGTGGTCTACAGTAAGGTTTTCAATTTTGGTTGCTTGTTAGAACCACAAAATGACTTGCAAAAATATCTATGCTCATTGGGGCCAGCAGGTGGCATGGTGACTAAGGCACCATGGCCTACCATGACTTGGCTCGAGTCCCAGACCTGGTAGCTTGCTTTCTCGCTTTCCTTCTCTCTTTCTCTGTCTCTCTCTTGTGAGCACATGTGCCTTAGAGCAAACTTAAAAAAAAAAAAATCTACACCCGGGGCCAGCTAGTGGAATGGTATATAAGGCAACTAGATCCCATAGGACCAATTGCATGGCTCCAGTACCACAGCTGGGGACTTTTAAAACATGCCGAGTACGTGTGTGTGTGCCCAAAATCCAGAGAAAAGAATGGAGAGGAAGAGATCGTAGTGTGGCTACCCCCTTGGGGGATACTGACTCACCTGCCCTCTCTCTTTGTCTGTCTGTCCCTGGAGAGTGCTTGTACCCTATAGCAAGATTAAGAAAACAAAACAAAACAAAACAAACTATGCCCAGTTTCTGATGATTTAATATACTGGTATTAGATTTCAAAAAATTTCCTAGATAATTCTAATATACTTTTATGGTTAAGAACTATTAAACACTTACTTTTTAGAGATTTAGCAAAGTAATAATATCCATAAATTTCATAGGCATCCTCATAGATATTTCACTGATCTTTCAAAGAAACTTATCAATCTTTAATACAATTTCATGATCACTTCCAAGTATGGTAAATGACTGAAAATAATCCCGATTTCTCACACATATCTGGAATCCATTAATCTGTATCACATGTATAAATTTTAAGAAGATATAAAATTGGGGGAACCAGCAGTTAGCGTAATGGCTATGTCGCTGGACTCCCATGTAGTCGATTGTGGTTCGCATCCCGGACCCGGTGGCTTAAAATCGACGCCAGGCACGTGTGCGTGCGTGCCCAAGATCCCAAGAGGAGAAGGGATTGTGGCGTGGCCATCCCCTCTGGGGGGATGATTTCTCGTTTTCTGTCTCTCTGTCTCTGTCTGTCTGTCTGGCGAGTGCATGTGCCCTATAGTGAAAAAACCTCTTTCTCAAAAAAAAAAAAAAGATATAAAATTGGAAATCTAGTCAAAATGTTGAATTAACCAAAATAATATTAGTAGCCCTTAAAATTTATCACAAATTTTCAAAAACACAAAAATATTCTGATACTAGATAAAAAGATATTCTTTTACTAACCCAGAAAATAAACCAAGAAATCAAGGCAATAGGTTACAGAATAATAATACCTTAGTATATATGGCTATTTATAAATGACATATAACTATGAAATAAGTTTTTTTTTTTTTTTCTGGAGGACACATGCATTTGCCAGAGAGAGAGAGAGAGAAAAACAGAGGGAAGGAGAGGGGGATAGAGAGAAGGAGGGGAGAGAAAGATGGTGAGAGAGGGGTAGGCAAAGACTTCTTAAGTAAGACACCCCAAAGCACAGATAATAATCCCAAAAATAAACAAGTGGGATTACATCAGATTAAGAAGTTTCTGCACAGCAAAGGACACAGTAACTAGTGTGACTACACAATCCTGGAAATGAAAAGAAAGGGAAAGTGAGAAAGCAAACTGCCAGGTCCAGGACTCTAACTGCATTCAGCCATGTGGGAATCCAGCACCCTTAGCCACCACACCACCTGCTGGCCCCAATGAAAGAATTAAAAAAAAATAATTATTTTATTGGGACCAGCAGTTAGTGTGCATGACCAAGGTCCCGAGAGGAGAATGGAAGAGAAGGGATTGTGGTGTGGCCATCCCTCCTGGGGGGTGATTTCTCGTTTTCTGTCTCTCTGTCTCTCTTTGTCTGTCTGGTGAGCACACATGCCCTATAGCAAAAAAACTTCTTCAAAAAATTATTTTATTTAACTTTATTTATTTACTTAGTTTAACTTGACCAGAGAGGGACAGAGCAAGAGTGAAACAGAAAGTGAGAAAGCAAACCTCCAGGTCCGGGACTCAAACCATGGTCAGTCATTCAGGAGTCCAGCACCCTTAACTACCATGTCACCTGCTGGTCCCAGTATTTTTGTAAACTATGCCCCAAATAAGGGACTGATAACCAGAATACATTGGGAACTCAAGTGGCTTACCTGTAAAAAAATGATTAATCCAATTAAAAGGTGGGAAAATGAGCATAATAAACAATTCTCTAAGGAATACATATGAACAGCCAAAAAGTATATGAAAAAATGCTCAACATCCCTCATCATAAGGAAGATGGAGATACCACCTAACCCTCAGAGAGAATGGCAAAGATTAAAAAAACAAAAACTGCTGGGACCAGCGGTTAGCGTAATGGCTATGTCGGTCGCTAGACTCCCATGTTGTCAACAGTGGTTTGTGTCCTGGATCCAGAGGCTTAAACTCACGCTGGGCTCATGTGCGTGCGTGCCCAAGATTCCAGGAGGAGAATGGAGAAGAAGGGATTGCAGTGTGGCTATTCCCCTTGGAGGATGATTTCTCACTTTCTTTGTCTCTCTCTGTCTTTCTGGTGAATGCACGTGCCCTATAGCAAAAACTTCTCAAAACAAAAAAAAACAAAAACAAAAAGAAACAAAAATTGCTAAGTGTTGGTGGGGTTATGGTAAAAGGGGAACTCTCCTAAACTGTTTGTGGGAATGTGAATTGGTCCAGCTACTGTTGAGAATAATATGGAGGTTCCTCAAAGACCTACAAATAGAACTACCATATAATCCATTAATTCCACTCCTAGGTATCTACCCAAAGGACAGGAGAATACTCAGTCAGAAAAGTACTTGCACAGTATGTTTACTGTGGCATTATTCATGATTCCTAAGACATGGAACCAACTCAAATGTCCATGAACAGATGAATGGATTGAAAAGGTATAGCACATACACTCTATGGAATACCATTCAGTCATAATAAACAAGACGACCCCGGTATTTGATAGAAAGTGGACTAATGTGGAAGATCTCTTGCTGAGTGAAGTGAGTCAGACTATGAAAGAGAGACACTGTATGTCTCCACTTAATATATTTTGACTGTCTGCATTCTATGGTAGAGAATAAGAGATTGGAGGACATAAAAACATTGAAAATTGTTATGGATGGGGCTGGCAGGTGATGTGGTGGTTAAGGTGCTGGACTTCCAAAGGGCCAACCACCGTTCAAGTCTTGGACCTGGTGGCTTGCGCTCTCACTTTCTCTCTCTCTTTCCTTCTCTCGTCAAATTAACAACAACGAATTAAATGAAATAAATAAATAAATATTAAAAAAATAGTTTTGGACATTGGAGATAGTATGAAATGAAGTTGGGAGAAGGGAAGAGTCTAGGGAAGGTAATTAGGGAGCAAAAATAGAGAGGTAAGACATTTGTGGGATACAGAAATGGTTTATTGCCCATTGATAATGATGATGTATATAGTATTCTCAATTAGACTGGTCTGAGGTGTATTTCATGTCAGGTAAATTCTCTACACAAGCTAAATGATATATAGTGACTGAATATATAAATAATAATAATAAACTATTAAAAAAAAGAAAAAGAAAGAAATCCCCATGGGCAATGGCTATGCTATAATCCATTCTCTTTCATCTCTCTCACCTTTTTGAAATTTGGGTATGCATGCACATGTGCCTGGTGTGTTTCTTAGGCCCCTTGGTCTGACACTCAAACCACAAGGTCGGCCATGTAGGATCTGGGTGTTAACCATCAGATCACAGAGCTGGCCCAGTGAAATAAGTTTTGAAAATGATTTATGAGAGCTTTATATTTCTAATATTTATACCCTGCTTTATCTCATCCTACAACTCTCTAAAGGTAACAGCTACTTAGGAACTAGCAGATGGCATAGTGATTATGTTGCTGGACTCCCACATGGCTGACCACAGTTTGAGCCCTGGACCTGGTGCCTTCAAAATCACACTGGGTGCGTGTATGTGTGTGTGTGCCCAAGATCCCAGGAGAAGAATAAAGGAGACGAGACTATGCTGTGGTCATCCCCCCTAGGGAGGTGATTTCTCACTTTCCCTCTCACTTTGTCTGTCTCTTCGGTGAGTGCACATGCCCTGAGGCAAAAAACAAACAAACGAACAAAAATACAAAAAACAAAAACAAAAACAAAAAACAAAACAAAAAACCTTTTTAAAAAAAGTGAGTTACTCAATCCAATCAGAAAAACAAAGCAAAGCACAGCTACTTTAATACCTGTTTTTGGCACTGAGTTATTTATTTCAAATAAATAATTGAAAATGACTATGAATCTAGGCCTGGAGAGTTTCCAATGAGATTGTATCTAATAAGACATAGAAATCTGGGTGAGAAGGTCCCTTTAGAAATAAGTATAATGTGGGACTAGCAGTTAGCATAATGGCTACGTTGTGAGACTCCCATGTAGTAGACTGTAGTTCGAGTCCCAGACCCAGTGGCTTAAACTCACGCTGGGCGCATGTGCATGCGTGCCCAAGATCCCAAGAGGAGAATGGAGGAGAAGGGATTGCGGCATGGCCATCCCCCTGGGGGGGTGACCTCTCACTTTCTGTCTCTCTGTCTTGTTCTGTCTTTCTGGCGAGTGCACATGCCCTATAGCAAAAACCTCTCCAAGAAAAAAAAAAAGAAAAATAAAGAAGAAATAACTATAACGTTCATGGTTCCAAGATTTCTTCTGTTGGCATAGGTCTGTGAAGGTCTCATCTCACAAAATACCTCAAAAGAAGTTTGGCGGCTTCTGATTTTATAAACCAAACTTTATTTTTACCAGAATTTTTTCCACCCATGAGCAATGAAACATCATGATTAGTTTCAAGTTTTACTTGTAAGTAAGTTACATTATTGGTTTATTGTAATTTTTCCCCCTGTATGCAATCTTTTTTAGCCTTAACTTGATTTTTAAAAATAAGTATTTAATTTTATTTATCATTATTATTATTATAAAATCTGATACAGGTACTCACCAGAGAGAGACATAGAGAGAGAGAGAGAAAGAGAGGTAAAGTGAGAAAGCAAGCTGCCAGATCTGGGACTTGAATTGTGGTTGGCTATGTGGGAGTCCAGCACCCAAACCACTATGCTACCTGCTGGTCTACTTTAACTTGGTTTTGATATGCCTTTGGGTGGCATGTATATGTAACTTATTTAAATCATGATTTATTTAAATATTTCCTCTGGCCTTTTGTGGGATTTTAATTAGATATGTTGACTATTTGATATATTGTCTCACAGGTCACTAATCTGTTCATTTTTTCCACCAGTGCTTCAGTTTAGATAAATCCTATTACTGTCTTCAAGTTCACTGACCTCTTTTTCTCCAACGACTGCATTGTGAAGCCTATCTGATAAATATTTTATTTCATATATTATGTTTTTCAGATCTAGAAGTTCTATTCAGATATTTTAAAAAATCTTTCATTATATTCATTTTTATTTCAATTTCTTGAAAATGCTTATAAAATAGCTTTAGATTTCTTATTTGGTAATTCCAGCATCACTGTCATTTCTGTCAGATTATATTGACTAATTTTCTCCTGATAATAGATTTAATATTTTCCTGCTGCTTCATATGTCTGGTAAGTTCCGCCTGAATGTTAGATCCACTGTGAGCATTATGTTGTTGCATGACTGGTTTTCACAGTCTTTTTTTTTTTTCTTTTTTTTCTTTTTTTAGAGTTTTTTTGCTATAGGGTATATACACTCACCAGAAAGACAGACAGAGACAGAAAGTGAGACCCCCCCGCGGGGAAATGGCCACACACAGTCACTTCTCCTCCATTCTCCTCTTGGGATTTTGGGTATGCATGCACACACACCTGGTGTGAGTTTTTTTTTTTTTTTTTTTTT
>NW_006159759.1:1075019-1088255 GCF_000334495.1 Tupaia belangeri chinensis
TGGAGAGATTTTCACTGTAGGGCGCGTGCGCTCGCCAGACAGACAGAGAGAGACATAGAGACAGAAAGCGAGAAATCACCCCCCAGGAGGGATGGTCACGCCGCAATCCCTTCTCCTCCATTCTCCTCTTGGGATCTTGGGCACGCACGCACACGTGCCCGGCGTGAGTTTTAAGCCACCGGGTCTGAGACGCGAACCGCGGTCGACTACGTGGGAGTCCAGCAACATAGCCATTACGCTAACTGCTGGTTCCCTGGTATGAGTTTTAAGCTGCCGGGTCTGGGACTAGAAATGCATTGACTACATGGGAGTCCAGTGATGTAACCATTATGCCATCTGTTGGCCTCCATGGTCTTCTTTAAGAGAAAGTTAAGGTGTTTTTGAAAGGCAGTTAGATTACTTGTTGACTTTGTTTTGAGGCCAGAGAGGGTAAGAGAATGCAAGAAAGCAAGTTGCCAGGTCTGAGACTTGAACCACGAACAGTCACGTGGGAGTCCAGCACTCTTAACCACCATGCCACCTGCCAGCCCCTCTGTATTATATTTTCAAGTTGCTTTTTATAATATAATCACTCACAATGGTATTTATATTTCATAGTACTTTCAAATAATTTTCATGTTTTCAGAAAATAGTAGTGATTAAGCATATTTTTTCAAGTAGAAAAGAGATGGAAAAAAATAATAAAAAAGCAGAGAGAAAAATAGATAAAATTTTAAAAAGTTTTTAAGAGAATTATTTTATTAGTTATTATTATTTTTAATTTGACCAGACAGAGACAGAGAGAGAGAGAGAGAAAGGGAAAGTGAAAAAGCAAGCCGCCAGGTCCAGGCCTTAAACTGCAGTTAGCTATGTGTGAGTACAACACCTTAACCACTGGGCCACCTGCTGGTCCCAAAATAAAAAAACAAACAAACAAACAAACAAAAAAACAAACTCTTGAAGCCAGTTGATGGTGTAATAGTTGTGTTGTTGGACTCCCACGTAGTCGACTGCAGTTCAAATCCTAGACCTGGAGGCTTAAAACTCTCTCTGGGGGAGATGGCAGGTGGCATGGTGATTAAAGGCACTGGAGTCCCACATGGCCAAACACAGTTAGAGTCCTGGACTTGGCAGCTTGCTTTCTCATTCCCCCACCTCCCCACTCTGTCCCTCTCTTCAAATTAAAATAAATAAATAAAATAAAGTTAAAAATAATTCTTTAAAAACAAAGACAAAACACCTCACTCTGGTGTTTCTATAGGAAACACGTATGTGCGTGCCCAAAATCCTGAGAGGAAAATGGAGGAGAAGGGACTGAGGCGTGGCCATTCCCCTGGAGGGTGATTTCTTGCTTTCTGTCTCTCCATCTCTCCAGCGAGTGCTCATGCCCTATAGCAACAATTTCTCTTAAAAAGATTTTTTTTTCTCTAGTATCTGTGATAAATGTGTGCTGATTTATTTATACTCTCTTTCATGGCCTATCTTTGGCTAACATTTCTTTATGGAAAATACTGCAAAAAGTAGGACAGAATTACTACTAGAATTTGAAATATTAGTAACATATTTATAATTTCATACTTGCAAACTGCTTAGATGCTGGTCTTCTAAGAGTTTCTGAGTTTCTTCCAGTTTACGCTGGAACATGTTTTTGTTGGTAGCCAAGTTTGCCCTGCTATTTTCCTTCATTTCTTTACCATGATTAATTTTGCATAAGAGATGTTTCTGTTGCATATGATTATCTTTTGGCAATGCTGAAGGCAAGGCAGAATTTACAGCTCTGTGAATTAGACATAAAATATACTTAGTACATATAAATAAAATCAACTTCTTTCTCTAAGTATACAAATGACACACTTGTGTAGCATGTGTGTGTGTGTGTGTCTAGATAATCACATATAAGGATAATGGAGAAATATACAGACAAGCTAGAAAGGGAATTTAAGTCAATCAATAGTAGAATAAAAACAGGATGTGACTGGAGTACAAATAAAGAACACCACCTTTGTGTAGGAATGCCAAATTATTCACGGCTTTCATCATTATATCCTATTCCTCTATCATCTGGTATAAGGGTAGAAATAATTCCTATAGAAAGGTAGAGTTAGTCCTCAGTTCTTAAAGAGCATTCCTATAAAGATAATATATGCTGCATTACCCTTTGATCTGAGTTTATGTCATGACTGGTAGGTACTCTTATAACCTTAATAGAGTTAGTTGACGAGTCAAGCCAATAGAAAATATGAAAACTGCTTGTAAGGGTAGGAAGGAATTTCCTCCCTACTCAACTGGCTTGAGACCTTGACTCTAACTCATTGTACATACTTATTTTTATTTGGTTTAGAAATATAATCAGGAATATAAATGTGGCTTTTTACAAAAGAGGTATTCTTAATACAGTCTACTACTAGTGTGCCAAAGTGCCACCACAAATTTATCAATGTATGACATCATCTTCTCTAAGAATTTTGTATCATCTGGAAACCTATAATGTTATGTTTAAACATATACATAAAATAAAAAGCAAATTACTATGGAAGTTTAGGGGGAGAATGGGATGGGATGAAGATACCATGTAGCTGACTATCTAGTGCATTAGAATAGTGAGAATCCCAAAGATACTTATTCTCAATTAAATCAAATTATTGCCAATTCAGTGAGGATAAAAATGTGGAAGGCAACACAGGGCCACATGTGACATAAACCTATCTCCAATACCCATATATATGAATTTATTTGGACAAACTAGAACAGTCAAGGTCAAAGAGTACTAGAATCCTAACTATTCCTTTGTGATCACAGAGAAATCAGGGAGAACAAGGTGTTTAGTACAAGTTCCTAAACATTGAGAATATGTTTCGGTCTTCATTTTGTACTTTCCTGTTCTTACATATACTTCCCCTTTGTCACCCTTCCCCCCAAAAATATTGCTAAATCTACAAAACGTCTAGTAAACTCAATTTATTTACCTTTAAAGTTGTCGTCTCTCAACTTTTTCTTCTCTATTCTTTTCTTCTCTACTCCACTTTCTTCTCTTCTCTTCTCTACTTTCTTCCCCCAGTGAGGAGGATTGAAGGGATGAATAGGAATAAAAGGAGCCGGGGAGGTAGAAATAAAGGGAGAGAGAAGTATGGGGGGAAAGGAAGAAGAAACAGGAGAAATTGGAGAGGGAAAAGCAAAATATGTTGGAGGCAAACATGGAGAAGAAGATGAATGCAAAGGAGAGGGGTAAAGAGGGACAGATGAAGGATGTAAAGATGGAGAAGTAGTAGAAGGTGAAGAAGAGGAAAGAAAGGATGATGAAGATGAAAACACTCTAGAGGGTGAAGAGGAGGATGCGGAAGTTGAAGGAGATGACGACAAGGAAGAGGAAGGAGAATGGCAGAGAGGAGGATGGGCTGGAGTTGAGGCAGGTGGATGGTCTACAAAGACCTGGGGCTGATTAGACAATGCTGTGGTTTGTGGAACAGATTGCTGGACTGACTGAGAAGGATCCAAGCTAGCAGGATGTTTAGGCAATGCAGTGTTATAAGAAAGGGTGGGGAGTGGTTGATGAAGGGGATGACTGGATAAACAAGAAGGCTTCAAAACAGGGAGAGCTTCCAAAGGGGCTGGGGATACAACCAATCGAGCTGGAAGGGAACGACGAACAAGGGTGGGCATTAGAGTGGCAGGGGTAGAACGCTGTGCTGGAAGGAAATGCTTGGGTCTGAACGTTTTGTAGAATAGCTTGTTTTGTGGGTCAGGATCAGGAATGACTGGAGAACTTTGGGGTGGGTGGGGTAGATGGTCTGGTGGACCAGATGAAACTGGGGCAGGGAGTCGAGGGAAAGTGCTAGAAAAGCTAGAAGTAATTGGGGCTGGAGGGCGAGGAAGATACTTAATTGGGTAAGCCAATAATGGTGCTGGTAAGGAAGTCTTTGGAAGAGCAGAGGGAATAGGTGGATGGATAGGCAGGGAATGGGGCTGGCGGATGGGAGAAACAGTTGGGTAGCTAGGAAGAATCTGAGAATGGTGAGATAGCAATGGGGCCCGTGAAGGAGAAAGCTGACCAGGTAAGTAGGGATCAGGTGAGGAGATTGCTGGACAGGCAGGGGTGGATCTGCATAGGTGGAAAAGTATTTGGACAGGCAGGTAGAGAGACAGCCTTGTTAAGATGATTTTTTTTTCTTTTTTATTTTATTTTTGGTTTATTGGGCTGACACAAGGGTTTTGACTCATGGTATTTATTTATTTATTTTTTTGTCCCTAGGGTCCACATGTGATGTTCCTTTGGTCAAAGAGTGTCCTCTAACATTGACTGAGAAATGTACAAAGCTTTTTCAAGTTTCCCTGTTCTCATTCCTTGCTGTTAAAGTATTTTAACTTTCTAGAAATTTGCTAATCATTTAGATACATAAATATGGGCTGTGAAATCTGGTTTAAAGCATTGGTACAAAGGGTAAACAGAGGTTAAAAAAAAACTGCTCAACTCTGGCCAGATTTCATAGAGTAGCATGGGGTGCAGGATCAAATGTACAGGTGGGGAGATTGCTGGACAGGCAGGGGTGGATCTGCATAGGTGGAAAAGTATTTGGACAGGCAGGTAGAGAGACAGCCTTGTTAAGATGATTTTTTTTTCTTTTTTATTTTATTTTTGGTTTATTGGGCTGACACAAGGGTTTTGACTCATGGTATTTATTTATTTATTTTTTGTCCCTAGGGTCCACATGTGATGTTCCTTTGGTCAAAGAGTGTCCTCTAACATTGACTGAGAAATGTACAAAGCTTTTTCAAGTTTCCCTGTTCTCATTCCTTGCTGTTAAAGTATTTTAACTTTCTAGAAATTTGCTAATCATTTAGATACATAAATATGGGCTGTGAAATCTGGTTTAAAGCATTGGTACAAAGGGTAAACAGAGGTTAAAAAAAAACTGCTCAACTCTGGCCAGATTTCATAGAGTAGCATGGGGTGCAGGATCAAATGTATCATCATAAATACATGGATATTGGAGATAGAAATCTAACAATATCATTTTGTTAAAGTATAAATATTTAATATGGGAGAACATATACCCTTTCTTACCCTGTACCTACCAGAGGGTAAAGTATATTAGCTTTGTGATAAGGATTTGGTTGTGACAGATTATTTCTTATATTTTAAATTTTAGTTCTTATTAATATCCTTGTATCATATTAATTACTGAAGCAGCGCCTGTGTTCACAGAAAGGTTAAGCATTAAGTGCCCTCCACTTTTTCATAACTTTGTCTCTTTAAGATTATCACATTACCAATATCTTAAATTACTTGAAAATTATTTTTATCTAAAATTGTTTTTCTACATCAAAACAATCTTCATGAGTACTGAAAAGATTTTTGAGTTTAAATGCATTTTATTTTTAGACAACCTACATGACATGTTTTTTTCTGTAAAAACAAAGCTGAAGTTTTAGAAGCACACTGTTTCTTGTCATTACTTTATTTCTTAAAGCATTTTACATTGATAGTCTAACTGAAAATGTATTTTAATGTAATAATGGTTTATCAATATTTGTAACTTAATTATATCTATCCATCCATCCATCTATCTATCTATCTATCTATCTATCTATCTATATGTTTCTTTTTTTTTTTTAGAGAGATTTTTGCTATAGGGCACGTGCGCTCACCAGACAGATAGAGAGAGACAGAGAGACAGAAAGCGAGAAATCACCCCCCAGGGGGGATGGCCACGCCACAATCCCTACTCCTCCATTCTCCTCTCGGGATCTTGGGTGCGCACGCACACACGCCTGGCGTGAGTTCAAGCAACCGGGTTTGGGATGCAAACTGCAGTCGACTACATGGGAGTCCAGTGACATGGCCATTACGCTAACTGCTGGTCCCATAACTTAATTATATGAGTATTTCCACTAACATAATACATGATTCTTAATATTCCAATATCTCATATTTGTATGGCATTTTATAGTTTACAAAGTACTTTCATATATATTACTTAATATTCTTCAGAATCCGTGGAGAGAAATCCAACTTTTTAATAAGTAAACTACAGTGTTCTCTACATATTGTATGTATTTGTTATTTCCTAAATACATAACATTTATGTTCCATATGTGTGTGTGTGTTTGTGTATATATACACACATATAGATACACATTATCATAAAGCCAATGGTCATAATCCCATATTACAATAATAACATAAAAATGAACAGATAATTTCTCATGAAACAGATCATGTATATGTTATTTAATGATCCGAGCAAATATTTGCTATAATAACTATATGTTTATTTGTTAGAGTGAGATGAAGTTGTTCTGAAAGTTTAATTTTTCTAAGATTCTAAGCAACTGTTCACTGTTGAACAAGAAAAATGGCTATGCTTTCATTCACAGTACAAAATTTCTTAAAAAGAATTCTTTATTATTACTTTTAAATTTGCTAAAGGGCAAATACACTCACCAGAGAGAGAGAGAAGAGGAGAGGAGAGGAGAGGAGAGATAAATATAGAGGGGAAAGTGAGACGCCAGGACCAGGACTTGAACCGCAGTCAACCATGTGGAAGTTCAACACCCTAACCATCACACCACTTGCTAGCCCCCAAAAGAGGTTTTTAAAATGTGAAAATATATGATAACACAACCTGCATTAAAAAATGCTCATTATTTCTTTATTAATTGGTTTAGAATTAAAAAAAAAATTTTGCCAAAGGGCTTATGCACTTCCCAAAGAAACAGAGACAGAGAGAGGTGAAGAGGGAAAAAGCACCCCTCAATGGGGCATGGTCAGGTCATAATTCTCTTCTTTTCTTTCATCCTGCTGGGATTCTAGGCATAGACATACAAGCCCTTGGTGTCATGTTTTCCAAACTGCTGAAGCCAGGATTCCAACTGTGTGGTTGGCCATGTGGAATCCAGCTCCCTTAACCATAGGCCATGGGACAGTTCTATAGTCCCTCTGAATACTAGGACATCCTGTCCCCCAACATACAACTCTTTGTCATCTTTTCTTATCAGACAAGCCTTTCCACAGAGTACCCTAAAATTATATTAACATTACTGCCTCACTCAATTTCTATTGTTTCTTAACCCACTGCTATCTGGTTTCTATCCCAACCATTTAAATAAATTACTTTGTTTATAATTACCTTACTGACCTATGGACTGCAAAAACAGATTCTTCTTGACCATTTGTTTCCTGACTTCAATTTCCTTGGTTTGCATATCTCATGTTCTCCTATTTTGCTACTTTTCTGATTGCTCCTTCTTAGATTTTTTTGAGCAATTCTTTCTCTGTTCTTTACATGTTATAATTTTTGAGTGTTATGAAACTTCACTTCTTACTCTATACTTTCTGTGTAATTTTACTTATAATGTCTATATGATCTATATCTGTGTGTAAATAAAGAGTTAACAAAATCTGATCTCTTTTCCTATGGACTAATTTAACTTTGAGTTAACATTTTTTTTTTTTTTTTTTTTGCTATAGGGCATGTGCACTTGCCAGACAGACAGAGAAAGAGAGACAGAAAGGGAGAAATCACCCCACCAGGGGGTATGACCACGCCACAATCCCTTCTCCTCCATTCTCCTCTCGGGATCTTGGGCATGCACGCACATGTGCTTGGAGTGAGTTTTAAGCCACCTGGTTCGGGACACGAACTGTGGTTGACTACATGGGAGTCCAGTGACATAGCCATTATGCTAACTGTTGGTCCCATCTTTGGTTTAACATTTTATGTCTATTTCTATAGATTATTAGGAGGAGCTGAGCTGTGTGCATTGATGCCTTCAGACAGCTCAAATGAAATTCATTTTTTCAGTTTTGTTACAGGGCGTATGTGACTGATAGGGGAAGAAAGAGGGAGAGATAGTGAGAAATCATTCTCCAAGAGGGATGACCCCGACACAAACCCTTCTCCTCCATTCTCCTCTTGAGATTTTGGGTGCTCATACACACCCACCTGGCATGCTTTTCAAACCACTGGGTTTGGGACTCAGACCACAAAGTTGGCCACGTGGGGTCTAGCTGCTTTAATTGCCATACCACTGGATGGCCCTCAAATGAAAATTTTAAAATAAAAATTTGTCAATCAGCAAGAAAAGTTATAGGTTTTTTTTGGGTAGTGGGTGCTGCTTTCATTTTATTTATCTTATATACCAAAAAATCAGAACTTGTTCCTTTTATGAAATAGCTCTTTGTTCTCTTTCCTTCCTTTATCACTAGCTTCCTCCTAATATAAGTTCTTTAAAACTCATCACTGGACAACTACCAAGTGTCCTGCCATTATTCTCTCTCTCCTCCAATTCTAACACTTTTATTTGATCAACATCCTTAAACTCTTATTCCTTTGTCACTTCTCTGCATTGTGAAAAGGCATTATTTTCATTCTTTCTTCTCATTTTCACCATTCAAAAATCTTTTATCCTTTATAAGATACAACCTTTCTTCACTATCCAAAATAGTGTTCTACTTTAGGAGTAATGATCTATCCCTTGGATTATTGCCAGCAATTTCTTCTCTTGTCTCTTTGCCTCCAAATGATCCCTATCTACTTTACTCTCCAACATTGGCACTATTTCTGTTTCTAAAAAAACGAAGAGACTATCACCCCCAACTTAAAAATCTCCATTGACTCTTACTAGTTACAAGATAAAGTTCAAACTTCTTAGCTAGACATACAAAAGTTTCACACCTGATCTCACATTTCTCGACCATCTCCTGTTATTCCAGCTACATATCCTTCTTATAGTTCTGCTACTCTGAACAAGTTCTGCTTCTTCAGGTGCCTGTGCCTTTCACAACACAGGAACCCCGTACATGCCTAACCCCCACCCTCTGCTTCTTTACTCATTTTTACCCATATTTTCGTGTTTTTTCAATTTTATGTTTGATCACTTTGCTAACATTTCTGTTCATAGCCCCTATTTTACAGTATTACGTATGTATTATAAAGTAACTCCCATTATATACCATTATACTGTAAGTGCAAACCCTTCTTGGGCTGAGGATCATATTCATACATGTAATACATACTAGTAAATGCCTAGCATAGTATGAGTACTTAGACATTTCACATTTGTATAGCCCTGTACCTTTCTAGACTGCAATTCCGATACTCATCGCTCCGACATTCATATTTAACCATGATAAGATCTCTCTCATTTTAAGGGGAAAAGCCATATGTTGGCTTTATATCTCCTCTGGCTACTATTCTATTACTCATTTACTTTCACATCCAAGCTACACTTGTTATTTTTTCCCAATTCATGTAGTCTATTTTCTGCCCCCATCACCTCACTGAAACTGCCTTGACAAAAGTTGTCAGTGACTTTTCTGTTGTGAAATACAGGGACACATTACTTCTCTGCTGGATACTCTCTCTTTGCTCCTCTAGACTCACTTCCTACACTTCTCCACTTGACTCCATGCTCCATAGAGGCTCAATGATCTCTTGATCTTTGATTTATGGCTGAGTTAGGCGAATGGAAGGTACCAGCAGAAGATCAGAGGAGGAGAAGAAAGAGGTTTTTGAAAATCATTCCTGTGGCTGCCTCCCCGTTTTGCTCGGTTAACAGTGGCTTTGTTCCTCTCTGTAGGACCACAAGTTCAGTTCAGCAGCTCTTCTATAGCTATAGCTCTTTCTTTCTTTCTTTCTTTCTTTCTTTCTTTCTTTCTTTCTTTCTTTCTTTCTTTTCTATTTTCTGCCCCCATCACCTCACTGAAACTGCCTTGACAAAAGTTGTCAGTGACTTTTCTGTTGTGAAATACAGGGACACATTACTTCTCTGCTGGATACTCTCTCTTTGCTCCTCTAGACTCACTTCCTACACTTCTCCACTTGACTCCATGCTCCATAGAGGCTCAATGATCTCTTGATCTTTGATTTATGGCTGAGTTAGGCGAATGGAAGGTACCAGCAGAAGATCAGAGGAGGAGAAGAAAGAGGTTTTTGAAAATCATTCCTGTGGCTGCCTCCCCGTTTTGCTCGGTTAACAGTGGCTTTGTTCCTCTCTGTAGGACCACAAGTTCAGTTCAGCAGCTCTTCTATAGCTATAGCTCTTTCTTTCTTTCTTTCTTTCTTTTTTTTTATTAAGAGGTTTTTGCCTTAGGGTTTAAAAACAAAACTGATCTTATCACCCATCTGCTTAAAATCCTTCAGTGACTCCTCTTAAATCCTCAGGATAAAGTTAGTACTCCTAATACGAAAGCATTTATCTGTTCCATTTTATATCCAGCCAAGCTATCAATATTTTGGATTTTGTGATTCAATCATACTTTAACTCCTGGGACACATCATGCCTTCTATTACTCTTGATCTTTCACATAGTTATTCCTCTGTCCTGAATGCCATTCACCTGCTTGTTCCATAATTAACTCCTATTTTACTCAAAGCTCTGCTGAAGTGTTCTCTATAAGGTCTTTTCTGAATTCTAATGAACACTCAGGGAATGAATTCATTTGTTCTTAGTCCTGATCAAAGGAAGTACAGACCTCAGTTATACCAAAAATAGAGTAACATTATGCACAGGTAAAGTATTAATAATTTACTACCTGAATAGTAGAAGTTCTTATATAGATAAATGTTAAATATTATTCTCATGACTTATTTGGTATTATTCTATACTTTTTGAAGCATTATTTCATTTCTCTCTTAGATTGTACACTGGAGATTATATTTTACAATAGTATACTTTTCCATATGCCCTTAAAATGCTTAGTCTAGCTCTATGCATGTAGTAACATCAGTAAGTATTTGGAATAAATAAATGGAAAATACAGGATGCCAGAGGGTACTCATTTGTTGGGCCATCCTATTACTTCTAGATGATTCATTCATGTTACTCTAGAGAGGAACCAGGAGACAGTATAGACTTTTCAAGATACCCAGGAAAGATTTTCAGTGAGGAAAAGCACATTTTTACTATAAAGCAGAAAATTTTAAAATCTAAATTTATATCACTATAATTCAACACAATTTTTTCTGAGTAAGGATGAAAATAACCAATATCAATATTTTAAAGTAGTTTTGATGACAGTTTTCACACAAAAAAATTATCCAACAAATTAGAATTCTGATCTAGTGTCAGAACAATTTATATTTTACTCTGCCCTAATTTAATCTGTGAAAATAGCATCATAAACTCTAAAACAGAGCTGAAGAGTAACTGATAAAAAGGTCTGAAAACTCGGTACCAGCCAGTGGCACGGCAGTTAAGGTGGCTAAACTCTCTATATGGTTGACTGCGGAGTCCTGGACTTGAAAAATGCTGCTGACATGTATGTGTCAGAGCCCCAAATCCCCAAAGGAGGGAGAAACGGAGGACAAAGGATTGTGGTGTGACCATCCCCTATGGGGATGCTTTCTCACTCTCTCTCTTTCTCTCTTCATGTATCTCTCTGACAAGCACATGTACACTCTAGCAAATTAAAAAAGAAAGCCTATAAACTCAACGAGCAGAGAACTATATAACTATTACATATTATTAATTATATGCAATGTTCATAAAATTACTTACCTCCAGTTTATTGTTGGTTTGTGGGAAAAGGGAGGGTTTACTTCTGATTTTAAGTTGGATTCCTGAATTTGTTTGAGAGCCTCTTCTAATGGAGGAACTGTTTTTTGAAAAGCTAAAATTAAAAAAAAAAAATCAAATAGTACAAGATCACTTTATTGACAATGGTCTCTTAATATTTATTTTAATTGGTTAATGATAAAATACTATTTTACAACTTTTGTAAAAAGATAACATTTTAGAACAGTGTAAATATTTAAAATGTTGATATCTAATTAGCAAAAGAGAAACTGTTATCTCAAAGTTGTCTTATCTGGAAAAAAATAAACTTTGAATTTTGAAAAATGTTCAGGCTCTTCACTGTAGAATGTGAAATTTTCTATATTTGTTCTCATAGTCATGTAAGTTTCTGGCAAAATTTATAAATGTTCCTATGAAGCCCTGGACTTGGAAACTTGAAAAACATGCTGGGTGTGTGTATGTGGGCCCAAAATCATGAGAGAAGAATGGAGAAGGGACTGCGATGTTGCCATCCCTCATGGCGGGATGCTTCTCTCCCAATCCCCATCTCTCTCTAGTGAACACATATGCCTTATAGCAAACTAAAACAAAAATAAATAAGTAAAAAAACAAATAAATAAAATTAATTCAACATAAATTTTTAAAAATAATAATTTATTTAATTTGATTAATTCTTCTTCTTCAGTTTGACCAGAGAGAGACAGAGGGAGAGTGAGAATGAGAGTGAGAATGAGAGTGAGAAAGCAAGCTGCCAGGCCCAGGACTTGAACTGGCGTCAGCCATGTGGGAGTCCAGCACCTTTACCACCATGACACCTGCCATCCCCTCAACCTACATATTTTAGTGGAGATACAAACATTCAGACTACAGAGAATATCAACTGGTTTTCTAATTAGCTTACTCAATGTCCATAACAGGCTTTTATTGGTGAAAATAATAGCCTGTTGAATATACTGAATTATATATTAATAAAAATTATAATAAAAAAATGTGCACTTGGAATTCTTATTATTACCAGTCATTTCTGTACTCTTTCACTGTTTATGCAAATATAAGAATATATTCTAATTTGTTCTTCTCACACAAAAGGCAGAATATTATATATTTTGTTCTAGACTCTGAAGATCAGGACAAATCCAAATTCTGTGCAGGTACAAGACTAATGTAATTTTGTGCCTTCATTAAAACAAAACAATGCAAAATTACCAACATAAAATCACAAGTATGGACCATGACAGTGAGGACTTCTGAAACGTAACGCTTACTACCTTAATGGTAAATCTATTTCTCCTAAGGCTCTTTCCCATCAGTACATAGAGAGCTTTCATATTATTGTTTTAATAGTCATACAGTATTTTCACCGAGTAGATGTGTATGTCATTTGGTTTCGTTAAAACTTCGAACTTCTTGTACCTAGACCCTTGGGTAGTCAGCCCGACTCTGGAGTACACAGTAACCATGAGTGGCAACTATTTCTCTGAGACATTTAACACAATTGATCACAATCTCTTTCTTAAAACTACCCTTTTGGGGCCAGCAGGTGGCATGGTGATTAGGGCACTGGACTCCAACATGGCCAACCACGGTTCGAGTTCCAGACCTAGTGGCTTGCTTTTTCACTTTCTCTCTCTCTTTCTGTCTCTCTGGTGAGCAAATAAGCCCTTGTAGAAAAAAAAAAATTAAATAACTAATTCTTTTTTTTTTTTTTGGAGAGATTTTCACTGTAGGGCGCGTGCGCTC
>NW_006159759.1:1088312-1111357 GCF_000334495.1 Tupaia belangeri chinensis
CCAGGGGGGATGGTCATGCCGCAATCCCTTCTCCTCCATTCTCCTCCCAGGATCTGGGGCACGCACGCACACGCGCCCGGCGTGAATTTTAAGCCACCGGGTCCGGGACACGAACCGCGGTCGACTACGTGGTAGTCCAGCGACATAGCCATTATGCTAACTGCTGGTTCCCAATAACTAATTCTTAAAAGAAAACTACTTTCTCTTTTATTTTCTTATATGGGTGGGGGGGTCTTCAAAAAAGTTCGTGGAAATGTATATTACTAAAAAAGTATGCATGGATTTCAAAATTTTCTTTCTTCCTTCTTTCTCTTCATTTTTCCCTGCCCTCCCCTCCCCTTCCCTCCCCTTCCCTTCCCTTTCTTGGAATTTCCTTCCTTCTTTCTTTGTTAGAGGGTGTATGTGCTCACCAGAAGAGATAGCAGTTGAGGGGGTGTGGGGGAGGAGAAAGCAGCCCCCTTGTGGGGTGTGACCACAGGGCTGGACCATATTTCATGTCTTTTTCTGGAGTTTGAGACCCATATTTCTAGTTGCTGATTTGATTTACCCATGGAGATGAACCATAGGCAGCTCCAAATCAATGCATTTGAAACTGTTTTATTTTTCTTTTTTTGGAGAGGTTTTTGCTATAGGGCGTGTGCGCTCACCAGACAGACAGAGAGAGACAGAGAGACAGAAAGCGAGAAATCACCCCCCAGGGGGGATGGCCATGCCGAAATCCCTTCTCCATTCTCCTCTGGGATCTTGGGCACGAACGCACCCATGCCTGGCGTGAGCTTAAGCCACCAGGTCCGGGACTTGAACCACGGTCGACTACATGGGAGTCTAGCAACATAGCCATTACGCTAACTGCTGGTCCCTAAAACGTTTTTTTGTACCTCTAACTGGATTCTCTTTCTGGTTTTTTTTTTTGGGAGAGGTTTTCGCTATAGGGCGCGTGCACTTGCCAGACAGACAGAGAGAGACATAGAGACAGAAAGTGAGAAATCACCCCCCAGGGGGGCGGGATGGTCACGCCGCAATCCCTTCTCCTCCATTCTCCTCTCGGGATCTTGGGCACGCACGCACCCATGCCTGGCGTGAGCTTAAGCCACCAGGTCCGGGACTTGAACCACGGTCGACTACATGGGAGTCTAGCAACATAGCCATTACGCTAACTGCTGGTCCCTAAAACTGTTTTTTTTTGGTACCTCTAACTGGATTCTCTTTCTGTTTTTAACCTTAATATTACGACCATTCGACAAAATAACTAATTCCTTTAAAAAGTACTTACTGAATGTTTATAATATTTAGGGCTCTTTGTGGAGCTCTAGAGGCACTTCTCTCCTCCTAGGCTTTCTTCTACTAATCTTTATCACTTAGAACCTGAATCCTGTTGATTATATTTCCTGAATACATTACCTCTTATCTCTCTATCCAGCTCACTGCTTTAATTGAGGAGTTTAACACTTTCTAAGTGATTACTTAAATAGTCCTGGGCTAGTTTATCTACATCAATATGTGTCTCTCTTCAATCTGTATTCCATGTTGTAACTATAATTATCTTTGTAACAAATAAGTCTACTTATAGCAGAGACCCCTCCCCCCCTTAGTTTCCTACCTAGTATCTATTTCCCCTATCTTCCTTTACAATAGATCCTTTATCTTGTTGGGGTGGTATTATACTTCCATTAAAAAAGCTGTAAGACTCTTGTAAATGGAGTTGCCAATAAGATAAAAACAGATTAATGGAAGCTTCTTGGAAAACAATTTAAAGGGAGCTCAGAGGTATACCTTTTTATTTTTGCTTCTTCTTCCTTCCTAGAAAACTGACATGATGGCTGGAGCTCTAGTAGCTACAATGGGATCATGAAAATGAAGCTATTGGATAGCTGGAAAAGTCATGATGCATTTTTTTTCATATAAAAAATATGTCATGACTTTTCTGACAATCCAATATAAATAATATTCTAAAAATGGTCGAGCTGAGAGACAGAGTAGTCTGGTTTCTCGTTGATATTCAATAACTATCGAATCAGCTCCTGACAGTCTATCTTAGGACTTCATAAAAAAAAAAATGAACTCCTATCATGTTTTTCCTACTATTATTTTGGGGTGTGACTCACTGCCCCTGTTGATAGTAAAAATCTCTAAGGACACAGTAATGACTTGCATTCCAATTAAAAAACTACAAGTAGACTAATGCATTTTGCATAAAGATGAAATTCCTAGTAGGGCTAAGAATACAAAGTTCTTTGAGAACTGGCTACAACTTACTTTTTTTCAGCCTCATATACATTTTTCTTCTCTTTTTTTCCCCTTAATCTATGCTTCAGATAAACTGAAATACATTATTTATTTGTACAAGCTGGGTTGTCCTTTGATTTTTTTTCTCTGCTTGGCAAATGTTCATTTTTTAAATATTCAACTTGGGAGCCAGCAGGTGGCATAGCGGTTAAGGTAATGGACTCCCACATGGCAAACCATGGTTCAAGTCTTGGACCTGGTGGCTTGAAACTCATGCTAGGTATGTGTGTCTGTGTGCCCCAAATTCCAGAAGGACAACAGAGAAGGAATTGTAGTGTGGCCATCCCCCTGGGGAGTGATTTCTTACTTTCCCTCTTTTTTTTTTTTCTCTCTCCAGGGAGTGCAATGCCCTATGGCAAAAACCTTAAAAAAAGATTCAGTTTAAGTAATTTTCCCAGGAATGATGGCCTTATATAGGATTACTGTTTCTTCATCTGTGTACTCAGTATTCTGTATTATACATTCTGCTACCATAGCAATTATTATTATTTTTAAAGGATTATTTATTTAATTCTATTATATTTATCGTTGCTATCTTTTAACTTGCTATAGGGCACATGCACTCATTGGAGAGAGACAGAGAAAGAGAGGAAGAGCAAGAAAGTGAGAAAGCAAGCTACCAGGTCTGTCTAGGACTCAAACTGTGGTCAGCCATGTGGGAGTCCATTACCTTAACTATCATGCCATCTGCTGGCCTTCCATACCAATTATTATTATATTACTGACATTGTTTACTAATAAACTTATCTCCAAAATAAACAGTGAGATGTTTCACAGTAAATTACAATTAGACTTTTTTGTATCTCTGCTTAGTCCAGGGCTAAGTACAACATAATATAGTATATTCTTACTGAATACACAGAGCCTTTGCCTATCTTTTTTCTTTATAAAGCTTTGATATACTGTTGTTAATTGTGCCTTACTATTTAAGACATAAACAATATAGATGTGATAACAAAGAACCAACTATAATCACATTTAAATTATTAACTGGTTTTAAAGCTTAGAATATTTTATTGTATTACTTTGTGGACTTTCTGCTGGTATCTTAAGCAAGAATTTGAACCAAACTATAAATAAAATGTCAGAATGAATGTGATACTTATCGTCTATTACAAATGTTAAATTCTCTTTTTTCCCCCCAAGACGGTCTTCATGCCACCGTCCACTCGTTTTAGCTGGCCCAGATGATGGGCACATGTATGCATACCTGGTATGCTCAGGGATGTCCTGGGACATGAACTGAGGCCCTTTCCACATGAGTCCAGTCCTCTCAAATGTTAAATTTTCTCTCTATTAAGCTACTTACTATATCAATCTTTTAAAAAATATTATTTAATTTTATTTATTCATTCATTTATTTTAATTTGACCAGAGAGAGACACACACACAGAGAAAGAGAGAGAGAGAGAAAGGGATAAAGGAAGCCGCCAGGTCCGGGACTCGAACTGTGGTTGGCCATGTGGGAGTGTCCAGCACCTTAACCACCACACCACCTGCTGGTCCCACTATATCAATCTTAAAAGGGCAAAACATTATAAGCCTGTTTGAAGTTGAATAATACTTGTGGGCATTCAGAATTTATTAGTAGAGTGAACAAAATATTCTCCAAAGTAAACCTAAATCAGATTACTATTTTTCATTTGGTTAAAATCTTATTGCTCAAAAGGCATGCCGGTCTTTTCACTTGAATGATACTCCTCTTCTTGTTTGTGTTCCTACTTTGTTTTTTAATTTATCATTTTATTGTTTATTCAAGTCAAATGTGATTATAACTTTAATTTTTGTTCTCATATTATTCTAGAAATTAAGGTACCTGCTCTCCGCTGTGAAAGAGGAATATGGGCACGCTGGAATTTTTCAGTAACTTCTTCAAATTTCTGCTTTCTTTGTTGAAGTATTTGTTCTCTGATTTGGTGTTCTCTTTCTTCTTGTTCTTTTCTTTTCTCTTCAAAAGCTCTATATTTAAAACATAAGTTAGGTAACATAAAATAGTAGTAAGTTTTAAAAATCTCAACAGTAATAGTTTCTAAACAATGGATTTATTACATAAAAGTGTTTTAATATTT
This sequence comes from Tupaia belangeri chinensis, assembly GCF_000334495.1. Lineage (NCBI taxonomy): Eukaryota > Metazoa > Chordata > Mammalia > Scandentia > Tupaiidae > Tupaia > Tupaia belangeri. The sequence continues at coordinate 1,092,668 of NW_006159759.1, forward strand.
CAAAATTTTACTTAGAACCAACAAATTTTAGATATTCAAAAACAGGCCCTTGGTGAACAATTTAAATATGTTTATAAATGGTAATTTCAGAATCTTATCCAGGTCTTCTGTAATTAAGAGAAGGCTCTGTAATGAGGCACTTTCTAATTTCTGGCAGGCCTGAGTCTATTCCTACCTCCCACTAAAGCCCTCCTATAGAAAAATTACTTTCAAAGAAACTATTTTCTGTAATGTAAAGAACCAATGCATTCATTGGTGAGAGAAGCAGTCTCGCAAATTATAGGGCAGTCAAAAAAATATTGTATATACGACCAGTGGATGGCATAATGGTTATATTGCTGGACTCCCACATAGTGGACCGCAGTTCGAGTCTCGGACCTAGTGGCTTAAAACTCATGAGTACATGTGTCAGCATGCATGTGTGTCCAAGATCCTGAGAGGTGAATGGAGGAGAAGGGATTGCAGCATGGCCATTCCATCTGGAGGGGTGGTGATTTCTCATTTTCTGTCTCTCCCTCTGGTGCATGCAATGACCTATAGCAAAAATCTCTCAAAAAAAAAAAAAAACCCTGTATATTTCTCTTTTTCTTTTAAACTAAAAGTTTAAAAATGGCTGTCATGTTAAATCTAAACTATGCTAAAAATCCAAGTAACTTATATAAAAAAAAACCCCTGGTTTATAACTTTTCTTGAAAATTTGGAAGAGTGTACAACTCTAAACTCTCTCTCTCTCTCTCTCTCTCTTTTTTTAACATTTATTTATTATGATTTTTGAGCCACCAGTCTGGGTCTCGAACTGGGGCCAGCCATGTGGGAATCAAGCACCGTGACCACCATGCCACCTACTGGCCCAACCCTAAACTCTTTATCACATACGGCTACAAACACCTGCCCTTAATCCTTGCTGTTCACTATTTTTAACTTCTCTGTTCATTTTGGATAGCCCCTAAGAAGTTGAGTTTATGTTCTCTAGTTTAAGGTATACCATCTCAAAGAATTAATTATGTCCAATGAAACGGATTAGAGATCTCAGAAATAAATTCTCATAGATAATTAAATTCAATGAAGAAAGAAAAATCTTTTCGGCAAATGGTGCTAGGAAAAGTGGATATCCATATGTGAAAGAATGAGGTTTGACTCCTACCTTAGAGCATATATAAAAATGAACTCAGACAGGGATCAGCGGTTGGCATAATGGCTATGTCGCTGGACTCACATGTAGTCGACCGTGGTCTGAGTCCCGGACCCGGTGGCTTAAACTCACGTCGGGTGCGTGTGCATGCATGCCCAGGATCCTGAGAGGAGAATGGAGGAGAAGGGATTGCGGTGTGGCCATCTCCCCTGGGGGGTGATTTCTCGCTTTCTGTCTGTCTCTGTCTTTCTGGAGAGCGCACGCACCATATAGCAGAAAACTCTCTCTCTCTCTCTCAAAAAAAAAAAAAAAAAAAAAAGAACTCAGATAAAATGTAAAAAAAGTGAGACCCAAAACTATAAAAATTCAGGAGGAAATACAGGAAAAAGCACTATGTCATTGCACTTAACAATAATTTCTTGGATATGACACCAAAAGTACAGATAACAAAAGGAAAAATAGATGTAAATTTGGCTTCATCACAATTAAAATCTTATATGCCTTAAGATATGTCACTAACAGAGTGAAAAGACAACACTAGAAATGGGAAAAAATATTTGAAAATCATGTATCTGATGAGGACTGATCTCTGGGATACATAAAAAAAACTCCCACAACTCAACAACAAAGCAACCTGATTAAAATATGAGCAAAGGACATGAATAGTCATTTCTCCAAAGAAGATAAACAAATGCCAACAAGCAAATGAAAAGATACTCAACAGTACTGATCAGTAGAAAGATGCAAAATAAAATCACAATGACATACCATCTCATACCCAATAGGATATGAAAAACACCCCCCAAATGAAAAACAACTTTGACAAGGATGCGGAAAAACTGGAACCTTTATGTATTACTAGAGACTATAAAATGGTGTAGTTGCTTTAGAAAATGGTAGGAAGATTCCTATTTCATGTAACAGGGTACCCAGTCTGGCAATTAAGGCAGCTGGATCCCACAAGATCACCATTCAGTTTGAGTCCCAAATAGAGGGCTTGAAAACACAAGCTGGGTGCACATATGTGCCCAAAATCCCACCAGGAGGGAGAGATAGAGAAGAAGGGATTGTGGTGTGATCATGCCCCATGGGGGGGTGCTTTCTTGCTTATCACCCCAACTCTGGTGAGCTCACAAACCCTTATGCAATTAAAATAAATAATTACCATGTGATCAAGCAATTCTACTTATGGGAATATACCCAAAGTAAGTAAAAGCAGAGATTCAAACAGATATATAGATACTCATTTTAATAGCAGAATGTTCCTAACATCCACAAAGTGGAAACCAAATGTGCATTGAAGGAACAGAAAAATAAAATGCAGCATATTCTTACCATGGATGGATTATTATTCAGCCTTTAAAAGGAAGAAAATTCTGACACGAGCTACATATGAATAGAACTGCTATGTGAAATATGAATATGAATAAATTCTGCTATGTGAAATAAATCATAAAAAGCAAGCTTTCCAGCTCTGTGTCTCTTGTGACCTCAGGTACTTTAAATACTACTGCTTAAGTTCAATTGTTAAAGAAAACTGTTACCATCATGGTTATTTGTTCACATTTTAAGAGCATTTCCAACAAAAGAAAATGATACCCTATAGTTGTAGACTCCTGGGAAACCAAACAATTAAGCATATAGCCGTCATTTGATGAGGTGGCTTTGAACCCAAGGTGTTCTTCATGTTTCATAAGACAGAACTGCACATGGTAAACAGCCCTATAGAAGTTGCTAAGCAGACTATCTTCTGTGGAAAAGGCTAATTCCAGGATTCATGGGAAATGACAATACATTCATCCAACTGTGAGTTCTACAATGGTAAAGAAGCCATCCTTCTCATTTTTATCCCCACTTCCTTCTATTCCCATAGCACTACCACAGTGCCTGGCACATAGCACTGTAAAAGGAACTCAGTCACTAGTCATTGGATAAGTAAGCAAAGAACTATCATGGTCATAGCTATACTTGCTTATTACAACTTATCACTGGGCCAGCTGATGGCATGGTAGTTAAGGCATCTGGATCCTACAAAGCCAACTCTGAGGATTGAGACACAGACCTGGCAGCTTGAGAAACACACAAGGCTCACGTGCATGCATACTCAAAATTCTAAGAAGAGAATGAAGGAAAAGAAATTGTGGTGTGGCCATCTCCCCAAGGCATGTTTTCTCCTCACTTTCCCTCTCTCTTGCTATGTCTCTGTCTCTCTCTCCAGTAAACACATGCATCTTACAGCAAAATTTAAAACAAACAGAAACTTTATTATTGGACTACCAATGAATTCAAGGATGGAAATAATTTGACTCAATCTAGCACAGATTTTATTTTCTAAGGTCCTGGAAAGTACTATGTGCACTCATCATTATTTCTGTATGTTTCTGTATACATTTTAGCCCAGAGAACAGGGCCGTTGTGGAATAATATGATATGATAGTGATGGTAATTTACTATCAAAATGACTTTCTGATTATAAGTAAAATACCTCTTAGCTTCAGAAATCTATCACTCCACATTGACAAACTTCGCTGAACTAGTACAATTTTCTCGGTTTTTCATGCTTGCTCTTTTTTTTTTCTCAACTCCAAACATTTACATACTGTTTCTGCTGCCTAGAGCACTTTTCCCCCATTTTTTTTCATGACTAGCCACTTTATTCTGAAAACTTTAGCCTAAATGTCACATCTTAAGAATACTCTATTTACTTTAATTAAAATTATTTTCCCCTGCTCCTGTCTCAGAAGTGAATTTCTTTACTTCATAGCACTAATGATAGTTAGAAGTTCTTTACTTGGTTGTATTAGCTTGCATCACTAGATAAAAAATGATTATATGGGCCATATCTGTTTTACTTACTGATAAATTCCTGAGGAAAAAAGTTAAGTAAAAATAATAGATAACTGCTTTTAAAAGCACTTGGATAACATTTGAAGTTGACATATGGTCATTTATTCAACAATTATTTATTAAGTATCTGTCGGGTATAAGACTTTGTCTTAAGGTCAGAATCCCAAAAATTAAAACTTCAATTTCAGCACTCAGTGAGCTTAAAATATAATGGGGAAGACAGTTAAGGTCCAGCCTCTGTGGAATGTACTAGACTGCAGAACTAGAAGCCACTTGCCAACCACAGTTCACCTCCTCAGCCTGGGACTGACCCTGTAGCTCAGCGGTTAAATGCTGTGCACTGGGAGTCAGATCCCAAACAGATGACTGCCATTCAAATCCCAGCCTCGGCAGCTTAAAACACACTAGGTGCATGTGTATGTGAGCCCAAATTCCTGATGGAGAAGTGGAGGAAAAAGGATTGCAATGTGACCATGACCCAACGGAGAGGTGCTTTTCTCTCTCTCTCTCTCTCACACACACACACACACAAACACATACAAGTGCACGTGCCTTCTGGAAATGAAAGAAAATAAAATCTCCTGCCACTCAGTCTGAAAGACATCATGTGTATGGATGCATGCCCAAGATCTCAGCAAGATAGAGGACTGGAGGAAGTGGGTCTCAGCATGACCAGGCCCTGTGAGGAGTGCTCTGCCTCTCCCCTCCTGGCCCCTGCCACACACACACATTGGAAGAAATAAGTAAGCTTTAGAAAAATGCAATTAGCTTTCCAACTTAGGCCTGGCAGAATGGCTCCTGCACGGAAGTGTGGCAAGAAGAAGGGCCGTTCTGCCATCACCAAGTTGGTGACCCAGAAATACACCATCAACATTCACAAGCATCTCTATGGCATGGGCTTCAAGAAATATGCCCCTCAGGGACTCATAGAAATCCAGAAATTTGCCATGAAGAAGATGGAGACTCCAGATGTGTGCACTGATACCAGGCTCAACAAAACTGGCTGGGCCAAAGGAATAAGGGATATCTCGTATCGTATTTGTGAACCGAGGATGAAGATTCACCCAAGAAGCTCTACACTCTGGTGACCTATGTTGAAGTCTAATGTAACTGGTTTACAATGTAACTGGGTTTTTATGAATGAAACCACATTTGGATTTAGCTGGTTATAACTTTCTAGAGATATGATAGTATTTAACTTGAAAACTATTTTTGAAATAAATAGACATTTAAAATATTTGAAAATAGGAATAAAATACAATTCTTCTGAATTAAAATATGAAATTGGAGACAAAAAGTTTTTTTTTTTAATAAAACACTATTTTAAACAGACAATGCCAACAGCCTATAAGAAATAAAATTAAACCCAAAAATAAAATGTGAATTTTTCCAGGTTGGCAAAGAAATATGTATCTCAAATTATTCTGTACTTGCTAAGATTTAAACTTATTTGAATCCTAAAAATCTACAATATCTCTATCTATTTATCTATCATCTATCTCACAACTGGCAGAAGGAGACTGTTTCTACTTGAAGTAAAAGATAACTTAAAAAATTGTGTCTACTACGTGATTGAACAGTATAAACTTAGATGACATAAAGTAAAAATGGATAAATAATGGCACTGCAAAAATAGCATAATCACAGGCAGCTATGTAATCCATAAGTGTATGAATAATTTGGCTCTTCTACAAAAGGTGAAATACAGAGACAAATCGTATGTTAGAAAATAAATTTTTATGTATCTTTACATTGCAATTCAGGGTAACAGAAAAATAAAACAAAGAAATTGTACTGGAAAATGTCCTGCTTCGGAGAATTTTTAATTGCCAGAGGGTGTGTGTGCTTGCCAGAGAGAGAGACACACAGAAAAACCCCCAATGGAGCGTGAGCACACTGCAATCCCTCCTCCATTTCTCCATCCTGCTGAGATTTTGGGTATGGAGGCACATGAACCCTGAGTGTTTTTCAAGCCACTTGGGCCAGGATTGAAACCACAGTCAGACATGTGGTGTGGCTCTTTCAACCACTAGGCTATGGGGTCAGCCCTGTTTCTTAGAATTTTAAATCAAAATTATTTTCTACTATATAAGAATTCTTTTTTTTTTTTTTAAAGAGAGACTTGCTATCGTGGGTGCTCACCAGAGAGAGACAGCGAGAAATAATTGCTGTAATCCCTTTTCCTCTCGGGATTTTGGGCATGCTCGCACATACGCCTGGAGTGAGTTTTAAGCCACTGGGTCCGGGACTTGAACTGCAGTTAGCTATGTGGGAATCCAGTGATGCAATCATTACACCATCTACTGATCTCTCTGTATGAGAATTCTTAGGGGTATTTAATGAGTGAACACAGGCAGAAACTTTATAAATAAAATACTATGTATAAAGTCTGTTACTTCACAAAGCAATTATTGGAAAATAAACAATTGACAAATATTAATTTATTAGTCAATAAAATAAACAAACAAGAAGCATTATGTTAGGTATTCTGATATTTTTCCATGTATTTCTAAATATCCCAGTCTGATTCTACCTTTTTTACTTTATATAAAAATCCCTTGAAATAGATATTAATTCTAATCATAAATAAGAAAACTGAGGTTCAAAGAGATTTATTAAAAATTGGCTCAGGACCAACAGTTAGCATAATGGCTATGTCGCGGGACTCCCATGTAGTCGACCACGGTTCGTGTCCCAGACCCGGTGGCTTAAAACTTACGCCGGGCGCGTGTGTGTGTGCCCAAGATCCCGAGAGGAGAATGGAGGAGAAGGGATTGCGGCGTGGCCATCCCCCCTGGGGGGTGATTTCTTGCTTTCTGTTTCTCTGTCTCTCTCTGTCTGTCTGGTGAGCACACACGCCATATAGCAAAAACCTCTCAAAAAAAAATAAATAAATTTCCTCTAAGTCATAGAACTAGGAATTTTTTTAAAAGTCTGACTGGAAAGCCATTAGCCTTCAACATATGGTTATTCATCTTTATTAGACACTAATGTATGTCTTTTTTGGAGTCACGAAGAAGAGAAGAAGAAATACATATAACACAAAAACAAAAATAAATTTCATTTGATAATTTTAACTATATTAGACAATGAAAGAGTTAATCTAATGAGAAATGTAATGACAGAAAAAATATTACAGGTAAACAATTTTGTATTCCCTGTTTGGGATTAGCAACACATGCTCAATGATGCAGTGAATAAACTCTAGGGATTTTTCTGCTATTCGCGTATTGTAGAAATATGGACAACATAGCAAGAACAACAACAAAAAATGGTATAACTCTCCTCTGACTTAAAAAGAAAAAAATCTAATAATTAAAAAAAATCCTAAGAATGTTAAGTAGTGATTAAATAGGCATTTTTACTTTATTTTAGTTTCCAGTTTACACTAGAAAGCTCTTTTTTGGGGGATGTAATTTATAAAACTGTTTTTTTTAAATCACATTTCTAAAATTACTCATATTTCCCCCCATTTTTCTGACTGAATGAATGATGGTGACACAAACAAATAAAAACAATATAAAAGTAAATAAATCAAAATAAAATTACATTCTATTAGTCACAATACTAAATGGTAATCTTCTAATTCATCATTAAATGATATAAAAACAGGTAACACATTTTATATTCATTTTAGGAAGCATATATAACACTGTATGAGCTATTCTAAGACAAGAAAAGACTGTTACAGTCACAGTCAGTGAACTAGACAATACGCCACTATCCTTGCACTTTAGGCAGAAAAGCAACAATAAAATGTACAAAGTCACATGAATCTTGATCAGGGTTTTATAGATAAACCACTGTCATGACTTAGGTTTGTAAGTGAGAAACTATGAATTCATAGTGACTGAATTTCTACACTTCTGAATAAAAGACAATAACTTACTTTTTTCTCCGGTTTGATTCCACAAAATATTTACGTGCTCGATTTCGACATAATTTTTGCTGTTGCAGTAATATTTGGCGCTCTTCTTCTAAATTCTTCTCTAGCTGGATTTTCATATCTCTGATACCATTAAGTTAAGAATAATGGTTATTTCGCCTTTAGGGGATCAGTGTCAGTGTTGTCTGATAAGGATAATTAGTCTTATATTAATTATGTAATGATGTTTTTGGGAATCAGATAGTGTGTATACAGTAGTTAGTATATGACTAGCAGATGTTTTATGTAAAAAAATTCTGACTTGATAGTACAACCTAATATATATTTTACCTTCTGGTGAAAAAAAGTTACTTTTAGAAATCATGAGCCCAGATAAGGAAATTGTGTATCTTCATTCATTACACAGGTATCTGAGGACTTACTAACAAGTTGAAAAGGAAGGCGGTTATATTTCCCTAATGGACAGCAGATGAATGAAATGTTTCACGGATTCCTTATTATACAATATGAAAGTCATATTGAAATGTTAAAATAATCAAATAGCAATATAACTGGAATGTTTATAAATATACTTTTAGTGATTTACTTATATTGACTAGGCTACAAAAAACCTCGCTAGGAAAACCATACATAGTCATCTGTTTATCCGAGAGTCTGTCTGAGAAGAAAAGGAATATTTTGGTGACCCTAATCATGAATTCATTTGAAATTTATTACATAAAATTAAACTTTATTTGAAATTTACTATTTCAATTATTTTAAAAGAATGATTTTTTAATTTAACTTATTTATTTTAGTTTTGACCAACAGAAAGAGTGAGAGAGAGAGACGGAAAGCAAGAAAGCAAGCCACTAGATCCAGGACTCAAACTGCTGTCAGCCATGTGGGAGTCCAGTGCCCTAAACCACCATACCACTTGCCAATTCCATTATTTTCAATTTTTAACAAATGTTAATTCACATTGACACTTTATCACACTACTGAGTACCTCATTATTAAGTGTAGATGCATTTGAGATTGCACTGAAGTTACAGATCGCAGATTATGCCTTCTTTTTAATATACAATAAATCATTTAATTTCTTTATTTCTTTTTTTTTGGGGGGGGGAGAGTTTTTTGTTATGGGGTACGTGCACTCGCCCGACAGAGAGAGAAAAAGAAAGTGAGAAATCACCCCCCAGAGGGGATGGCCATGCCACAATCTCTTCTCCATTCTCCTCTTGGGATCTTGGGCATGCATACACATGCATCTGGCATGAGTTTAAGCCACCAGGCCTGGGACTTGAACTGCAGTCGACTACATGGGAATACAGTGACATAGCTATTACACCATCTGCTGGTCCCTTAATTTTTATTCTTAAAAAATTTTGCTAGAGGGCACATGTTCTTGCCAGACAGGTCAAGAGAGAGAAAGACAGAGAAAGTCAGATAGTACCCCTCAGGGGGATGGCCACACCACAATCCCTTTTCCTCTTGGGATTTTGGGCATGTATGCACATGTACCTATCATGTTTTTCAAGCAGGTTAGAATCATGTAGTTGGCTATGTGGAATCCAGCCGACTTAACCACCATGCCACTAGTGGGCCCAATATGATAAAATGAATGGTAATACAGAATATAAGACATAACTAAATAAATTATTCTAAATAATTCTTAATTCAAAGTGTGTTAGTTTCAGGATCCTACAGTACTTTAACATTTATAAGAAATTATATATTTCCAAAAAATGTTTATTTGGACTTTTTGGTAAATTGAATATTTCCTAATGGGAGCTTGTTTTCAATTATGTTAACCACCTTTGTACTATACTCATAATTCATTTTAATTTTTCATAAAATTTTGTACTACCTGCACAAATACCAAAGTACAATGACAGACATATTTCTACTTAAAGGTTTCCTTTGAAGAATTTATAAAAAGGAAAGGAGAAGGCAATCTGTTTTTTGCTAGCAAGAGAAGCAGCTAAAGTTTTATTTTGTTTTTTAAGAGTACAGTAATCTGTTACAAGCCAGACTGGCTAGAGATTAAAAGTCAGTCCTCAGGGCCAGCAGGTAGCACAGTGGTTGTGGTACTGGACTCCCATGTGGTTGACTGCGGTTCAAGTCCTGGGCCTAGCAGCTTACTTTATCATTTTCCCTCCCTCTCTCACTCTCTCTCTCTCCCTGGTCAAATTAAAAATAATAATAAAAAATAAATCTTTAAAAATATATATCCAGTTCTGCGTGTGTGTGATTTTTTGCTTTCTGTCTCTCCGGAGAGTGCACACACCCTAAAGCAAAAAAAAAAAGACTCGCTCGCTCTCAAAAAAAAAATTAAGTCAATCTTTGGCAGTAAAGAAAAGAGCAACTTCCTTTTTGTATGCATGGGGAAACATGGGGGTGGGAAAAACGTTTTGGCTCAGGTGAGAAACATGAAAGTCTATGCTGTAGGCAGAAACAGTTATGTTCTTTGTTCAACATGTTTGAGATCTTACCACAAGAGCAGAAAGAAAATTGCAAATATAATGTTAGTAATGTTCTGACAACTATATATTCTTAAATTTAATCAAATGACTTTTTAAAAAGTAATTAATTAATTATTATTATTAAAAAATTTGCTACAGGGCATGTGCACCACCAGAAAGAAAAGGAGAGAGAGGCCAGATTTGGGACTCAAACCATGGTCAGTCATGTGGGAGTTCAGGGCCTTAAACACCACACCACCTGCTGGCCCCTCAAATAGTCTTATATAATATGTATGCATGTATGCAAATAGTACATATATAGTTGTGTGTGTATGTACATATAAACTAGATACATATCTCATATATACATGTATATATAAAAATACTGTAATATAATTTTTGTCTATTGAACTACAAAGAATACTGCTGCTGGGAACTGCCATCTTCCAGTAATTAACCAAAATGACGACCACAAAGGGCAAGAGGAGAAGCACCTGATAAATGTTCTCTAGGCCTTTTAGAAAACGTGGAGTGGTTCCTTTGGCAACATATATGTGAATCTACAAGAAAGGTGATATTGTAGACATCAAGGGAATGGGTACTGTTCAAAAAGGAATGCCCCACAAATGTTACCATGGCAAAACTGGAAGAGTCTACAATGTTACCCATCATGCTGTTGGCATTGTTGTAAACAAACAAGTTAAGGGCAATATTCTTGCCAAGAAAATTAAAGTACACACTGAACATACTAAGCTTTTTTTTTTTTTTGAGAGGTTTTTGCTATAGGGCGCGTGTGCTTGCCAGAAAGACAGAGAGAGACAGAGAGATAGAAAGCGAGAAATCACACCCCCCCCCCGGGGCAGGGGGGATGGCCGCACCGCAATCCCTTCTCCTCCTTTCTCCTCTCGGGATCTTGAGCATGCACGCACATGTGCCTGGCGTGAGTTTAAGCCACTGGGTCCGGGACTCGAACTGCAGTCAACTACATGGGAGTCCAGTGACATAGCCATTATGCTAACTGCGGTCTTGAGCATATTAAGCATTCTAAGAGCAGAGATAGCTTCCTAAAACATGTGAAAGAAAATGCCCAGAAAAAGAAGGAAGGCAAAGAGAAAGGTACCTGGGTTCAAATGAAGCACCAGCCTGCTCTATCCAGAGAAGCACACTTTGTGAGAACCAATGGAAAGGAGCCTGATCTTCTGGAACCTATTTCCTATGAACTCATGGAATGACGGGTGTTAAAAATAAACTAATCTATGGTCTATTAAAAAAAAGAAAAGAATATGGCTGTTTTTGTATCTTTTTAAATATGGTATTTCAGTTTTAAAAAATGTTACGTGGTTGGGCCAGCAGGTGGTGTGATAGGCACTGGACAGCTACATGGCCAACTGTAGTTTGAGTCCCAAACCTGGTGGCTTGCCTTCTCACTTTCCCTTTCTCTCTCTCTGTCTCTCTCTGGTGAGAGCACATGTCCTGTAACAAATTTAAAAAGAATAATAGTAATAAACAAAATTTTAAAAAATTACATGGTTGGTTAAATTTTAGTTTTGTTATGGGACAGAGAGAGAGGGAAAGTGAGAAAAAGCTCTCCCTGGGCATGGCTGATAGCCACACTGAAATCCCATCACCCTCACTCTCATTCTGGGATTTGGGGCACACATGCACATGTGCCTAGTGTGATTTTTCAATCCGATGGATCTGAGATTTGAATCACAGAGTCAGTCATGGGAGATTCAGCCACCTTAACCTCCATGCCACTTGCTGGCCCAAATTTTAGTTTTTTTTAAAATACAAACTATAATGTAAAGGTAAGGCTTATTTTTATTTTTATTTATTTATTTTTAGAATCACTGCTAAATACCTGTAGAAAAGAAAATAATGTTTATATACTTAACATTAAAAAAAAAACCCAAAAAACAAAAAACAAAAATAAAACAAAACAACATTACAATGAGTTGTAGAACCAGATGAGTAACACATGGTTATAATTTAATAGCACATCCTAATAATCTACCCCACCTTATCTTCACCTCTCTTCTTCCCAACTAAGTTGTTCTTCTATTATTTAAGATATGTCACCATCAACAAATAATTACATATCATGCAACCTATTTTGCCAAGTCTATTAAAGCTGTCTTGATTTTATTTCTCCTTCTGCTGTACCCTCTTCCATTGCCTTGGTTCAGGTGCTGTTAAGTCCCTTGTCTGGGTTACAAAGTACTATCCTAGCTTATCACCTTACTCTAAGCTAGCCACCCTCCACTTGAACCTCCTTAAAACCACAAAACTGATCACTATTCATTCTTTGTTGTTCTTCAAAAATTTCCTATCTAAATTCCTCGGATCTGTATACAAAGCAATCTATTATCTGATCTGTTTTTCCAACTGCATTTCTCAGTATTTCACTATTTGAATCCTATGCTCACTACATTAAGATAATTATTGACAAAACAAGCCATGATGTATCAGAGCATTATGTCTTGGCACATGCATGGCTGGCTCATCGTTTCAGGTCTACATCAAGCAGTTCATTCCTTGAGAAGATTTTTCTAACTACTGGATGGTTGACCTCCATCAGATGACTTGACACCTTTATGAGTTCTAGGCTCCACTACATTTCTATAAATCCAGTGTCTGCTAGCATTCATAAAATATAATAATAGCTTAATAAAACCTTGCTGAATGATTCCCTTAGATAAAATTCTTTCATATAGATCTAATAGGACAAAAGACATATATATATTTACAACTTTTACTCCATTATAGAAAAATTTGTTTCTAAAGGAGCTATAGAAATTGATGTGCCATTAGAAATGCATGCATATTAAATTTGAGCAAAGGGTATAGGCTTTTTAAAAATTTTTCCATTTTGAAGAATTGCTAGTTCTGAGTCACTGGCTATTAATCTATTGAGAACTAGATTTAAAAAAATCAATTCCAGTAAGTTCAATACATGTAGAATAGTACAGATATTCTCTATCATAATTACTGTAAGTATTTACCACAGATATTTCAAGTTTTATTTAATTATACAATTTCTCCTTATACTGAAGTTTTAAACTAATGTTATCTTTGAAATACTTAGGCTTTGATATTTCTTCTTTCCTTTCTTGTTTTTAGAGATTTTTGCTAGAGAGTATGTGCCTTGCCAGAGAGACAGAAAGCAAGAATTCACCCCCTGGGAGAGATGGCCATGCCACAATCCCTTCTTCTCCATTCTCCTTTTGGCATTTTTGGGCATGCACCCAAGCCCAGTGTGAATTTCAAGCTGCCAAGTCTGGGATTCAAACCATAGTTAACCATTTGGGAGTCCAGCACCACCCTGCTGGCTCCTCTTTCCTTTCAAAAGGTAGTATACCTTCAATCACATAAAAATGTGATTTCTATTTCCCGTCAGTTTTATTTTACAATTTTATACTTATTCTTTTATCAGCTCAAGTTTACTTTGGAGTGTAGTATAAGATGTAGCTCAAGGTAGAGACAGTTAATTTGGACTGCTCTTTTTTAGAGGCCTGAGTAAGAAAGGTATAGCAGGTAATTAGAATGTAACAAAAGGGCTCTGGTGAGCAAAGTATTAGATTACTTGATTTTAAAGACATGAACGTGTTTACAGGCATAGAAAAAGAAGATCATAATAAAAAACTGCAATTATACTACAGAGGCAATAATTTCCTACAACAGAATAGTAATTCAAGGTTATTGTGAGAAGAGAAGGAATGGAAATTAAAGCATATGTGAATGAACTCTCTACAATGAAAGTGATATCTCATTAATTAGCTTGGGAAAAAAGGACAGGTAGGTGGGAGTATGTGAGCTCATGTTTGTTGGCAGGAACACAGGAGAGTTCACGGTATCTACATCTAATCATGTGGTAAAAGAGTCTAGCAAGTGTGCTAGGAGGTGATGGAGATTGGGCACAGGTATCAAGAGGAACAAGAGTGAATCCTATTCCTGTTTAGCTGAAGCTGGAAACCACCAATCTGTAGTGGTGCCTCTGTATTGTTTTGTGATTTTTCTTTGAAGGCATCTTTATCACTTGTGTGAAGGAGTACAGAAGCACCAGTGCAGTAATTACGGATAGTAGAGGCAGAACAGTGGTGCCAAGAACTAAGGATGTTGGTGAGAGAATATGTGCACATAGTCAAGAAAAGGTTAAAAACTGGGAAGGGAAGGAAGATAGGCAGAGGGGATGCTAGGATAGAATGTAAGGGTCAAAGACTGGAGATATTGCTGAGAGAAAAGGGGCATAGTGTGAATTGACGTAAGAGATTTAATCTTTTTTAAAACTATATTTTATTTCTATTTGATTTTTTAAAAAGGTTTTTGCCATAGGGAGCATGGCAAAGAGAAACACAGAGGACCAAAAAGAGACACACAGACAGAGAGCAAGAAAGTGAGAAAAGATCCCCAGGGGAATGGCCACACTTCAGTCCCTTCTCCTCTCGGGATTTTGGGCATGCAAGCACATGCATCCATCGTGATTTTCAAGCCACTGGGCCCAGGACTTGAACCACAATCAGCCATGTGGGAGTCCAGTGCCTCAGCTGGCACATCCCTTGCTAGTCCTCTATTTGCATTCACGTAAGAAACAGAAATGAAAGAACTTTAGCTAATTTTAATCAGATGAACTTTATAAAGTTTTATTCCTTTATAGCTTTTAGAGTCAGGAAATTCTGACTTCAGTGAAAAAAAATCTTCAATAGAAAACTGAATGGCCTCTGAGTATTGCATTTATTTTTGGAATTCACACGTAGAAACTTTACACAGCTACTTAAGACTATAATTACTTCTTCTTTTTTTTTTTGGAGAGGTTTTTGCTATAGGGTGTGTGCACTTGCCAGAAAGACAAAGAGGGACAGAGAGACAGAAAGCGAGAAACCCCCCGGGGGGATGGTCATGCTGAAATCCCTTCTCCTCCATTCTCCTCTCGGGATCGTGGGCACGCACGCACACACGCCCAGCATGAGTTTAAGCCACTGAGTCTAGGACTTGAACCATGGTCAACTACATGGGAGTCCAGTGACACAGCCATTCCGCCAACTGCTGCTCCCAATTCTTTCTTTCTTTTTTTCTTTCTTTCTTTCTTTCTTTCTTTCTTTCTTTCTTTCTTTCTTTCTTTCTTTCTTTCTTTTTTTTTTAAACATGTAGTCATATTCAATAAATTTGAGCACCTACTTTGTACCAGGTATCTAATGGGAAACATTATAGATACTAAAAACATCTAAAATGATTCTTACAAAAAGTGCTCCAGTGTTTAACTAGTAAACATAATTTTAAAAAAAGTTTTTGTTATAGGGCAGGTATGCTCCCCAGAGAAAGACAGAGAAACAGGGTGAGAGGGAAGTGAGAAATCACCCCCCGGGGGGGGATGGGCATGCTGTAATTCCTTCTCCTCCTTTCTCCACTCAGGATTTTGGACATGTTTGCACATCCTCAAGACGTGAGTTTTGAGCCACTGGGTCTGGAACTCGAACCATGGTTGGCCATGTGGGAGTCCAGTGCCTTAACTATCAAGCTACCTGCTGGCCCCAAACATAATATTTTTATTTTTTAAAAAAGAATCATTTCATCCAATTTTATTTATTATTATTATTATTATTTTATGGTTTTATTAGAGAGAGAAGGTGAGAAAGCAAGCCACTAGGTCTGGGACTCAAACCATGGTTGGCCATATGGGAGTCCAGTGCCTATAGCCACCATGCCACCTGCTGGCCCTCAAACATAATATTCTTGATTAGTAACATAGTCTTTACTATGTTCAAAAAATATCAGTCTATCCCAATTTAAATGCATATTTATGGGTTTCTGTGTATATACACACACACATATATATATATATATATATACACACACATACAAGCTTATATAAACAGCAAAAATATATATAAACTAGAAATACACATACACTAGCAAAAGTTGTTGGATATTATCAAAGTCTCTTGGGCATCTGCTGAAATAATCACCCATAACTTGCTTAATTTTAATGATATATTTTGTCTTTAAGTATATATATATTTTTTTGAGATTTTTGCCATAGGGCACATGTACTTGTCAGAAGGACAGAGAGAGAGAGACAGAGAGACAGAAAGCAAGAAATCACTCCCCAGGGGGGATGGTCACGCCGCAATCCCTTCTCCTCCACTTCCCTCTTGGGATTTGGGCATGCATGCACACGTGTTCAGGATGAGTTTTAGGCCACCAGGTCCAGGACTCGAATCGCAGTTGACTACATGGGAGTCGAACAACTTAATCATTATACCATCTGCTGGTCCCAGTTATTAAAAAAAATAATTTAAAATATAATAATAATTCTTTAAAAAGAACAATATATTTCTTTTTAAAGAATTATTTATTATTGTTTTAAATTTTATTTATGACTATTACTTTTTAATCTGGCCAGAGAGAGAGAGATGGAGAGTGAGAAAGCCAGCCACTGGATCTGGGACTCGAACTGTGGTTACATGAGGGAGTCTAACTCCTTAACCACCATACCATTTGCTGGCCCATACTTATTTATTATTATTTTTAATTCACCAGAGGGAGAGACACAGAGAGCGAGAGGGAAAGTGATAAAGCAAGTTGCCAGGTCTGGGGTTGGAACTATAGTCTGACATGTGGGAATTCAGCACCTTAACCACCACTCCACCTGCTGGCCCCAGTAACACATTTCTTTATAGGAAACCATCATCGTAATTCTGGAATAGAGTCCATTTGGCTGTGTTCATCTGCTGTACTGCTGAGTTGTACTTAACAAATATTTTCTTTAGGGTTTGTAATAATATTCATATCACAAAAATTTTAAGTCAAGTTTATGACCATTTCATTAATGAAAATGAAGGAAAGATACACTTTGTCAATGAATCATTTCCAATGCTTCCCTATTTTCTGATTCAGAGCTACATCAGGGTTAGTGTAATAGAAATTCAATGTCCAAGAAAAGATACCATCAAGAGGGAAGAATCAAATCCACAAAAGAAAATCATTCAGAGTACATCTTTGAGCAGACAGTTTTAGTGAACAGCAACAGCAAAAAGCCAAACTGAGGGACAAGCAATAAGCGTAATGGCTATGTCGCTGGACTCCCATCCATGTAGCTGACCGGGGTTCGAGTCCCGGACCTGGTGTCTTAAACTCACGTTGGGTGCGTATGTGTGCGTGCCCAGGATCCTGAGAGGAGAATGGAGGAGAGGGGATTGCAGTGTGGCCATCCCCGCTAGGGGCTGACTTCTCGCTTTCTATCTCCCTGTCCTTCTCTGTCTTTCTGGCAAGCATATGTGCCCTAAAGCAAAAAGCTCTCCAAAAAACTGAATGGGGTCAAGGATGAAAAGATGAGAGGAATTAGAAGCTGCTATTGCAGGCTACCATTTTGAGAACTTAGCTGAAGAAAGACAAAATAGAAGGGATAAAAACTTGAGGGAAGTCTGTTTTACCATTAGTGAAGCTCTGTACATAGTTGTGTCTTCCTCACTTAGGCTCGCATCTGTATGTAGCACCTAGGTTAAAGTCTGCCCAAAAGCTTGCACTCAACAAAAAGTGCTGACTTGTTATTACTGTTACAGAGTATAAACTCGTATTAGAAGTGGGAGGTAATGGGGATAAGAAAATTCCATTCACTGACAAGACTGAAGATTATGCCTCTCCCTCATTCTAACCAAAATCCTTTGAGAATACAAAGGTTAAATCCTAATGATCACAATATTCTCTGAAGGAATAAACATGGTTTGAAAACAAAACTTGCAATTTTGTAGAATACAGCCAATAGCAACATTAAAGGTGGGCTCCACCACTTCCTAGGAGAAATTCAGCTGCAAGCCGTCAACAAACGCCCAGGTTCCCTGCTTCTCTTTTCCTCTCTGCTGTCTCTCTGACAACTGCCTGGGCAGAGATGAAAAACAAAACAAACTACCCAACTATGCTAGTCTTTAGCAGCTCTGGTAAATGGATTAAGGGTGTGACAGATGAACAGTTAAAACGAACTTTTTCTGGACAGCAAAACATTTCACTTATTTGTACAACTCTTCCCTGCACACATTATCATGCTACAGCAGCATAATTAATCAGGTGAATAATACTGAGATAAAATAATGGCATAATTCCAGAATGCAAAAAACAATCGCCACAGAACACACAACTGATGTATTTTAAAACATTTCACAACGAAGTTGAAGAATGGGAGTGGGATAACAGGGTGATGGGGGAAACCGCCATAGCATCGGTTAATACAGTATAATTTCAGGTCAAAGGGGACAACGACAGTTGTCCGCATCGAGACGATTTGCCAGTTCCGATCACCTTGCGTCAGCGGTAAAGGGGAACATCTAGTGGGAAAAACGATGGGCCCCACGTCCAACCCCGCACCCCGCTACCCCTGCTGGGAAGGA
>NW_006159759.1:1111367-1111678 GCF_000334495.1 Tupaia belangeri chinensis
GAGGGGAGGCCCGGGGCGGGGCCCCCCCGCCGCTCTCCCGAGGGCTGAGGGGGGCTCTGCCGCGGGTGTCCGACGATTCAGCCGTCAGTCCTGCGGCTGCGCTCCGGGCTCCGGGCCTCCCCGCCAGCATCCTTCACCTCCGCGCCGCCTCCCCGCTCGCACCTAGCGCCTCCCTCATGGCCGCTCCCCCGCCCTCCTCCTCGCCCCTCCCTACACTCCGTCTCTCCGGCCCCGCGTCACGGGCACAGAAGGGTGGGCCGCAGTAGTCCCGGCTCCCGCGCGGCGGCGCTTGTGGGTGGGTGGGGGGAGGG
>NW_006159759.1:1111847-1148914 GCF_000334495.1 Tupaia belangeri chinensis
AAGCGCCAGGGGCCCGGGTGCGGGTGGGGCCCGAGGGTAGCGGCCCTGGCGTCCCCAGGGAGCCGAGTCGTTGCAGGAGGGAGAGCTGAATTGTGCTTGAAGAGCCTGGTGCAGTTATGAGGGCGTTTCCGTGGGGGACTCGAGAGCGAAGAAACACAGAGAGATGCAGAATGCCCAGGCCACAGGGCAGATTCTGAAATGATTGGCTTGGTGACAATTTGGAGTTGGATTTGTTGTTTAACCATTAAATCCTGTCGTGGGGTTTTGAGTTGTGAGTCTTTCTGGGACTCATCCCCAAACACTATATCTTTAAAAAAGCTTTGTGGAGTGGAAATTTTCCTTTCCTGTATTCTCCCACCCACTCGATAATGCTTCCGCTATTCCCTCTGCAACCATCTTCCTTGCCATTGCCCTACTTAAAAGGTCTACATTTCAAAGCCTCCTCATGGTCCTTGCTTTGCTGCCAGATTCTGGAAACAGACCATCACAGCAGAGGCGGCCTGGAAGGAAGTCCAGATTTAGCCTTGTAATCTCCTGGGAAGACATGCCAAAAAAGATCATGGTGTTGAAATTGTTTCAGAAGGTATAGAAAATTAAGTGATTTTTATTTTTTCGAGCCACTAGTTTAATGGCTGCACAAATGAAAATTTGAAAAAAAGGATGAAACTTTTTGTTGGAGCCAATATAAAAACATACATTCTGATTGTTTTTCAGCCAGTTGTTGTTGTTGTTTTTCATGGAAAAACTCCAGATTGGAACCAGAATGTACAGCCCAAATAAAGATCACTCACCCACCATTTGAATGTCTGTGCCGTTGTGAATCTTTTTGTTCATTTTTAGAGTTCAAGTAATAAATTTCCCAGTGAAAACTATTTAAAGCTTTGCAGACTGGAATGTAATGACTCAAATTGGAATATGCTCTGGAGACAGGTTTTAAAGGTATCCAGTTTTCATTTTAAACACAAAATTCGGAAGTCTCCAGGATCATGCCAAGAGGATAAAATATGTAATCCTAACCAAAAAAATAAAAGGCTAAATGTGTACACTTGGACAATTAACTATCTCGGCAAGTTTTTAAAGGAGGAGACACAGGCATTCGCCTTGCTTCTATGCTCACTGCTCTCACAGTTCAGCCACCAGAGCAGATTGGAGAGTAAGCAAGGCAGGGCAGTGGGAAGCGAAAAGAACCCTGAGAAGACTGTGGTCGCTGTTTGTGGTAGCTGGGCATATTCAGCCTTCCTGAAGTCTAGCTTTTGCTATATCAATATTAGTTTCTCGTTACCCCTAGGCAACTTATTGTTTGGTCACATGGTATTTTAGCATTCAGAAACATGTTTTAGCTTCTCAATTGCCTGTGAATGCTTGCTCATATCATCTTGCTTCATTTGAATGTGACTTTACAATGATAACCAAGAAGAGAGAAAGTTTTTAACATGAGGTTGTCAGTTTTTTGCTATAGGATATGTGTGTTTGCTAGAGAGAGACAAAGAGAAAAAGGGAGAGAGAGGAAAGGGAGAAAGCAGACCTACTCTCCCTCAAGGAGTGAGGTCTACACTACAATCCCTTCTACCATTCTTCTCTTGGGATTTTTGGGTGTGCACACACATACACCAGCATGTTTTCAAGCCACTGGTTTGGGATTGCAACAGTGCAGTTGGCCATGCGGGATCTAGCCACCTTAGCCTCTATGCCCCTTGCTGGCCCATCAGGTATTAAAAAAAATTTTAAATCACAGGATTTTCTTTCTTTAATATTTAAAATCTTTCTCCAAAATACTAAGTGGGCTTCTTAGCCTTTTGGGTATAATTAAGTGCAAATACTAAGCAGCTTTCCCATTTTTACTTAAGTTGTGCAGTCCTAAACTCTAAACACAGAAAAAAAAAAAAGGCTTTTAGATTACATAGTTGTAGATTACATAGTTGAATATTAATTTGAATATTTTATAAAATTTATCTATTGATAAGAAAGGCAAATATAAAGAAACTTCAAAAAGTTTGTGAAAAATGTGAATAAAGTACAAATTATTTTGGTACAAAATAAATTGAAGTCCATATGCATAGTTGTTTCATAATACATGTTTTCCACGAATTTTTTTTTCTTTTTTTTTTTTTTTTGGGGAGGTTTTTTGCTATTGTTCTCCAAAATACTAAGTGGGCTTCTTAGCCTTTTGGGTATAATTAAGTGCAAATACTAAGCAGCTTTCCCATTTTTACTTAAGTTGTGCAGTCCTAAACTCTAAACACAGAAAAAAAAAAAAGGCTTTTAGATTACATAGTTGTAGATTACATAGTTGAATATTAATTTGAATATTTTATAAAATTTATCTATTGATAAGAAAGGCAAATATAAAGAAACTTCAAAAAGTTTGTGAAAAATGTGAATAAAGTACAAATTATTTTGGTACAAAATAAATTGAAGTCCATATGCATAGTTGTTTCATAATACATGTTTTCCACGAATTTTTTTTTCTTTTTTTTTTTTTTTTTGGAGAGGTTTTTTGCTATAGGGAGCATGCGCTCGCCAGAAAAACAGAGAGAGACAGAGAGACAGAAAGCAAGAAATCAACCCCCAGTGGGGATGGTCACGCCACAATCCCTTCTCCTCCATTCTCCTCTCGGGATCTTGGGCATGCACGCACACACGCCCAGCGTGAGTTTAAGACACCAGGTCTGGGACTTGAACCACGGTCGACTGCATGGGAGGCCAGCGACATAGCCATTACACTAATTACTGGTCCCACCATGAACTTTTTGAAGACCTCCCTGCCACAATTCAAGCAATCAAGAATAATATTACACCAAAATCCCTATATTTTTCAGGAGAGACATCTGAATGAAATATATTTAATTCTTTCACAGTTCCAAGTCTTAAGAGAATTCCTTCCTTCATTAAAGAAATACATATTGAATACCTACTATGTGCCAAACACTCTGTAGATGCTGGAAATACAGTAGTGAATAAACCTCAAAGTTCCTATGTTCATACAGCTTTTATTTACTTTTCTGCCCCACTTGAACGTATTACGTAGTGAAAAATGCTATGAAGAAAAAAGTGCTAATAGAGAGGGACAGAGATTGATTCAATTCCGTTTTAAACAGGGTGCTCTAGAATGGTTTTCAAAAAAGGGAAGTTAATGCAGAGACCTGGATGAAGGAAAGATGTTGCTACTCAAATATTCTGTCAAGGGTGTTATAGGCAGGGCTGTATGTACAAAAGGTTCTGAAGACAGAATCTTATTAGTGTGTTCAGAGAACAGCCAGAAGACCACCATGGTTGGAAAAGAGTGAGGCAGGGGAAGTGTACTAAGACTGGGGAAGTCCAGGGCCCAGATTTGGTGTAGGCTTGTATAATATGCAAAGGCTTTATATAAAACCCCACTTACAATGGAAGGAGAGCCATTGAAGAGTTTTGAATAGGAGAGTAATATGATCTAATGTAATTTTAAAAAACATTTTGCGATAGGGTGCATGTACTCACTGGAAAAAGAGAGAGAGAGAAAGAGAGTGAACCTCCCCCCCAGGTGGATGGCCACTCTGTAATTTCTTCGCTTTCATTCTCTTCTTGGGATTTCATGTATGCATATACACACACCTACCATGTTTTCCAAGCCACTCGGTCTGGGACTCAAACTATACAGTTGACCACGTGGGATCCAGCTGCCTTAACCACCATACCACTGGCTGGCCCCAGAACTAATTTAATCTTTTTTTTTTAAAAAAATTAATTTTATTATTATTATTTTACATTTTTCCCCACATTTTTTTGATTCACAAAATACCTTGAACTAAAACTATGGACAAAGCTAGAATCTAGTTACAAGTGCACTCTATAACTCTCGCTGCTGCGGGGAATCTAGACTACACAAGATAAGACTGTAGCAGGCCAGTTTAAGGTTTAGCAGGACTGTAGCCATTTTGAAATTAAGAAAGGCCTCTAATGAGAACAGTCTGACCAAATGCCAAGTCATAGAGAGATCTATTTCAGGAATGGTCGAATGAGAAACCAGGAATAGGGATTTGAAGGAATCAGGATAATTAATCAGGAGAAAACGAATGACTCTGATCGACTATAGTGAGGAATGACTTGCATGTGCTTGCTGCGTCTTGTACTTACAAATACCAAGAACATACTGAGCTTTTCAAGATTATTTGATGGTACTTTCTGATTATTTCTCTGTAACTGGTTACAGAATAAAATCCTTTTTCCTCTAGTCTCTGTCTCTTGTTTCACTGAACTTGAGAAGCAGCAGCCAGACTTAACTGGCTGGTAATAAGATCAAAAACAATAAAGACAGAAGGTTTTCATAGCTGGGTGAGATGATAGAAGCTTAGGATAATACAATAGTGATGGAGGTGGCAAGGAGTATTTAAAATGTGAAACCCAAGTCAATGAAGTGGATGGTGTGGCAAGTGACAGGAAAAAAGAGTCAAATATGACTCTTAGATTTGAGCAGGGGGACCAGCAGGAGGCGTGGTGGTTAAGGTGCTGGATACTCCCATATGGCTAACCATGGGTTGAGGTACTGAGCTTTTCAAGATTATTTGATGGTACTTTCTGATTATTTCTCTGTAACTGGTTACAGAATAAAATCCTTTTTCCTCTAGTCTCTGTCTCTTGTTTCACTGAACTTGAGAAGCAGCAGCCAGACTTAACTGGCTGGTAATAAGATCAAAAACAATAAAGACAGAAGGTTTTCATAGCTGGGTGAGATGATAGAAGCTTAGGATAATACAATAGTGATGGAGGTGGCAAGGAGTATTTAAAATGTGAAACCCAAGTCAATGAAGTGGATGGTGTGGCAAGTGACAGGAAAAAAGAGTCAAATATGACTCTTAGATTTGAGCAGGGGGACCAGCAGGAGGCGTGGTGGTTAAGGTGCTGGATACTCCCATATGGCTAACCATGGTTTGAGTCTTAGAACTGGTGGCTTGCTTTTTCACTTTCTCTCTCTCTCTGTCTCTGTCTCTCTCTGGTCAAATTAAAATAAATGAATAAATAAATAAAATTAAATAATTTTTAAAAAGATTTGAGCAGGAGCAATTGGATACAAAATGTTTTCATTTACTAAGGTAGGGGGGAATTGGTAGGAGTTGAAAGAAGGAATGAGTTAGGTTTTAGGGTGGGTCCTGTAGCTTGGTAGTTAAAGGAGCTGGATCCCCCATGGTTGACCATAGTTTGAATCCCAACTCTGACAGCTTGAAAAACATGCTGGCTCACGTGCGAGTGTGTGGTGTGCTCCATAATTCCCAAAGAATAGAGAAATGGATAGTCATGTGACTACACCACATTAAGAGTGCTTTCGTTTTCTCTGTCTCTCTCTGCTGAATGTGTGAGTCTTATGGCAATTAAAAAGAAAAGAACTAGACTCTAAACATGTTAAATGTTGTTATTTGTGAGATGTTTAATTTGACATTCAGTTTCATTAACATGGTCTCAAACTGTTAATGATATTCTAAGGAAACCAATGATAGCCACTTTATGGTTACAAAGCATGTTTATGTGACTTATCTCATTTGAATATTGTATTAAAAGAAAAACTTCGGATGAATTATGATTTTTAAAAATTATTTGAGCAGAGCCAGAAGGTGGTGTGGTGGTTGAGGTACTGGACTCCTACATGTTTGAGTCCCAGCCCTGGTGAGTTGCTTTCTCACTTTCCCTCCTCTCTCTCTGGTCAAATTAAAACATAGTAATTATAAACAAAATTATATACAATAATTATACAAAAAATTATTTGAGCAAAGAATAATTCATGAGTCAGGCAGCACTCATAGCCACAAGAGGCTCAGGGAGCTTCACTCATTAGTTGGAATAGCAAGCTTTTATAGGATAACACAGAAGGAAGGTAGAGAAATCACCTGATTGGCCATTATTCGGGCATGGTCTAATCCATTGTCTGCCTGTGATTGGCTGAAGCCCAGCTGTTTGTAATTGTCTGAAACCCGTTATGTTTTTTACAAAAAAATGCACTCCTAAATTAGGTTGCAATTTTTTACAGAGGAGCTCAACCTGCAGAGACAGCCTCAGTTAATGATCTCCTGCTTCCTTAACAAGTGTTATAACATTGCAATCCAGGTGGCAGCCTGTTGTAGACCACTTTTTTTTTTTTGTGTGCTTTCACTTTCATCTTGGCTCAGGTTGTCTTTTCCATCTCTGTTAAAGTATTTTCTTGCTCAAATAAGAATTTCCTGAATTTGTCTCTGGGCAAGCTGAGAAAGGACAAAGAATTTTAACATGTGGCTGATTTTAAATTGCTAAAGTTCTGCAATCTTCATTTTAGTTGTATGAGATTTCAACGACTGTAGAAATTGAAGATTAAAGATATATAGTCATCTACTCCTAATATAGATTATAAAGTTCACCAATATTGTCAGCATTGACAGAGGTATATTTCGATCAAGTGAACTAATAATGACACCACCTAACTTTTTAAATTTGTTTTTCTCTTAGAGAGAGAGATTTCTGTTACAGGGCATGTGCACTCGCCGGAGAGAGAAAGACAGACAAAGAGAGAGAAAGTGAAAAATCAACCCCTCCCGGGGTGGGGGGGATTGTCATGTCACAATCCCTTCTCCTCCATTCTCTCAGTGTCTTGGGCACACACACACACACACACACACACACCTGGCATGAGTTTAAAGCCACCAGGTCCAGGACTTGAACTGCAGTCAACTACGTGGTAGTCTAGCAATGTAACCATTACACCATTTGCCCACTGCCTAACATTTTGATGCTTGCTGTTTCCTACACATTGTGCTAAGGGCTTGCATACGAGAGTACTTCAGAAAGTTCATGGAAAAAAAGAAAATTAAAGCATAAGTTTATTTAGATACAAAAAAATTGTGTCAGCATAGTTTTTTCCATGAACTTTTTGAAGACCATACATATATTAATTCCTTTAAACCATACAATAATCTCCATTCTGGCAAGAAGATAGTTGAACGATAGCAATATCAGGTAGCTTTGCCCAAGGTTAGAGTAAGGAGGTGGAGATGTCAAAGCTCAAATCAGGCAGTCTGATTTCAGAGCCAGCACTCTCAACTATTTCGTATGGCCTCCCTAGAGAAACTGAGACAGTGGTGTGAATAAGTAAAAGGTTTGCATTTAAGTAGTAGGTGGTGAGGAAGTAAAGTCAGAAAACAGATGTTTAAAATATTTCTTCATTGGGACCAGCAGTTAGTGTAATGGCTATGTCACTGGACTCCCATGTAGTTGACTGTGATTCGAGTCCCGGACCTGATGGCTTAAACTCACGCTGGGCGCATGTATGTGCATCTCCAGGATCCCAAGAGGAGAATGGAGAAGGGATTGCAACGTGGCCATCCCCCGGGGGGGGGGTGTGTGTGTGTGATTTCTTACTTTCTGTCTCTCTATCACTCTCTGTCTCTCTGGTGAGCACATGTGCCCTGTAGCAAAAAAAAAAAAAAAGAAAAAGAAAAAAATCTTCATTAAGCAAATATTTGAGTGTTTAATATCTATCAGTCGCTACTATGCTCATACCACAAAAAACCGGTGCGGTCCTTGCCCTGCAATTCTCAGGCTAGGAAGGCAGATGGAGAAAATAATATACCTGAACCAGAAGCAAGGTCCAAGTGTTTTGCTTTGCCTATTAATTTTAGGATAATGAAGACTTACATATATCTGTAGAATGAAGGGAGAGAACTATGGTAAGGGTCAATTTGAAAGCTTGTCTCAGACATGGATGCATTTACCTTCAGAGAATAATCTCAATAACAATAGTTCTACTCGATCAAAAGTTTTAGTTTTAACAATGTGGTTGTAAACATACAAATCAATCAGAATCCAAGAACTTTGGAATTTATGTGGTTAATACAATCATTCCTGACAGCTAAAGTCAGTTAAAAGCATATCGAAGTCTGAATGATCTGTTCTGGATGTCCACACCAATCAAATGTCTGCTTAGCATTTTGTACTAACAGTTCCAATATAATATTCTTCTGACTTCATCAGTCATTTCTACTTTCTTACTATTTTTGTGCGAACTGTTTTCACAACTATTCGGGCACAGCTTATCAAAGGCATTTTTTCCAAAGGCAAATAAAGAATCTGACTCATAAAAACTAGATGAATTTATAAGCTATGCTTTAGTTATATTATCTATTTACTTATTATCTATTGATTGCCTATATTGTGAAAGCATGAATTTACAAAGCAGGCATAAAGCAACAAAAAAGAATTCATGTAATTTGAAATGCAGGAATCTCTAAAGGCTACCTTGTTTTTCATATAAGGGTGTTGCTTTAAATGAGGGCATGGAAACTAGTATTGGCTTCTATTTTTGTTGTACACCTTCCAGAAGGTTTTAACTGAATACTCTGCACTGTAGTTATTTTCACAGAGAGCTGACTGATATTTGAAGAGGTGTTTTCATTTATCCAAGAAAAATATGATGTATCTGTTGCAAGCCTCACTCTTGTTTTTAAGTGTATGTGTTTTTATTTGTGAAGAAGCGGAACAAGGTAACTGTGTACAACATCTACGGTAAGACCTTTAGCAATATTATTTTAGCTAGGAAAGCATGATTAACTTTGAAGACATATATGAGAAGTTTGAAAAGATTAATTATACTACCAAATCAGATTTATGGAACAATTCAAATGTTGTGTTAGAAATGCTGAGAAGCTGCTTAAATGTTTCTATTTCCTAAAAGTGGGAAACTAAACTGAGGGTTGAGCCAACAAATATCTTGTGAAAAAATTTTTAAAAAATTTTCGGCTTAGATTAAAAACTAACCAGCCACTTTCCAATTAACTTCCATAATGAAATATCTGATGGGTAATAAATAATTAAATAATTAGCTTTGCTTATTGTTTATATTCAAATTTTTAAATAAAAATTTTTTTGCTTATAGAAGTTTGAACTAATCATTCATTATTTTTTCAATGATCATTCTCATTGTATGTCATTACTTTTTAATAAAAAAACCCCTATTCTATAATATTTGATATTTCAAATATAGCACTATGAACAGGTTACCTAGGAAATTAGAAACACTTATCCAAAAATAATGTCAGAGTGATAATTTAATATGGTATATGCAATACTAAGAGTAGCTGGTGATTTGAATTTCTACATATTTAAATGCTGATTTTTATTTTTTAAAATGTCATAAAATGTATTTACCATTGCAGTAAAACCAAGTTTCCGAATTCAATGGTTGAAGCAAAAATATATTTAAGGAAATCTATAGAAATATTTATGATTTAATTCTCTAAATGTTAAAAAAATTAAAATTTATTTTATTATTATAATTTTAATATCACTTTTAATCACATGTATTTTTAATAAATATTTAATTAAATTAATTTATTTATTTGACCAGAAATGGACAGAGAGAGAGAGCAAGAGAGCGACAAAGTGTGAAAGCAAACTGCCAGGTCTGGGACTTGAATCTTGGTTGGCCATGTGGGAGTCCAGCTCCCTTAACCACCATGCCACCTGCTGGCCCCAATCACATATATCTTTACAGTGTACTACATTTCTTTTTTCCAGCACAATTACCATGCATATGAGTCAAGACAAAGACATTACGGGAACCAGCAGTTAGCGTAATGGCTATGTCGCTGGATTCCCACGTAGTTGCCTCCCGGACCGGGTGGCTTAGAACTCACGCCGGGCATGTGTGAGTGCGTGCCCAAGATCCCGAGAGGAGAATGGAGGAGAAAGGATTGCTGCGTGACCATCCTCCCTGGGGGGTGATTTCTCGCTTTCTGTCTCTATGTCTCTCTCTGTCTGTCTGGCAAGCGCGCACTCCCTATAGCAAAAAAAATCTCTCTCAGAAAAAAAAAAAGACAAAGACATTACTATCTAAATGTTAAAAATTTAATACCCTTATTTAAGTCTGAAAAAATATAACTATAATCTAGGTTTTTGAAAACATCTAGTATGTCAGTTAGTATAGATGTAGCAGTAAAGAGCAAAAAGTTTAAAATAGATCTATCTAACAAAATGTAAGCATTTTTTAGGGCAGATATCTTTATAATATGATTAGCTTCATAACTTTGAATATACACATAAAGCAGGACAGAGCTTGTTGTTACAATTTTCTTTTAACAACAGTTATTAAATCTATATGAGGGAGATTCAAAAGGTTCACAGAATATGTGTATTAAGAAAAAACTATGCATGAATTTCAAAAAATTTTTTGCACCAAATAAACTTGTAATTTAATCCCATTTTCTTCTACAATTTTTTTCAAAGTACCCTTGAATAATTGCAGCCAAAGAATGTTAGGGTGAAGAAACTAATAGCGTACCAACAAGTAAAAATGCCTTTGGAATGACAGCTAAACTTCACCTTTTAAATGGTATCTGTTGTTGGAGTTTGCAAAGCAAAATTCCATACCTTTTTCTGGTACCCCTGATGCATTTCAAACCTATGCATACTACATACTTTACATACTACATATTTTACTACATACTTCAAAGGTGTAGATACTTTAGATTATACACAAGCAATAGGCCTCCTACATATTTTTCTATGATTTTGAGTAATCGGTGGTGGAAAGTTCATTTGGCTAGAACTGTAGATATCGGTGGGAAACTTCTTAGCTCTCTTTCAAGGAAGTTCAAATGGCAGGATTTTTGGAAGCGGAAGGGCTCAGCCCTATATTACGCACAGAAATTTACCAAAGTTAAAGGGTAAGGCCATAGTAATGGCATAGACCCTACATACATTCTTTTGAAATTTGAGAACAAAATGTCAGAATAAAAGTATTGAATTAAGATCTGATTATTATTTCTATCAAAATCATAGTAATGGCATAGACCCTACATACATTCTTTTGAAATTTGAGAACAAAATGTCAGAATAAAAGTATTAAGATCTGATTATTATTTATATCAAAATTTTGAATAAAATTTAGTTTACTTATAGAAGTTTGAACTAATCATTTATTATGGTTTTCAGTGATCATCCTCATTCGTATGTCTTTTGTTCAATAATTATCCTCATTGAATGGAACCTTCCCTTGTAGACTTCTTATTTATTATGATTAGGTCATATGACATATTTTATTTCTATTTTTTAATGTAAAGGATTCATCAGTTAACACTGCAGAAGATATATCTAATGCAAAAGATGAAAGTAAAAATAACGATACTATTTATAAGGAAGACTGTGAAGAATCATTTGACATTAAAACTAAAATTACACGAGAAGAAAAACATTTCATGTGTAGTAAGTATTTAAAATAACCACAATGATAAAGGTGTATAATTTATTATTTCTAGGTAAGACATGGAAAAAGATACCTTAGCTTTGATTTAGGTTATTTTATATACATCTTGATCGTCCTAGGTGAAAGGTTTTTGTGTTTGGCACATAGCAGGTACTTAGTCAATATTTGGTAAATGAATGGACTTTTCTTCCATATACCCCTGTGGCATCATCTGATCACAGAGGGAAGTGGTACACCAGAGGGCACCGAGAGTAGATTACATCAGTTCACCTGAGGCTTACTTTCATCTGACCGCTAGGAAGTTTCACCTTAGTGGTTTTTTTGGGAAGGAGGGTCTAAAACTGATTTTTAGTATTAAATACTGCAATAACATAGTAGGTACAATACAAATTTTATAGCTGATTAATGTAGCAAAACATAAGAAATAAAAAATTCTAGTTTCAATTCCTCCCCCCCTCCTCCTTTCCTTTCTCTCTCTTTTCTCTATGAGCAAGAGACAGACAGAGAGAAAGAGAGAGAGAGAGGCATCCTCAACAGCACCTCATGCCACGGCTCAGCCCCTTCTTCAGCCAGCCCTGGATCACTGGCACATACTTGCCCAGCATGTCCAGGGAGGTCTCCAGACACTGACCTTGAGTTTCTCACAGGGGTGAGCCTCATGGAACACTGCATTGTTCCTGTACCACCATCCAGTGTCCAGTTTAATTTCAATGAAAGAAAACTTAAACAAAAAAACTAGAAATAGTGCAGTAATTTTTGTAGTCTATTGTATGTATGTAGGAAGCAGGATGATGAAGAGGGCTCAGAAGGGGCAGAGTTGATAATCTGATCCAATTCTTATAGGACTCTAATTCTCAGGGGTGATAAAACATTCATTTTCATGTAGCAAATTCTATGAAAAATACATGTTTCTCAAACTAATGAGTATAGCTTTAGGCCCCTTAAGAGAGATGTCTAGGGACCAGCAGTTAGTGTAATGGCTATGTCAATGGACGCCCATGATGTCGACTGTGGTTTGAGTCCCAGACCCGGTGGCTTAAACTCACGCTGGGCGTGTGTGCGTGCATGCCCAAGATGCCAGGAGGAGAATGGAGGAGAAGAGATTGCGGCATGGCCATCCCCCCTCGGGGGTGATTTCTCACTTTCTGTCTCTCTGTCTCTCTCTGTGTTTCTGGTGAGCGCATGTGCCCTATAGCAAAAACCTCTCAAAAAAAAGGAAGAGCAAAAAAAGAGAGATGTCTAAATCCAGAAAAAAAGAAAAAATAGGAAGAAACTGCAAATAGGGGCCTGCAGGTGGTGTGGTGGTTAAACATGCTGGACTCCCACATGGGCAACTGTGGTTTGAGTCCTGGACCTGGCAGCTTGCTTTCTCTTTTTCTCTTTCTCTCTCTCTCTGGTCAAATTAAACAAATAATAACAACGAATGGAATTAAATAAATTAATTCTTTTTAAAAAAAGAAACTGAAAATAAAAGAGAGATGAACCTGGGTGAGGTAGAATCAAAGGTATTAAGGATTATTAATATGATTCTATTTCTAGAGTGATAGAAATCTAAAAATAAAAGAACTTTTAAAAGATTAATGTATCCAATAATGTGCAGGTCCTTTTGTTAAAGAGGACATCATTGGTATCATAGATGAAACTTGTAAAGGGTCTGAGAATTAGGTAGTCAGTGTTTCTACCCTGATTTCGATGGCAGTGTTATTGAAACTGTCTATGGTGTAAAAAATACACACTGAAATAGCAGGGATGATGGGGCTTCATGGCAACAGGGTCTCAAATGTCTTAGAAAAAAATTTCTTTGTACTCTTCTTACAACTTTTCTTTAAGAAATACTGTTTTAAAATAAAAATGCTTTTTATTATATATTTATTTATTTGTCAGCAAGCACATGCACTCACCAGAGAGAGAGAGAGAGTGCAGGAGAAAGTACATCCCAATAGGGGTATTGTCAAGCTGCATTCCCTCTCCATTTCTCTATCTTGTTGGAATTTTAGGCCTGCATGCACGAGTGCCCAGCATGTTCTTAAGTTGCCAGGCCAGATCTCGAACCATGGTTGGCCATGTGGGATTCAGCACCCTTATCCACCAGGCTACAGAGGTAGCCCAAATATTTTCAAAAAGAAAAATGAATAGGGGACCAGCAGTTGGTATAATGGCTATATTTCTGGACTCCCATGTAGTCGACTGTGGTTCAAGTCCCGGACCTGGTGGCTTAAACTCACGCTGGGTCCAGAGAGGAGAATGGAGGAGAAGGGATTGTGGTGTGGCCATCCCCCCTAGGGGGTGATTTCTCGCTTTCTGTCTTTCTGGCGAACATACGCGCCCTATAGCAAAAAATACCTCTCAAAAAAAAAAAAAAAAAAGAGAAAAAGTAAAGAAAAAAACCAGAAAAAAAAAAAAAATAGAAGAGTAAAAGTTAAGACAGAAATCAAGTAGTTAAAACTTTTGGCTAAGATATATTTTGTGTCTAATTATGTGTGTATTAGCAATTTAATTATATAAAATATGGTACTAATTGAGGGAAAGTGAGAAATTACCCCCCAGAGGGGATGGCCATATGGCAATCCCTTCTTCTCCATTCTTCCCTTGGGATTTGGGGCACACATGTACATGTGACCAGCGTCATTTTCAATCCACTGGTCTGAGATTCTAACTGCAGAGTCAGTCATGTGAGATCCAGCCTCCTTGACCTTGGTGTCACCTGCTGGCTCCCAAATTTGTTTAATTATTTATTTATTCATTTTTTTTTAGGGAGGGATTTGTCCTATAGGTCATGTGTAGTCACTGGAGAGACGGAGACAGAGAGAAAACCAGAAATCATCCCTCCAGGGGGAATGGTCACACTGCTATCCCTTCTTCATTCTCCTCTCAGGTGCCTGGTGTGAGTCTCAAGCTTCTGGGTCTGGGATTCAAACCATGATTGGCCATGTGAGAATCCAATGACATAACCATTATGTCATCTACTGGTCCAGCAAAGTTTATTTTTAAAACTCGTCTGGTATGAAATTGCTACCCTTTGCCTTATACAGAAGAATTGGTGAGTTCTTGCCTTTATATGTCTCATCTTACAAAGTAAGAATTGATAGTCAGATGTTGCATAATTAGATTTTGGTTATGCTATATTATTAACAAGCATAGTTTTGTTTTAATTAATCTGTATTACCAGGAAGTATAGTTTCATTAAGATGTGTTGAAACAGGGGTTGGCAGGTGACATATTGGTTAAAGGTGGAGTCCCACAAGGCTGATAGCAGTTCAAGTCCCAGACCTGGAGGCTTGCTTTCTTATTTTCCCTCTTTCTCTAGTCAAATTAAAAAATAATAACAAACGGAATTAAATAAATGAATAATTCTTAAGAAAAAGAAATATATTGAAACAATTGTATTCTTGATTAATTCTGAGTTAAACAAAATTTGTAAGTAAACTATACAGTTCTGAGTATAGTTTACTTATAAACTATAAGTAAACTATAGTTTATATATTTACCCCAAATCATGTGAAATTTATTATTTTTCACTGTAATTGTCTTCCAAAACAACATACTATTTAACAGCCACTTTTTATTATGGTTAAGGAAATCTGCAAAATTCTATTGTTTCCTACACACGAAGTACCAAAAAACTCCTAAGAAATATGATGGATGAGCAACAAACTTCCTTGGATTATTTATCTAATCAGGTATGGATTTTTCAATATTGTGTTGTTACTATGTATGCACATTGATATACAGTTAGCATGGGGGGTATAAAAATTTCATTATTTAATGCATTCACGTTCAAACATCTACTTAGTGCCTATATTAGAGGCACCACAGTAAGTCTGTGGCAAACAGAAAGCAATAGAAACAAAGGACCTTCATTCAGAGGTATGACTTAGTGGAGCAGAAAAGTATACTGAAAAATTGTGAACGCAGTTACAATGACACAAAAGAACCCTCAGATACAAGAAAGCTTCCAAGAGGAGAGAGCCTGTGAGCTGAGTCACGAAGATGAATAAATGCTCTAAAAGTCATAAAGATTGGTTAAGGAGGGGAGGGCACTCCATTTTGGAGGAGCTTCTTCGAGTTTGTGCAGAGGTCTGGTAGCAGGTGAAGGTGAGAGAGTATCAGGAAAACTGACCACAGGAACGGCCAGGAACTAAGTTATGCTACACAAAGGAGCCACTGATGTGTTTGAGCAAAGGAATGACATGATCTGATTGACAGCTGGTGTGGAGGATGACTTGAGGAAGAGCAAAGAGAGGTGAAAAGAAACTATAGCAACAGTTTCGGCAAGGTATGAAGAACAGCTCTGCAACGGCAGTCAAATGCAGAAACAGGAGCAGATAAGAGCAATGTTAGGGAGGCAGACACTATTCAATATAATGACTGCTATTTAACTATGTCTTCATGACTTTAACAAAACAGTAAAGATTCAATCTAGAAAAATGGGCATTATTATACATTTCAGAACTGGGTTTGTAAGAAGCTTAGAGAGAGCAGTTATATGGTTTAGCTAAAGGAAGTTTGTTCAAATATTAATTTGCTCCAATATATCTGTGTGTATATGTATGCTTTTAGGTTAATGAGCTCATGAATCGAGTTC
Organism: Tupaia belangeri chinensis; assembly: GCF_000334495.1. Classification (NCBI taxonomy): domain Eukaryota; kingdom Metazoa; phylum Chordata; class Mammalia; order Scandentia; family Tupaiidae; genus Tupaia; species Tupaia belangeri. The sequence continues at coordinate 1,127,633 of NW_006159759.1, forward strand.
TCCTTTTGACTACAGAAGTTTTTAGAAAACAGCTGGATCCTTTTCCTCACAGACCAGTTCAGTCACATGGTAAGACCTTTGATATTTCAGTCTTTTCATATTTGTCTTTCATTGCTTACAATTTTCCTGGACAGATTGGCGTATTTTGAAGTTTTGTTTTAAAAAATGCAGCTTGCCATTCTCTAAAGGACTTGAGGACTAATACCTACCACTAAGCAAATAACTCCAAAGACAATGTGTACCTTTCTAAGTTGGGAAACTTTTCCAACCAGTTCAAAACCATGACTAAAAAAAATATCCTGAATCTGTTGAAAATAGCATAGTTTTATGTAACTTTATTTTGGTCTCCCCTTTTACATTTTAATAATAATCAATGTTCAGATAAAAGAAAAGAAAATTTTAGCATTCCTCCCACTTATAAAAATGCTTTTAACATGCTTGAAATGTTTCAGATTGGGATATAAAATTTGAAAAGATGAAATCTAATACAAAAATACATGGAAAGTTAGCACTTTTTCTACTAAACACAGCATATTGATTTCTAGAGGCTTGGACTTTGTTTTGTTTTTGCCATAGGGTGCATGTGCTTGCTGAAGAGAGATGGAGAGAGGGAAACTGAGCAATCACCCTCGGGGGGATAGCCATGCTGCGGTCTCTTCTCCCTCATTCTCCTCTTGGGATTTTGGGCACACATGCATGCCTGCCCAGAGGGATTTTCAAGCTGCTGTGTCTGGGATACAAACCGTGGTGGCCATGTGGGAATCCAGCACATTAACTATCATGTCACCCGCTGGCCTCAGAGGCTTGGACTTCTAAGAAAAATGCTCTTTAAACCTTAATAAAAAAGAATTTAGGGACCAGCAGATGGCAGAATGGTTACATTACTGGACTCCCACGTAGTTGATTGTGGCTTGAGCCTGGGACCTGCCATTTAAAACTCATGCAGGGCACATGTGTGTGCATGCCCAGAATCCCGAGAGGTGATTGGAGGAGATGAGATAGTGGTGTGGTCATCCCTCCTAGGGGTGATTTCTTGCTTTCTGTCTCTGTCTCTCCAGCAAACGCTCTTGCCCTATAGTAAAATTTCTCTCTCTCAAAAAAAAAAAAAAATTCATACAAAAAGGTCCAAGCAAATAAATACTATTGAGGGCCTAGGATGTGATTTTTTTTTTTTTATTAGAAAAGGAAGAGAATAGTGTCTAAGAATCTTCTATGGGCCAGTTAGGAAGGCAGGTACTTTCACATATTATTTTTGTATTATTTTATTATGTCTCTTTTATTTGCTCTGAATTTCCTGAGACACAGGTAGTGTAATATGATAGTTAAGAGCATGGATTCTAATGTCAGAATGCTTGGCTAAAAATCTCTGGGAGTTGTTTCTTGATACCAGCTTCTTCATTAGTAAACTGACAGTACCTGCTTCATATAGTTGTGAGAATTAAATGAATAGCTACACAAAAACCTTTAAAATATTGCCTAGTGGATAGAAAGAGCGATATGAGGGTTTGCTATGATGATCATCATCCGATGAGGAATATGCTGCCCAGAAAAATCTAAATAACCTGTTTACATTTGTTTGGATTCATGCAATAAAATAGATACTGCAACCAATGTCAGTCCTTCACAGTGAACTTCCATCATATCTTTAAGCATAAAGTTATTATAAAAGTGACTCTTAGGGACCAGCAGATGGCGTAATGGCTACATTGCTGGACTCCCAAGTAGTCAACTGTGGTTTGAGTCCCAGACCTGGTAGCTTAAATTCACGCTGGGCGCATGTGGAAGCGTGCCCAGGATCCTGAGAGGAGAATGGAGTAGAAGGGATTGCGGGGTGGCCATCCCTCCTCAGGGGTGATTTCTCACTTTCTGTCTCTCTATCTCTCTTTATCTTTCTGGTGAGGGCACATGCCCTATAGCAAAAACCTCTCAAAAAAAAAAAAAGACTCTTAATGATTTAGAACATAGGTAACAAATCCATGTCTCCTAAGAATGAATGAGAAAGTAAACAATTTTTTACAGGTAACTTTTTGTAGAGGACATTTTCTGTGTGTTGCTGTGTGCTAGACACTATAATTAGGGCTTTACATAATACCCTACTATACAAATTGTCAGAATGACACTATGAAGTAGATAGCATTATTTTTGTTCTGCTATTACATGAAGAAAACAAGGCTTTGAGTAGTTCAAACAACTTTGCCAACGATTCTTTACCAGTAAGGAGTATAACTAGGACTCTAAGCCAGGCATCTAGGTAACTGACACTGTATGGGTAGATTTTATTTTATTACATGTATGAAAGGTGCTACAGAGTAGAATATCTTTATGAGAATGTAATATCCATATCCACATGATTATGTTGACAGTCCCTGGAAGATGAATGCTTTGGAGAGTGAATATGAGGTACTACCATTCTAACTATTGTAAATAGGGCAGGGTCTAGCCTTAAGCACAATTTGTTCTTGGTCAAGAAAGTGAATTCCCTCTCTGCCCTTTTGGCTATTGCTAATAGCATCCCCAACACATCAGAATCTCTGAAATGTGGAACAGAGTAGTCAAAGATGTGTTCTTGGTAGTTACTTTACTTATTCCTTTGGGTTTTCACCTCCTCATTCATATAGATTGATTTTATACATTATGCTTTCTAATATTTTTCAAGGCCATTATTTATAAGAAAGGAATGCATAATTTAAAATTCATGAAATAAACATTTATCCCAAGTGAAACTTTAAAAAAAATATTATTATTACTTAATTTGCTACAGGGCATGCATGGCCACCTGAGAGAGATAGAGAGACAGAGAGAGGCAAAATGAGAAAGCAAGCCACCAGGTCTGGGACTCAAACTCTGGTTGGCCATGTGGGAGTCCATGCCACCATGCTACCATGCCCCCTTCTGGCCCCCTAAATAAAAATTTTAATAGTATAGAACAGTAATCACTAAAAGTATTACTAATAGTAATATTAGTGAAGATTTATTGCAGCATAAATTCTTTAATTCCAGTTCTTGCACATAATTCTCCTTATTTCTAAAATTGTAATTATTTTTCATTTCTTTGTTTCTTTTGGAGAGAGATTTTGCTATAGGTTTCATGAGCTCACTGGAGAGACCGAGGCAGAAAATGAGAAATTGCCCTCGGGGGGGATGGCTACACCACAATTCCCTCCATGCTCCTCTTGAGATTTTGGGCACACATGCACATGCACCCAGCATGATGTTTAAGCCATTGGGTCCAGGACTAAAACCCTGGTTGACTATGTGGGAGTCCAATAATGTAACCATTATGCCACCTGATAATTTTTCATTTCTAAGATGTTAAAATCATATCATTAATGGAAGTTATGATCATAATTTCAGGTAGCACCAATTCTCTATGGTAAAATGAGTGTCATGAATGTATACTTGAAAATACCCTAAATAATTGAATAAATTTTACTTTTCTAGGTTTAGATTGTACTGATATTAAAGATACTATCGGCTCTGTCACCAAAACACCAAGTGGTTTATATATAATCCATCCAGAAGGGGCTAGTTACCCATTTGAGGTAAAGTTTTTCCTGATTATTTAAGATAAACATCCAACCAATTTAATTACCATTAGAATCTTAAAGTATTAATATTTTATTTTTATTTTAAAAAGTTTAAAATACATTAATAAAAGTCTGTTTCAAAATTTTGGGTTTTAGAATTCTGTCTAAACCATGAAGCAGTAAAAGAACTAGGTCTGTGTTTTATTTTTCTATTCGTGTTTCCATGGTTATATTCTTTAAATCCATTTGCTATAAGATTTTATATTATCCTTCATGAGGCAAAATTGTGTCATATAAATCCTTGCTTTAACTAGTCTATGGATATTAGAAAACAATGGCGTGCTTTACCTTGGAATTTGCTAAGAATACTTTTGATTTCCCTTCCTATATATGTGATTACGTTTTCTTTTGATGATAAATTATTTTATGTGATTATATAAAAAAATAGTTAAAAAACCCCCTTTCACTGGGATGCAAGGCAGATTGAGAAGCTGATTCATTCTTAAATAAAATAAATTACTCTTGTGTTGATCTTTAAAGTTCTATGCCAGGATATGTAGCAGAAATTTCTACTAGAAATTACACATGTGGATGGTGTGTGTGTCGGGAGGATGTATTATTTCTGGATACTCTTTCTTGTGTGTAAGTAAGTTTATGATACAACTTATATTATACCTGATTGGTAGTCTTCATTACATAATAAAATAACTTTTTTTTTCCTAATAGATACTACCAGTATCTCTTTTTAGACTTAGTACCATTATTATTATCATTAAAAAAATTATTGACAAGATGTCAAAAAATTGAGAATTAGGTGAGAAATAATTTTTAAATTATCTCAATTACTTCACCTACAGTTTAAAAACTGGTTCTGAACAGATGTGGACAAGAAGGCTTCTAATTCTGAGAAGAGTAGGATGCATAATTACCTCTTTGTGGGAAAGTCTTGGTTCTTAGCTTCCTCCACACTGCCTTTTTCTGTCTTTATGTGGGAAGTCTTTGATAGAAACAATTGTTATGATTTCTTCCCCTTGTCACGTTTATGGGTCCCCTACAGGTGTCCTCTGAGGGGCATTTTACACAGCTTCAACCGATGCACCTATGAGCACTTGCTGAGTGAGCACAGATCATGCCTTTCTGTGTGAAAATGCCAGGCTGTACACAAACCTAGGCATGGGGGAAGAAAGAGCAGTAAAAGGCAGGAATATGAATATATTTAAAAACTAAAACCAAACCAAACCAAACCAAACCAAAACAAAAAACCCAAATGCAGCCTTTTAATTAAAAGAAAAGGTTTATTTGTAAAGAAGTGTATCACTCTGCCACATCAGGTCAGTACTCTTATAACTAGGATAGAAAATATTTATAGAATTGAAAAATAAGAAAATAACCTTTCAATGCTACAAACACTTAAGTATTTTTTAAAATAATTGATACAAAGACTGTAATTTAGTTAACTGTGAGTTTGTTTTTATAATGAATGGTATTCTTTGTAGATACTAAAAATTTCTGAGCACATTAATGGCATACAATTGCACTGAAAACTTTCAGTGGGAGTAGCTTTTCTTTCTCTAGGCTTAAGGAGGAAGTGTGAGTTTATAATATCAAATAATGAAAGTAATAATGTGTTATTTGGGTCTCCTCTTGGGTCTGTTTTAGGTCATGTGTGACATGGATTACAGAGGAGGTGGGTGGACTGTGATACAGAGAAGGACTGATGGAATAATTGATTTCCAAAAATTGTGGTGTGATTATCTGGATGGATTCGGGGACCTTTTAGGTAAAATTCGACGTATTTCTGTTCTTTTTTCCTGTTTATGAGAGAGAGAGAGAGGAGAAAAGGTGAAAACAGAGAGAGGTATTTTTTAAAAGGAGCTCCCTGTGTTGTGATCCTCCTGCCCCAGCCTCCCAATCAGCTAGGATTTGCAGGTGCATGCAGCCACACCCAGCATGCACAGGTTGCCCTGGGAACCAAACTGGGGCCTCCAGTTCCATTTCCAGCCTTCCAAGTGGTTGTGCTATTTGTGCATCTCTGAGGCTGGGTCTCTTTTTATTCTTCTTTTTGGTATTATGCCTATATAGTGTCTCTCTATTGTTCAGATCTTAAAAATCCTGGTGAATATAGAAGTATTAATATGACTTCAGTCACCCTCTTTTTCTTTTTTGGAGAGGTTTTCACTATAGGGCGCGTGTGCTTGCCAGACAGACAGAGAGAGACATAGAGACAGAAAGCGAGAGAAATCACCACCCAGGGGGGATGGTCACGCCGCAATCCCTTCTCCTCCATTCTCTTCTCAGGATCTTGGGCACGCACGCACACGCGCCCGCCATGAGTTTTAAGCCACCGGGTCTGGGACGCGAACTGCGACCCTCTTTTATATATCATATTATTTGAAATAAATAGGTCCTTAGTTGACATTTGGAAACCTTTAAGATAAATGTTGAGGGGCCAGCACATGGCGTGGTGATTAGGGCACTGCACACCTGCCATGGTCAAGTGGGGTTTGAATTCTAGACCTGATGACTTGGAACTCATGCTGGGGATGTGTGCATGAGTGCCCAAAATCTTGAGAGGGGAATGAAGGAGAAGGGATTGTGACATGGCTATCCCTCCTCTGGGTGATTTCTCACTTTACTTTAACTCTGTCTGTCTATCTGTCTCTCTCTGGTGGGTGCACATCCCTATACCAAAAACCTAAAAAAAGAGAAATGTTGAGTGAAATTCTAAGTTGGATATTTATTAAGTATTTAGTATACACTCAGCAGGGTTCTAGCAGGTTCTCACTAACTTTCTGTAGAATAAAAAACTGAATGGACAGCCTTGTCATAGACTTTAAAATTCTTCTGGTGGGTATATGTCTACATAGGCAAATGAAATGGAGAATCAAGGTGTATGACTATGCAAATTCAAATTATTTGAACTGAGTATAGGGTTCTATAAAAATAATAAAGATCACTACTCAAAATAACAATTACTGTGCTTGAAAATTGAAAATTATAAGCCCAAGGTAACATGAAGTCTTGTCATACTGTTGTTACATGGAGAATCACTTTTTTTTCTTTATTCATTAAGAGTTTGTGCATGTGCACATGAGAGAGGGAGGAAGAGACAGGGAGTGGGAGAAGGAGAGGGAGAGAGAGAGAAAGAGAGAGTGCAAGAGCATACCAGGCAAGTACTGTCCATAGGATCTGGTCATATGATCTCCTTCTTCCGGTTCTTTGGCCTTTCAGATCTTGGGCACCTGTACATATGCTAGCTAAACTGTGGTCACCATGTGGAACCCAGCTCCTCTGGTGCAATACATTACTGTGGTGTCACAGAACCAGCTCTCACTTTTGCTGGTAAACAGCAACATCAGTATTTTGTAACGTGAAGAGTTTTATATTAGTTAGAACTTCTACAGGTGATTTTGGTAATTTTTATACTATTTTAATACTTGCTGTTATAATTAAATCTCTAACCTCCCTTTTTTTAGAATTTTTTAAATTTTTATAAATTATTATTCATATTTAATCTGACCAGAGACAGACATGGGCACAGAGAGAGGGAAAGTGAGAAAGCAAGCCGGCAGGTTCAGGGCTTGAACTGAAGTTAGCCATGTGGGAGTCCAGTGCCTTAACTACCAAGTCACCTGCAGGGCCCTTAACCTCTCGTTATAATGTCATCCAAGTGAATGATGCTGTTAGTCCTAAAGTTAAAAACACTACTACATGGGGCCAGCAGGTGGCGTAGTGGCTAAGGTGCTGGATTCTCAGAAGGCCAATTGCAGTTCTTATTCTAGACCTGGAGGCTTGAAAATCATGCCAGGTGTGTGTGCATGCATGCCCAGAATCCCAGGAGGATAAAGGATTGCAATGTGGCCATTCCCTGTTGGGGATGATTTCTCACTTTTACCCTCTTTCTCTCTCCAGGGAACACATGCGCCTTGTGGTAGAAACCAAACCAGATCAAATGAAACTAAACCCAAAACCCTACTGTATGCTGATGATTCTAGAAGGCATTTGACTTATAGTTTGGCAATGATCATGCTACAGAATAATATTCTTTATTTTCTCAGCATTACCTCTAATTTTCCATTCAATGCTTCATTCTAAATTAAGTAGTCACAGATCGATGTACAGGCTTTGAATTGTCATCTTCCTCACTTTATGCTAATTGCTATAGGGAGCTGATCCGTGTTTTGATTAACAAGATCTTTAGGTAGGTATCTTTCATTCGTCATGCAAACTAGGACTGCTTTGTATTGGTTAAGGAAAGGAGAAAGATGGCAGGCACAGTTGAATGGAAGCATTGTAGACAGTGTGAGACTAAACAGACACCCTAGGAAACCATCTTGCTGTGCCCACTTGCTTCAGGACACTTTTCAGTTCTAAGGGGATGTGTAGCTGAAAATGTCCCTGTAAGCGCTGGAGAAGGACTTAATATCTTGGCTATAGTCTGAAGAGTTTGATTGCTCACATTATCCTCTTTGAAGTTCATTTTTACTAGACCCTTACTTCCTTTCAGTAATTTCCTGTTTCAAGAAGATAGATTTATCTTAGCCCAGGGGGTGTACATGTTTACGCTATGCCATGGACAGGGTCGGGTGGAGGGGGTGGAAATAGAAATACGCATGCAAGAAGAAGGCAGTCTGAATGGAAATTTTGACCCTACACTTGGGATCCTCCAGTGCTGCTCCACTGCTTCTAGTCACAGGTAACTGAGCAGCTGTGTTATAACTAAGAATTACTTGTTTAGAAAGTTTTCTGCAAGAGAGAAAAAATAATTTTATCTGAGCATTTTTAGAAGACCTTCCTTAGGAGCTACATTTGGAGGTTAAATCTCCTACATTCACTGGTATACATAATTTTGTTACCTGACATAATATTTCAACTGGTTTTCTGTTGCCATGCCTTAAGATAAATCTTGACTTTACATGAACTTTTGAATTTAGTCTGAAAAGATACAAATGAAACAGAGTGTGGTTTTCTCCTGTCTAGTGAAATAGAAGTGAGAAGATGTTTTTGTTATGTGAAATGAATGCCTATAATTTGAGGTAGGCTGCTTAGTCCCTCTAATTAGTTGTATGAGCTGTCACAGAGTTATTGAAACAGTAAATAACACCAAACATTGAATAATAAAGTATTATTCTAACTTGGATTAAAATATATTAAAACAAAAATAAATTTTTTTAAACAGGAGAATTTTGGCTGGGACTAAGAAAGATATTTTATATAGTAAATCAGAAAAATACAAGCTTTATGTTGTATGTGACTTTGAAATCTGAAGATGACACATTTGCTTATGCATCATACGATAATTTTTGGCTAGAGGATGAAACAAGATTTTTTAAAATGCACTTAGGACGGTATTCAGGTAATGCTGGTAAGTTTTTAATTCTTAAAATTATCCAGAAGATTTACATATAACTGACTAAATATTAGGTGAATATAAAAATAATGTATCTCTTTTGATACATGGCACTTGATTGACTGATTACAGAATAGATTAGGAATGAGAAACCCAGCCAATTTTTTTAAATTCGGAAACTCCATTTTTTATTGCTGTACCATCTTGTGATTTTGAATTGCTTTTACCTTCTCAAACAATTTGCTGTCTATAATCTCAGTCGATTCTTTGGATATAGAGACTGTGGAGTAGGCTAGAAAAATGTCATTCCCATTTTTATTTCAGAAAAGCTGACCTTTAGGAATCCTAAAATGTTAAAGATAATCATTCTTCTCACTTTACAGGTGAAGAAGCCTAAAAGATAAAATGACTTATACAGGATTTCCAGATTATCACCCTTGAGCTAGGGCAAGAATCCATGTTGACAGAACAGCTTATTTGGTGTGCTTTTCACAGTATCTTAGTACAACTATTCATTTTCAAGTAAATTTAATTTGATAGAATTTCAAAATATTTGATGTTAAATTTATGTTTTGATGCTAAAATTTTAAAAGCATTTGAGGTTAAGAAATAGCAAGCCCACCTTCCCTGTTGCTGTTCATGGTACTTGTTTATTATGTGTATTTAGTGTTAGAAACATAAAAATTAGTGATATATATTCCCAGCACTTTAACTGTCTACGATACACAGGGGAAGATACAGAACACTGAAAACGCAGAAGACTAATGAAGTGGGAGGAGGGAGCAAAGAGAAAGTGAAGATGATTCCAACTGATTACATCCAGAAAATCTTCATGGAAGGGTAGTTTTCAACCAGAGGTTAATATTAGATTCAACTTGGGAAGCTTTTTAAAAATACACACTTTTGCAGAGTCTGATTCAGTAAGTTTGGGCCAGATGGCTCTGTTGGCATACTTAGAGTGGAGAACCACTATGTGGTTTTGGAGGAATGGATAATGAAGAGACCTTTGGAAAATGAATGTTGGCAAACAGCAGCATGAGTCAAGGCACTGGGAGAGGAAAATTACAGGGCCTGGAGAGTTGTCTGGTATGGTTGGAATTCATGACGTCTGAGGGGGGTTAGGCTTAGGATACTGGATAGAAGTCTGAACTTCAACTCTGGATATACAGGGAAAATTTAAAGGACTGCAATACACAGTGTCCACTGTTTTACCTCTAAAATTGTAGAGAACTAATTAAATACAGAACATACTATGCTAGGGAAAATTTATGTGGGAGTTCTCTAAAAGATGACTATGATCCAATTAGAAGATAAAATTTATAATGCCAAAAGTTTATTTTCAATAAAGAACCCAAGGATTTTTCCATAGCATATTCTATATGTTTCCAATGAGGTTAAATAACTTTCATCTGTTGAATACACACTTCATTATAATGACAATAATGGACTTTCATCTGTTGAATACATACTTCATTATAATGAAAATAACGGAAGAAAAAGGTGTGAGGAGAACCTAAGACTTGAAGTATAGGCAAGGCCAGGGAGTTAAGTGTGATCGGTGTGCAGTAGTGGTAGGCCACAACTTTGACTTCGAGGTCAGAATAAAAAATAGAAATATGATTTCAAACATTTGAGGAACACAGTTGTTCCATGAGCAGCACAAACATTTCTGATTATAAAACTTGAGAGGGGCCAGCAGTTGGCATAATGGCTATGTCGCTGGACTCCCACGTAGTCAACCGCGGTTCGTGTCCTGGACGTGGTGGCTTAAACTCACGCCAGGCGTGTGTGCATGCATGCCCAAGATCCCAAGAGGAGAATGGAGGAGAAGGGATTGCGGCATGGCCATCCCCCCTGGGGGGGGATTTCTCGCTTTCTGTCTCTATGTCTCTCTCTGTCTGTCTGGCGAGCGCACGTGCCCTATAGCAAAAACCTCTCAAAAAACAAAAAACAAAAAAACAAACAAAACAAAACAAAACAAAAAAACCTTGAGAGAGGGGCCAGCCAGTAGTCTGGTGGTTAAGGTGCTAAACTCTCCCTGTGGCCCACCGCATTGAGAGAGGGGCCAGCCAGTAGTCTGGTGGTAAAGGTGCTAAACTCCCCCTGTGGCCCACCGCAGTTCGAGTTCTGGGCGTTCGAGTTCTGGGTCTGGTAGCTTGAAAATGACTCTGAGCATATGTTCATGAGTGCCCAAAATCCTGAGAGGAGAATGAAGGAGAAGGGATTGCGGCATGGCTGTCTACCCTGCGAGGTGATTTCTCACTTTCCCTCTATATCACTCACTTTCTCTGATGAGTAGGTTTTGCCCTATGGCAAAAACCTTAAAAGAAAAAAAAACACTCAAGAGAAATTTTTCTGGGTTCTCAGAGAAACAAAATGTCATGTTTTCTAACTTCTCTCTCATAGCCAACAAGACAGATGAAAAATTTTTTTTAATAGAGGTTTTTGTTTTAGGGCACGTGTAGTTGCTGGAGAGAGAGAGACAGAGACAATGAGAGGGAAAGGCCAGGGGATGGCCATACTACAATCCTTTCTCCTCTATTCTCTTCCCAAGATCTTGGGCATGCATGCACATGTGCCTGGTGTGATTTTCAAGCTACCTGGTCTGGGACTTGAAACGTCATCAGCCATGTGGGAGCAACCACTCCACAATCTGCTGGCCCTGACAGGTTAGTTTTAATGGACTATTTTTTAGGAAATAGACCTATGCTTATATTTTAAAAAATGAATTGTTAAATGTAATCCATTGATCTCTTTGTGAGACGAAACGATGTATAGCAATCGAGTGTATAAAAATAATAATAAAATATACAAAATCTACTCCATTCGGAGCTCATATGTTATATGATCTTCTGATCTTTATGCAGCCAAGAGTATCCATGGGAGGATCACATAATTTAGGAATGTTCCATATGTGTGGTTTCTCTCATATGAATTTTTGAAAGATGTTATACTGTATGGTTGTTAAAGATATCCTCTTCCTGGGGCTGGCCCTGTGGTCTAGCGGTTAAAGGAGCCACATGACCAATTGTACATTTCAAATACTGGCCCTAACAACTTGAAAAACATGCTAGGTGTGTGTATGTGTATGTCCCAAATCCCAACAGGATGGAGAAATAGAGAAGTGATTGTGGTGTGACCACACCTCACTGGGGGTGGTTTCTCCCTCTTCCTCTCTGTCTCTCTCTCTGGAGAGTGCATATAGCCTATGGCAAAGAAAAAATAGTACTCTTTCTGCAAATACCTATAATGTGTGTATTTTGTTTCCTATGAAGTACAGAGTCAGAGATTTTAATAATCAGCAAAGCTAGGGTAGAGGATAGGCCACCATTGCTAATCAAGTTCTTCAGGTTCCTTGAAGATTTATCTCAAGAAATGCTAAACAGAAGCATAATGAAATAATTCTGTACCTTAATTCTGCCACAAGTTTTACAGACTTCTCTTTTATTAGTGTTTCACACACGTTAGCCATAGTTTACATATAGGTGAAATGTGGGTATTGTGGATTTACTGAGAACCTTTTAATTTCATGTAGCTTTATAAAACAAAATAAACCTTCTGTTTCTGCCACTTATTTAACTGAATTGTCTTGGTCTAGATACTTAGTCCTTGAAAGGATATTGTGATTATCAGGGATTTCATAATATAATGTTCACTGTACATGACTGACTGTGGTTTGAGTCTTGGACATGAAACCACTTGTTCGGTGGTTTCAAACTTATGTCGGGCGTGTGTGCATTTGTGCCCAAGATCCTGGAGGAGAAGGGATTATAGCGTGGCCAACCCGCCTCCCACCCAGTGGTGGTAGGGCGGGTGATTTCTCGCTTTCTGTCTTACTTTCCCGCTCTGTCTCTCTGGCAAGCGCATGTGCCCTATAGCAAAAATCACTCTCGAAAAAAAAAAAAAAATCCCACATAAAAACCCCGAAAAAAACCACAAAAACCAAACAAACCAATTGGTCCATTTGTCATATGAAGAAGCTTAAAGAAAGTATACTTCAGGACTGCAGTTAAACTTTTCTTGAAGGCATTGGGTATTTTACAAAAACTCAATAGCCCTTAAATAAAACAACTTCTTGCTATTTAAAACTAAGTTTCTTAGAGGAGAAGTTTCACTTTCATCCATCCCTCTCTCTCTAAAGTGATGTAAATGGTGGTGGCATGAAAACCTACTATGTGTGCATTATTTTCTTTTTCTAAATTTTCAGTCATCATACTGGTCTAAGTGTAACAGGTCTGTACACTCTCGTTTCTTTCCAAAATTTTCTGATTTCTGTCTATACAGCCAAATCTCCATTTTGAATTTAACAGTGATAAATGGTAAAGAAAAATTAAGGACATTTCTATGTGAGATGCTTTTACATAATAGGCTCATAATGGTTAATTAAAAATAATGGACATTGCCATTAAATTCAGTCACTAAAAGAAATCTATTTCACCCAGGTGATGCATTTCGGGGTCTCAGAAAAGAAGATAATCAGAACGCAATGCCTTTCAGCACAGCAGATGTTGATAATGACGGGTGTCGCCCCGTATGTGTGCTCAGTGGTCAGTCCGTGAAAAGCTGCAGTCGCCTCAATAACAACACTGGCTGGTGGTTCAACCAGTGTGGTCTAGCAAATCTAAACGGCATTCATCACTTCCCTGGAAAATTCCTTGCAACCGGAATTCAGTGGGGCACATGGACCAAAAGCAACTCGCCTGTCAAGATTAAATCCGTTTCAATGAAAATTAGAAGAATTTACAATCCATATTTTAAGTAATGTCATTTTAAATTGTAATGCAAGCTCCACAATTATTTTTGATCATAGCAAATATTTTACATCGTTTCTCTTTTTACTTAGTGTTTCAGATAGCCAAAATCGAACTAGAGATAGCATGTAAACACTATTGACTTCATTAGAAAATGTGTAGCATTTATGAAAGAAAACATGGAATCACTGTATGTTTTGACTATTAACTATATTAACAATGTGTAATGAAATTTGTTTTAAGTGGATTCTAACTTGTCTGAAAATTTACTGGGCTTTTAAGGGATTTTTCCTTTTCTTTAAGGAATATAAACCATAATAAGTTGTTAGGAAGACTGAGGAGAGTATTTTATTCTTTTATATATTGATTTTGTATTATTATTATTTTTGGTGGTGAGAGGTTTTTTTGCTAGAGGGTTCGTACGCTCGCCAGACAGACAGAGACAGAGAGACAGAAAGCGAGAAATCACCCCCCCCAGGGGGGATGGCCACTCTGCAATCTCTTCTCCTCCATTCTCCTCTTGAGATCTTGGGCATGCAGGCACACGTATCTGGCGTGAGTTTTAAGCCACCGGGTCTGGGACGCGAACCGCAGTCGACTACATGGGAGTCCAGCGACATAGCTATTACACCAACTGCTGGTCCCCATTTTGTATTATTAATTATATGGTCTACATATTCTACTGAAGACAATTATAAGGGATAATTTTTATGTATATATATCTATATATATAGGTATATATAGATATATATAGATATATTCCACACGGTTTAGAAAACTTTATATTCCTAGGTGATGCCACAATATCTTACAAGTATAATAAGAATTTGCTGCCAAAACAGAGTCCTTTCTATTTCATAGTTAATATTTTCTTTTCTTGTTTATAATAAATTTACTATACATTTATATCCTGGCTAGTTGCTTTCTAAAACACACCTGCATCTTCACTCTTTTTAAATTAATAGGAATGGTATGAACTTTAACTGAAGGGCAATAGAGAAAAGTGATGAATCAGTGTTATAGATATGTTCTAAGAGCAAGCTGATGTTCTTCACTCTTTCTACTAATTTGAAAGCAGTTGGATGGCTTAATGACCAGAACACATCTCTCTAACTTCCTCTGCAGCCAGCCAAACCAGTCAGAAAAAAACTCAGTAAAAGGCTCTTAAAAGGCTCACAGGATCAGGTCAAGTCCCACTGAATACTCCCCCTAACTTAATGCTGACTTACTTGGGACCTTAGTTGTATCTACAAAATCCCTTCACCGCAGTACATAGGTTAGTGTTGGACTGAGAACTGGAAGAAGGTGGAACATTCAAGGGCTGAAAATCTTTGAGGACTAGAAATGAGAAAAATTGTTAATATAAAAAAATACACAAGGTATTTTCATTTCAATGTTCCTAGTATTACGTGTTTAACATCCATACATTTTGTTTTCTATAAAAGCTGAGTTCGAGAAGTCAAATATGTGTTACGTGGTGCTTAAGAATGTAATGCATTAAGCAGCTGGGAATAAGACTTGAAGTATTTCATTTTCTACTAATGCCTGAAGCATTTTATGTTTCAGCAAGGCTAGTCTTCTGTATCTCAAACAAATGGTATTAAGGAAAACTTTGGTTTCTTCTAAGTTATAAAAAATTCTTAGAAACACATCTAAAAACATTTAATTTACATACGTAATAATACTTTACTTTCACACTTAGATGTAAGCCTTATTATAAAAAGATACTTGTGTTTTTAAACTCAATAGACTCCAAGGTAAGACTTCTAAAACTTGCCAGTTTTATAAGTAACAGACTTATTTCTATAAGTGAAAAATACCAAGATAACCAATAATCTGAAAATTAAGTACTTTAGGGACCAGCAGTTAGCGTAATGGCTATGTCGCTGGACTCCCATGTAGTTGACTGTGGTTCGAGTCCTGGACCAGGTGGCTTAAACTCACACCGGGCGTGTGTGTGTGCGTGCCCAAGATCCTGAGAGGAGTGGAGGAGAAGGGATTGCGGCATGGCCATCCCCCCTGGGGGGTGATTTCTTGCTTTTTATCTCTCTGTCTCTCTCTGTCTGTCTGGCGAGCGTACGTGCCCTATAGTAAAAACCTTTTCAAAAAAAAGAAAAAAAAATTAAGTACTTTATTCAGTCTTCTACTATCTGGACAAGAGTGCTTGAATTAAACTTTTTTTTTTAAAGAATTATTTAATTAATTAATTCATTCATTTTTAAGATTTATTTCTTTAATTTTATTTATCCACTTATTTTATTTGACCAGAGAGAGACAGAGAGAGAGAGGAAAAGTGAGTAAGCAAGCCACCAGGTCCATGACTCAAACCATGGTCAGTCATGTGGGAGTGTCCAGCGTCTGAACCACCACGCCACCTGCTGCTCCCACTATTTTATTTATTTATTTATTTATTTATTTATTTACAAGAGTGCTTGAATTAAACTTCCTTTTTTTTTTTTTTTTAAAGATTTATTTACTTATTTAGACAGACAGATGGGGAGGGAGGGGGAAGGGAGGGGAGGAGGGAGAGAGAAAGTGAGAAAGCAAGCCACTAGGTCTGGGACTCAAACCGCTGCTGGTCATGTGGGAGTCCAGTGCCCTTAACCACCATGACTACTGCTGGCCCAGAATTAAACTTCTAATTCTAGTTCTTTAAAATGCAGCTATTATATATGTACACCATTATTTCATCTCAGCTCAAATGTTCTTAATCCGGCCAATTCCATGTCCAGTGTCTATGTCCTCTGGGCGATTATGATTGTCCAGGGTATGGGGGCAGACATCTACATGAGTAGGTGGAGGACATCCCGTGGCTTAAGCCATGTATTGTTCCTCTGAGATGCTCAGTCAGACATGCACTGGCCTGAGTCAACATTAGGAATAAAATGGAAGAATTTTAGGCAGAAGAATGATTACATCTGCCGTGAACGTGTGAGAAAGAAAGAAATCAGCTGTTTTTATCATGTTTCACGTTATTAACTCATATTGTCTAGGTGGACAGAGTCATCACCTTGAGGACTGAGACTAAATCACAGAAGGTTTACTTAAAGCTAATTTTATTCATTACAGAGAGCATGTTTATGTGCATAAGAGAGAGACAGGTGGCATCCCTGACAAGGTTTCATACCATAATCCCCTTACTCCAGCCTCTAGCTCTTTAGGATCTTGGGTGCCCCTGTGAGCACCTGGCATGGTTCAGGTTGACTGGAGAGCTGAACCCATGGTTGACCATGTGGCTTCTAGCCCTGGATTTGGGTACACTACTACCTGTGCCATCAGGCAGGGCCCTAGAAAAGTCTTTGAGGAATTTTTCCTCATTTTTCATCCTTTCCCCTAGGAGATATGTGGTCATAAAGGAAAAGACCAGATTGCTCCTTCACCCCAGAACTAAGAAAGAAAAGAGAGCTGTTTTCTCCCTTATGTTATCAGCTTTCAAAGAAATATCCAAAGGCATTTTAAAGAGGAAAAGGGAATCCATAGATCAGAAGGGATTTACACTGGCTCTGAGTATTCTCTGGAAGGTATTTCTGCCCTAGGCCTCTTCTATTGGGTTGTTGGAAAAGTCATGATGTATTTCTCTATGTTTTTCTATGCAAAAATGTGTCATGATTTTTCTGATGACCCAAAAGTCCTTCCTTTCACTGGAGCAAGAACTGGTTTCTGGGGGTTGTGTGACTCTTAGAGCCAAATGGCTTCAGGTGATGAGTTCTGGATGTGGCCAGCCGAGTGAGTGACAAATACAGACAACATCAATGTTGGGAAGTAGATCAGGGTTAGGGCGCTGGGTGAAACCTAGAGGGACAAAAAGGCTCAGGACAGAGCGGTGAGGTGAGATTGATGGTCGGGACTCGAAGGAATGAAAGCAGATAACTAGGATGTTAGACAACTAGGCCTGGAACTCACTGCAAGGATTTTCCCCTTGATTTAATGGGGTATTTCTGTTATATACTTGAATACTGTCTCTCTGCATAAGAGAACCTTATAAACGAATGCCATGACTTCAGGATTCGTTTTCAGGGATTCTCTATCCTTTTGCTTCTCAATAAACTCTCTGTACTCAAGCTCTTTTCTTTGCTTTGCTTTTTAGGCAAACCCAAACTAAAGAGATAATAAGACAATTTCACTATGTCGTCTGACATTCATTTATCAGAGTTTAAGGATTATTACCTTGTTAGGTTGACGAGGTCACTTGTTGGTCTTAGGTAGATGGTTGTTTAAGCTGCCTAGTCCTAGAAATAAGCTCACATACAGGGCAGCAGGAAGGCTGAGACTGAGGGGAAAAAATCTTATTCTAAAATTCTGAAGCATCTTGGCTAGAGGAGAAGGCTTATGGCAACTGCTTGAGAAATTGATATCTCTTTGTCAGTCTGCCTTCATTCTTTTCCTTGCTGAAAACTTGGGCTCAGAAAGCTTCTAGATTCTCTCACGTGGCTAGGCCATGGCAGATCTGCCCACCCTGGACCTAATGTTGCCTCAGATAGGCCTGAGTCCAGAAGTGAATGTGGTTAAAATCTAGGGTTTGCAAAGTATAGCCTGTTGCCTTAATGCGGCCCAATACCTTTCTTTTCCTGTCAATAAAGTTTTACTGGAACATAGCCATACTCATTCATTTATATATTGTCTATATATTCTTTCAAGCTACGGTGGCAGAGTTGATGAGTTCCTATGGAGATTGTATCACCTGCAAAGGTAAGAATACTTATTGGGTCATCAGGAAAGTCATGATGTATTTTTCTATGCAAAAATGTGTCATAACTTTCCCAGTGACCCAATATTATCTTGTAACTAAAAAGTTCTCTGAGGGCTGGTCCTGTAGTACAGTGGTTAAGCAATGTATACAGGGAGCCAGATCCCACTTAGCTAACCACAGTTCAAGTCCCAGCCCAGTGGCTTAAAAAACATGCTGGCACATGGGTCTGCATGCCACAAATCTTGATAGGATGGATAAATGGAAGAAAAAGGATTGTGGCATGATCATGCCTTGTTGGGGAGGTGATTCCTCTCTCTGAGCATACATACTCTCTGGCAATAAAAATAGAAGTTTGCCAAATCCTTGATTAGATTCAAATGGGAAATCTGGAGAGGATCTGTCAGAGATTAAGCTCACTCGGTAGAGCAGAAATCAGAGAGGTACTTGGTGCTACAGCTTAGGTGGCTTAAACAAGGACACATGGATTACCAGTGCTGGTGCTAGTGATGACCAACTTCTGGTCACCAGTTTCCAATTTATTCAGAGGTATCAGACCTGGTAAGAGGGCACCAAAACAAAGCCTCTGGAATATAAGAAGACCAGCTCCTCCTGACCATCTATCCCAGAATAGGTCAACATCTCTCAAAAAAATCTTAAAGGAATTCTTTGGGAGGCTTATGAACTTATTAGCAGAGAATCTGGGAAAAATAATCACCTTTCACTAAGCTTTGGTATTCTACACACCCTCATAAAGATTGTCTGCAGCTCCATTAGATGTCCCTGTACGCTATTCTACCTGCTCCATATTTCAGGCCCCATTGGTCTAAGGAGAAAAATGCCCAGTTTCTGGGCGTGAGCTGTGCCTAATGGAGAACATGAGGTCATACTAAAGGGATTTCTCAATCTCAGACCAGAACCTGTGTCTTATTCCACACCACACCAAAGTTTCCCTCACTTGATCCCTCCCTTTATCAATGAGTTAAGGTGGCCCTCTGTTCCTGAAGAAGAGCCCATCACATCTTTAGTTCCCTCTTACAAACAATGTATATTCAAGACTGGTTTCAGGATTAGGAAATGGTCTCACTAATTGCTATAACTTTCTATGGTCTTAGGAAAAACTATGCACCTAATTGAGACCCAAAGGTTTGTTTTAGAGGGTTGCCTTTCCTTTCCTAGGGTCATAGGAAGATCAGGCTACAACTCCATTTTGACCTCACTCTGTGCATATGCGGGTAATTCTGTACCTGAGACAAAGTGCATTCCTACAACCTGCAGAGAGAGGATACTTAGAACACACATGCTGTCTCTCTGGAACACTGTCAGTGGGCCAGCCTTAGGCTGACATACATGTCCTTACACTAATGCTGTTTCTGTATGATATTCCTTTTCTGCAATAAACTAGATTTGTCAGTAATGCCAATTTGGATACTGTGTCTTCTTCAGCAATCGAACCCTAACTGACTGCCTCCACTAGTGCAGGTATGAATAGTGGTGTGGTTACCACTGCATTAAACAAATGCATTAAACCAGTTCAGACTTGCTAACATAACCACACAGAAGGCAGGCATGGCCCCCAGGAAAAGCACATTGCTGAATGGCACTGACTGAGCCTGTCTACATGTCCTAATTTTGCCTTTTATTGGGCTCAGGGATGCTTGCCTAGGTCTGACCCAATTCTACATCTGTTATATCATTTGTTATAGAGTGACTTAATTACAGTGGGACTCAGGAAGATGCTCCAAGTCCTCAGGAAAAAAACAGCATAATACATATTTTTTGGTTTCACAGATGGAAGAACAAATTACCTGGTTGGCTTACTAGCTTGAAAGTGACAGAGCCATGGTTTCAATGCAGAACTGTCAGACAAAAAGCCTAGGCTTTGTCAAATTCCACTAAGTAACTTAATAATTCTTGGCGAATCCACTAGGCCATATATTTCCTATTTTTAAGTTTAATTTTATATTTGAATTTTTATTATTTATTATTATTTTAATTTATTTAGTTACTTAGTTATAGAATGCATAATCTCACCAGAGGGAGGGAGGAAAGAAGGGAGGGAGGGGAAGAGAAAGGGAGAGGGAGAGGGAGGGAAGGAGGAAGGGAGAGAAAGTGAGAAATCACTCCCCAAGGGGAGATGGCCATGCCATAATCCCTTCTCTTCCATTCTCCTCTCAGGATTATAGACACACATAGACATGTGCCTGGTATGCTTTTCAAGCCACCAGCTCTGGGACTCGAACCATTCATCTGGCCATGTGGGATCCAGCTGACTTAACCACCATGCCACCTGCTGGCCCTATTAATATTTTTAATTCAGGGTTTCACCATGTTATAATCTTCCTGCCTCAGCCTCCCCATCTCTGAGATTACTGATGAATGCCATAATACTTGTCCTTTAGGTTGGTCCAGGAATCAAACTGGGGCCTCCCATGTGGTTCCAGCCAGCACAGCATAGTGTCTTAGTAGCTGGTACTACCACTGTGTGGGATATGGCTCCCAATGCACACTGCTTACTCACCATGCTACAGGGCTTATATGACCTTACCAGACATAACGTGCTTTTAACTTTAGACTTATTAGCCTCTAGACTATATTTCTTATGTTTATAATATACTCTGGTTTTGGTTATTTTATAATAGCAGTCCAAAAAGATTAAGAAAGCTAGGCCTATTTTATTTATTTTTAATTTATTAAAATTTTTTTAATTGCCAGAGAGTGTTTGCCCTTCCAAGAGAGAGAGGTAGATAGCACCCTTTAGAGGGCCATGGTAACACTGCAATCTCTTCTCCTTCATTTCTCATCCAGTTGGGATTTAATCATGTGTACACATGCTCCTGATGTGTTTTTCAAGATGCTGGGTGTGGGGGGAACCAGCAGTTAGCGTAATGCCTATGTCACTGGACTCCCATGTAGTCGACTGCGGTTCGCGTCCCGGACCCGGTGGCTTAAAACTCACGCCAGGCG
>NW_006159759.1:1149030-1163915 GCF_000334495.1 Tupaia belangeri chinensis
GCGCACGCCCACAAAAAAAAAAAAACCCCTAAAAAAAAAAAAAAAAAAAAAAAGAAAAAGATGCTGGGTGTGAACCCTAATCAGGCATGTGGGATCCAGCTTCCTTAACCTCTAGGCTATTTAGTGCCCCAGTCTATTTTAAATCAACAAATAATAATTGTGTGTGTGTGTATGTATGTATATATGTATGTGTGTGTGTATATATATATATATATATATATCAACATACGTGTTATCATCAACATATAATTTTCCAATTCTTGTTTCCTGTGTATTTTGTTATTTTTGCCATCCTTGATTCCCTGTCTCTCACCCTCTGCCGTGTCTCACCCTCCTCCCACACTGTCTCTGGTATCCATGGTTGCTTTCTATGTCTTTTCCCCCCATTTTATTTATTTGATAATGAACTTAATTAATCTAAATGCTTCCAATAGCAAGCGCAGCTGATATATACATATCCATGAATACAAGTCCGATTTTGGCATAAACCTCAGTGAGTAGAATGAACATACTATAAAGTAGCACCTAGCTGGGACTATGTAGCTTACTACAGTCATCAAATATGCATTGTTTTTAATTTCAAGAAAAAGAGTTTTCATGTTTTTTTTTCTCCTGAAACTTTTTAAAAATTAATTAATTTACATTCACCCCCTAATCATCGTTAATTGGTATATATTTATGGATTGCAATGTGAGATTTGTTTTTTTTTTTTGTAGGGAGAATATTTAAAATCCTCTCTTTTGCTATTTTGAAATATATAACACATTTTTATTAACTGGAGTCACCGTGTTGTCCCATAGATCACCAGCACATTTTCTTCCTGTCCACTGAGACTTTGTACTCTCTGATTAACGTTTCCCCCTTCCCCCTCCCTCTGGTCATCACCATTCCACTCTCTTGACTACACCTTTCCTGCTGGCACTGGGGGAATTGTTCTCTCTAACCTTTTCCTAGAACATGGTCCTTAGAACAAGGCAAATAATCTTCCCCCTGTAAGTCCTAACGCCTTAGTCTTCAGTGTAGATGACTGGTTCATCCAAACCACTCCCTTCCCCATAGACACTGGACAGTGGAGACACTGCATTCATTGAGCCCCGTCTCTTTAACAGCCATCTAAATGAACATGCCCCAGAAATACCCATTTTTGTTTTCCTTTTTATTGCCAGAGAGCACATCTGCATGCATGAGAGAGAAAGCACCCCCTACTCCAATGGGGTAAGGTCGTGACACAATCCTCTTTCCTCCATTTCTCTGTCAGGATTTTGGGCTTGCACACACATGTGGTGGGCATGTTTTTCAAGCCAAGTGGGGCTGGGATTCCAACCATAGTTGGCTCTGTGAGGTCTGGCTCCCAATGCACACTACACTACACTACACTATAGACCTGGCCCCAATATTTTCTATTTTTCTTTTTATTTTTTTAGAGAGAGATTTTTGCTATAGGGCACATGAACTTGCAAGAGAGACGACAGAGAGAGAGAAAGCAAGAAATCATCACCTGGGTGGAGGACGGGGAAGGATGGTCATTACCACATCCCTTCTCCTCCATTCTCCTCCTGAGATTTTGGACACACACGCACATACACCCCATGTAAGTTTCAAGCCTCCAGGTCTGGGAATTCGAACTGCTGTCAGCCATGTGGGAATCCAGAGCCTTAACCACTACTCCACTGGAACTTTGGACTTCCTAGCCTCTAGGCTATAAGAATATTATAGCCTAATATTCTTAAGTTAATAAGCTACTCAGTTTTCGGTTATTTTGTAATAGCAATCCAAAAGAAGGAAGATGGGAAGAAAACTTGTTTTATGGCTTAGAGGGTTGCCCAGGTTAGTTAAAGTCCCTGTCTGGGAAATTTCCTTTTGTGTTACTTATTCCCTCCTACCTTACAAAGGTTTCCCTCTACTCACTCTAATTCTTTTTTCTTTATTGCCTATTTAGAGGCCCCATCTGCGTCAGTCCCCCAGTTTAATTTGTGTAGAGGTTCAGATAATTTTGCATCTTTAGAAAGGTTCCATCAGGGTCTTTTGTATCTCTCTTGGTCACCTCCAAGCCAGACTGTCCAGCTGGTTCTACCAGGTATAAGCCATCAACAAACTGGTCCTGGCCTCCACCAGGAGAATCTGAACTTTAAACAGCACATCGTACATCATTAGCTTACTCTCCTTGTCTCAGCTAAGAGTCAGTACCAGCATCCCAGGTATTCTTGGAGATGAGCAGAGCTGTCCTGGTCCAGATGGAAAAGGATTATCCTACACAATCTACCCTCTGACACTTGATCATGCCTTTATAATTTTTCCCCCTGAAACTTTAACTAGTTAAAAAAAATTTTTTTTAAAGTGATAACTGTCTCCTAGTGAGATGTTGGTATAATTTAAAGAATCATTTCAGTTTAGCAAATTTATAGTATAACATAAGCAAGCTCATAAACATGTGCAAATTTTACCTCTTTTTACACAGAAATTATTTTGGGGAAAGGGAAGCTTTTTCAAAAAAATTGAGATACAATTTATATATCATAAAGCTGACTCTCTAAAAGTACAATTCAGTGATTTTAGTACATTCACAAGACTGTGTAATCATTGCCACTATTCCACTGCAGAAAATTGTCAGCATCAGAAAGAAATCTCATACCCATCATCAGTCCCCCCATCACCAAGTGCCCAACTCCAACCCCAGCTGCCATCCATCTGCTTTTCGTTTCTATGGAGCTGTCTATTATGAACATTGTACATAAATGGTCTCATACAGTATGATGCTTGTGCGTGACTAGTTTCTTTAATTTAGCATAATGTTTTCAAGTTTCACCCATGTTGCTGCATGTTTATATGTATATATATATTTTTGAGAGGTTTTTGCTATAGGGTGCATGTGCTTGCCAGAAAGACAGAGACAGAGAGATAGAAAGCGAGAAATCACCCCCGAGGGGGGATGGCCACACCGCAATCCCTTCTCCTTCATTTTCCTCTCAGGATCTTGGGCAAGCACGCACACGTGCCCGGCATGAATTTAAGCCACCTGGTCCGGGACTCGAACTGTGGTTCGACTACATGGGAGTTCAGCAACATAGCCATTATGCTAACTGCTGGTCACACTGCTGCATGCTTTCTGTCCTCAATCAACCTGCATCAAGTTTGATGATTTTTCTCCTGTCTACTGAAATCTACTGTTGAGCTCCTCTAACGGATTTTCATTTCAGTCATCATACTTTTCAACTTCATAACTTATGTTTGATTCTTTATTTAAAATAACTTATCTCCTTATGGATAGTCTATATTTGGTGAGACATCATCTGTATACTTGCAGTGTAGATCTTTAGACATGATCTCCTTTAGTTCTTTGTACGTATTTAAATAGCTGACTGACTTTGTCTAGTAAGTACAATTTCTAGTCTTCTTCTGGAACATTTTCTTTCTTTCTTTCCTCCCCTTTACATGGAGAGGGAGGAAGAGAGAAAGATATACCTCTATCTATCTATCTATCTATATCCCTCTACACAAATATTATAGTTATATATATGAGATATATATATCATACATATTTCATGTCATGATCCTCTGCCCCATCGTCCCCCTTAGTCAGAATTATAGGCATACGCAGTCTTGCCTGACATGTTTAGGTTGACCTTAGAAATGAACCTGGACTGGGGCTGGCAGGAGGCATGGTGGTTGCGGCACTGAACTCCCACATGACCAACTGTGGTTCGAGTCCCAGGCCTGGCAGCTTGCTTTCTCCCTCTCCCTCTCTCTCTCTGATCAAACTGAAGAACAATAATAATATATAAGATTAAATAATTCTTTAAAAAAAGAGAAGTGAATCTGGACTTCCCATGAAACTTCCTACCTCCCAGATGGTGGTACTACCCGTGGCATTATCTGTGTGCTGTCATGGCTGAACCAGGGCTAGTTTTTAGTGTGTGTGTCTGTGGGTGTGAGCTTGTGTGCTGTGCAAGAGCAAATACTTTCTTGCTTCTCTATTTGCATGTCTTATAATTTTGTTGAAAATTACGTATTTTAAATAAATATCGAATAATACCGGGTTGGAAAAGTCATTTTTGCATAGAAAAACATAGAAAAATACGTCATAACTTTTCTGATGACCCAATATAAAGTGGGAACTCTGGAATTCAGATTCATCCTCACTTCCCAGAGTTTACTGTTGCTGCTGTTCTTAAAAATTTTAATCTATTCACTTATTTCTTCTATGAGTGAAAGAGGCAGAGGAGAGAGACAGAGACTTCATCCCTAACAGGGTCCTGATGCCACAATCTTCCCCCAGCTTTCAGCCAGGCCTAGGTCATGTCTGGGGTACTCAGGGAGGTCTCTGGCCTTGAACTGTGAACCTTCCCATGTGGGATTGCCTTGGAGAGCATTGCGTTTTACCACTGTGCCACTGACTGGCCCCTTTGTTGCCTTTTTTGTTGTTGTTATTTGTTTGCTTAGTGAGTTTTTGGATTAATTTTGTGAAATCCTTATTCCTTTTCTTTTCCTTTTTTTTAAAGAGGTTTTTGGCTTAGGGTGCACACACTCACTGGGAAGAGAGAGAGAGAGAGAGAGAGACAGACAGAAATCAAAATCACCTCTGGAAGGGATGGCCACACTGCAATCCCTTCTCTATTCTCCTTCTCGGCTCTTGGGCACACACACATAGTATGATATTTTTCTTTAAAAGAATTATTTCATTTAAGTTTATTTATTTATTTATTTATTTAATTGGACCAGAGAGAGATAGATTGAGAGAGAGACAGAGAGAGAGAGAGGAAGAGAAAGAGAGAGGGAGGGAGAGGGAGGTGGGGAGAGAGAGAGAGAGAGCGAGAGAGCGAGCAAGCAAGCCACCAGGTCCGGGACTCGAACTGTGGTCAGCCATATGGAAGTCCAGTGCCCTTAACCACCACATTGCCTGCCGGGCCCATGTATGCCCTTAACCACCACGTTGCCTGCTGGACCCACCGGGTCTGGGACTCAAACCATAGCTGGCCACATGGGAGTCCAGTGACATAACTGCTAGGCCATCTACTGGTCCTCCCTTATTCCTTTTCATGCATGGCCTCTGAAGTGCCTGTTTGGTTAGCTTAGTGGTCAGTCAATGATTGGCTAGAGATTTCCTTAAATGATAGGAATCAATGAGTCCCCCAATCTTTGGTAAGAGGCTTTGTGTATGTTTTGGAGGGATGCCTTTGACACACAGCTTGGTAGTTGATAACTCTGCTTGGCCTTCGATTTCTATTTGTGCAGAATCTCAAAATCAAAAAGAGATGAGAATTTAGGGCCTTCTCAGGTTTCTCCTGAGCATGTTGACAGCTCTGTACATGCATGGACACAGTCTACAGGGTAAGTGGCCTTTTAGCTTCCCTGGAAGGTGTGACAGCTATTCAAAGTTCCTATGGCCAGGTTATTCTCCAGTTTTGCCTTCTAAGTTTTACTTAATTAAAAAAAAAAAAAACATAGAGTATGTGCACTCACTGGAGAGAGATAGGCAGAGAGTTAAAGAGAGAAAGCAGCCCTATGGGGAATGGTCACACAACAATCCTTTCTCTTCCATTTCTTCTTTTGGGATTTTGGACACATATGCACAGGTGCCTGACATGTTTCCCAAGCCGTCACTTGAACATGCAGTCAGCCATGTGGGATCCAGCTGCCTTAACCACCCCACCAGGGGCTAGCCCCGTTTAAAGCTTTAAGATTAGTTTACTGTTTGTCCTCTGCTTCAGGCAGCTTCAACTTCACAATTGCCTCTAATTGTTTTCAACAAATGCTCCTGGGGAAAAGGCTTTTTCACAGCAGAATTTTGAGTAAGGGAAAGTAGACAGCTTTATGAGTGGTCTGTTTTAGGGGA
Organism: Tupaia belangeri chinensis; assembly: GCF_000334495.1. Classification (NCBI taxonomy): domain Eukaryota; kingdom Metazoa; phylum Chordata; class Mammalia; order Scandentia; family Tupaiidae; genus Tupaia; species Tupaia belangeri. Next base: position 1,154,864 of record NW_006159759.1, read on the forward strand.
CCACCAGACAGGTAACATAATGACAGTTCTCTGTAAATGTGCTATGAAGGAGCTCCAACCTATACCCGCTCTAGTTTATGACAGGCTGCTGGTTTCACTGTGATTGTAGGTTACTGGTTTTCAAGCTTATGACTGAGTTGGGGATGGAGAATAGAAATGGGGAAAATTACAAAACTATAGACTTCATTGGTCTTACCAATATTTAAGGGTTTTGCCAAAAATTATCGCAAGTCATTGGTTAATTTCTACAACTGTACAAAAGTTGATTCAGATAATTTTTATTTTGTGCTCTTATCCTTATTTCTTTTTGTTTTTCTTTCCTTTTTTTAGAGAGTGTTTTTGCTATAGGATGCGTGCACTCGCTGGAGAGACAGAGAGAGACAGAGAGACAGAAAGCAAGAAATCACCCCCTGGGGGGATGCCACGCTGCAATCCCTTCTCCATTCTCCTTTTGGGATCTTGGGCACACATGCACATGCACCTGGTGTTAGTTTAAGCTGCCAGGTCTGGGACCCAAACTACTATCGACTATGTGGGAGTCCAGCGATGTAAACATTATGCCATCTGCTTGTCTCTTGTTCTCATTTCTTTTATAGATGAGAGGATTTTGAAAGGAACTAGGTTCCAATGGAATAGTCCCTTGTAAATATTTCAAATTCAATCTCCCAGTACATTGGTCCTTAGCATTAACACTATCAAAGACTTTGTTAAAAATCAAATTAATCTTAACTACACCAAATAACTGTTATGAGTTAAGATAAAATCATTACAAATCATCATAAGTTGTCTTACTAAAAATGATCCCTGTGCAAATCCAAATATTGTTATGAATTGGATAATAAATGAAGGGTCAAGTCTCATTTAATTTTGGATTACAAATTTTGTTCTACCAGTTGTTGAGATCTATTCCAATAAAGCACGAGGAACTGAAGAGATAACAATGCTGTGTCTTTAGGCCTCATGGGCATAGAGATAACAATGCTGTGTCTTTAGGCCTCATAGGATTATGATAAAGTAGTCTTACGTCAATAAGCCACTTTTTTTTTCTTTTTTTCTTAAATGCTGGAGAGAGAGAGAGAGATAGAAAGAGAGAGCACCCTTCTATGGGACTTGGCCATACTGCAATCCTTTTCCCTCTAACTCATCATCCCATCAGGATCCTAGGAACAAGCCTATGAAAATGACATGTTTTTCAAATGGGTGAGGCCAGAAATCAAACTCTGGTCAGCCATGTAGGATTCATCTCTCTCTGCACAATTTTAACTGCTGTGCTATGGGGCCAGCCCCACTTACCTATTAATTTCCACAAGTCCCCACTATGAGAAGAAGACCATTCGTATTCTGTTTTTCCAGGAATTAATGTCATAACTGATGTGCAGCAATCTCTGAAAGGTTTGGTTACTTCTTTTTTTCCAACACATGGTAATATTGAAAATTTAGTAGCTGTCATTGGGGAAGGCAAAGAGGATTAACTACTATACTACTGGTGATGTTAACATGGGATTCTCCAACAAGCATATCTGGCTTTTCAGTGCTGACTTTGGATACATTAGAAAACATAGTCCTCAAGATACTTTATTGCCTTATGCTGCAAAGTCCTCTCGATGAGAGTGAGGGTATCCTTTAAAGTTGTGCAATGCACAATCTAGCTGTGTGCAGTATCCTGTTGTTGTTTTTCTCTATAGTCAAAGGTTTCTGGGGTTGGAAACTGACAGTTTCAAAAATTTAGTGAAGACCCATGGCTCTCTACAATGAAGGTTTAAAAAAAAAATAAAGAGACTGTTGTTCTCAAGACACAGGATTTTTGTTATATAAAGTTGAACATAATGGAGCTGTCCAATATTTTGGTTCTAGTAATATTATGTTTAATAACAATTAACAGGGTCAAAATGGCATGGTTTTTCTACAAGGCAGTGGAGTTTTCTGGTACAGGATGACTTGAGCAGTGGGGATCTCAGGTAAAATGTTACCTGTTTTTGTTACTTTAAAATCATCTTCTTACCATTTAAATCAGGGAAGCCATTTAATTTTCAATATTTCCCCCCAACATTCCAATCACAGAAAATCACTAGTCTAGTACTTCAGAGATGTTGGCATGTCCATCCCCCCCCCCCCCCTGTCTTCATGGACAGGGTGTGACTTCTGCATCCTTTAATAGGATATAGTGGAGGGTAAATAGTGATTGCCTGGTTCCTATGTGATAAATCCACTCCAGGATTTCGGTCTTATGACGTCCTTAGTGGACAGATATTATTGGTTCACATTATATAACCTAGCCTGGGTCACCTTTGGTTCAAGTTTCTATCAATTAGATGAGAAACTTGAAAGCAACCTCCAGATGCTTTAGCTTTTATATTTGAATATATAACCTGGTAATTATGCCCTGATCACTAAAGCATGAGTTAAGACATGGTGCTTACTTGATTTAGCAGCCTCACATTTCCCAATCTAATCTCATACACCTTCCCCATATGTTGCCAACTTCCAATACCAGCATCCTGCAATTGTTTGGCAGGTGAAGTTTCCTTTTGTAACCTCAACCCAGTCCTTCCTCTACCGCCACCATGTGGTAGATGTAGAGATTTACCACGCAGTTCACTCTTCCTGTGTGGACTTCGTAATTCTCAGCTATGGGGAGTACATGGCTAGTTTCTGATAGACAACTGCTTCACAGTCAGCCTTTGTGGTAGACAGCATCTTTACTCAATGCCACTTCCTTGATAGAGAAACACACACCTAGTGAGTAAAGGCAGAATAAAAAAGCTGTATATTGAAGCCTGAAGCAGGACAACTCTGATGTTTAATATCCAGGATTGAGCTACCCTTGTTTAGTTAGAAGATCTGTTGTACTTGCTTGCATTTTTGTTTTTTATTTTGCTTCCTCTCTTCCTTTCATAGTTTAATTCTTAAGAAAAAAAAAACAAACCTTTGTACCCCAATTTAGTCTCAGGGTTAGCTTCTGGAGAACCCATCCTGTAATGATTGGTATAAGAAGTAGTATGAGCTTAAAAAAAAATAAAGGAGATACTATGATGGGGCTTTGGAGTAGGGACATGCAGTGCCCAGCTTGAAATGGAGACCCCAGCACTGTTGGTAAGAGAAGCACATACAACTTTCAGTGATGGTATATTGTTCTGGTTTACCACGGGAAGGGACAACACTAGTGGGTAAAATCTGTCCGTGTTTGAGACATATGAACACTGTAAGAATCCATAAATCAGCTGGATGTTAAGAGTTTTTGTGCTACAGAAAGTTAGTAAATAGGCAATTAAAAGCTGGATCAGAGAACCAGAAGCTTTTTTTTTTTTTTTCTTTGAGAAGTTTTTGCTATAGGGCACGTGTGTTCACCCGAAATACAGAAAGACAGAAAGACAGAAAGCAAGACCCCCCCCCCCAGGGGGGATGGCCATGCTACAATCCCTTCTCCTCCTTTCTCTTCTTGGGATCTTGGACATGCATGCACACACGCCCAGCATGAGTTTAAGCCACCGGGTTTGGGACTCGAACCATGGTCGACTGCATGGTAGTCCAGCAGCATAGCCATTATGCCAACTGATGGTCTCCAGAGAGGCTCTTTGATTGTACATAAAGAAACTTTATTTCATGCATCAGGAAGACAAAGATGAGGACTAAGCTAAAGATATAATGGATAAGGGCCAGCAGGTGGCATGGAGTTTAAGGCATTGGAGCTCACAAAGCCAACTCTACAGTTCAATCCCAGATCAAGTGGCTTGGAAATCACATGGGGCATGTGTACATCCATGCCCCCAGTCCGAAGAGAATGGAAGAGAAAGGATTATAGTGCGGCTATTCCTCCAGCGGGTAATTTCTCACTTTTCCTCTCTTGGGCAAGCATACATACCCTATTAAAAACAAACAAACAAACAAACAAACAAAAACTAGAAAAAAAATATAATGGTTGAAGTGACTGAATGTCAAAGAGTTAAATGTCTCACCAAAACAAGTCTGTTATATCAAGTTCAGGGCCTGGTTGGGAGAATCTGAACAGTGTCACATGGGATGATAACATTCAGTAGATGTCACCCAAATTTTGGCTTCCCAGACTCCCCTGAATCTTTTTAGCTTACAGAAATAACCCTTAACTTCCTACTAAGGGCCATTACTTCCTTGTGATGAGAGGTAATACACAAAAATCTCTCCCACAAGGTGACACATGCCCCTTTCAGGAACTGCTTCTACCAGTCCTTCTTGCTACTAGGTCTATCATTATGGTTACGTTACAACATAACCCACATGAGAGGAGCTGGGCCTAGGAGGTATTAGGCTGGATGAAAGAAGAATGGTACTCTATTCCACAGGAGCTTCAGAAGTAGCCAATGGGAGTTGGGGTAATAAGTGTGGGACTGGCTTCTTGGCATGCTTGATTATAGGCCTAGAATATATGATTGAATATTAAGGCATTTGTAAATTTGGTAGTACCCTCCTGAGATGAAAGATTTGACTCTGACAAAGAAATTAGGACATGGGACAATCTTGCTACTTGAATGAGTTCTAAAAGCATAAAAAATGTAGTGGCTCAGGGTGAGCGAGGTTGAAATGCTTCTAAGTATTGTGGTAGTAGCAGAGAGAGGGGATCAAAGGGCTTGATGTCATGGGTAAACTATGATGACTGGAAGACCTACTGGATGACTATGTTCTATGGGAAGGCTCAGGGCGACATCATTTACAAAGGTATTAAGAAATGGAAGTGCACTTTGAGAAGAGTACTGGCATCACGGAAATGTTTGGTAGTGGTTCTTTCCTGTAGGGGAGGCACTCATAGAACTTGACTTCCTGATAGCAATAAGGATGATAGGATTCTGAAGTAATAGTACCCAGATGGCAGCACTTAGCCAAGGGAACAGAGCACTGCTGTTACCATGTTACTTGAAGGATGAAATGGCAGTCAAGGGCCTTTCCTCAAAGAGAATTATGGAGATGGTCAAAAAAAACATGGCAGCCAACAAAGAAACTGCTCAGCTTTTAGAAGTAAAAATAAATAAAAGATGGAAGACCTGGACATTGGACACTGAGAACATTTGCTCTGGTTAAAAAAAAAAAATCACAATCTTGGGGCTGGCAGGTGGTATGGTGGTTGAGGGCGGTGGGCTCCCAGATGGCTGACCACAGTTCGAGTTGTGTACCTGGCGGCTTGCTTTCTCACTTTCCCTCTCTCTCACTCTCTTCCTCTATGGTCAAATTAAAATAAATAAATAAAGATAAAATAAAACAATTCTTTAAAAAAAATCACAATCTCTCCTGAGCCAGATCAGAACTCAGAACACACTGAAAGATAACGGGGTTGCAGGAAAGGGCTCTACAGTACCATGGCAAGTGCACAGTGAAGATTCCCATGTCCTTCCTAAAGAGGACCTGAAGGCATTTCCAGCTAAACATACACTGGGAGAAACACAATACATGGGTAGTTTGAAGACTTTGAACACGTGGTCTGAAATAACATTGTTAAACAGAGAGCAAAATAATTTTTTGGGGAAGAAGGATACCAAAAAAATAAGTGAAGTTCTGGTCAAGGTCCAGCTGGGTCCATGAACCAACCCAGTAGTTATTTTCCCAGTCCCCAAATGTATCACTGTGTTTGCAATTCTGGCTAGCTGTGGAACACCCACACTGGAACTGGGTTCACAGACTACTGAGTAAGGGCATCATTTGAGAAAGGGCAAGAAGTCCCTGAAATCACCTTGTGCAGTACCAGGCAAGATAGTACATACAAGCAAAATCACATATCACAGGGAGATAGGGAGTGGTGGAGAAGAGTGTCACTCTTAAAGATATAAAGGTTGTAGGAGTGGTGGCCCTATCAAACCTCTCCATTTAATTTACCACTCTGTCCTATGCACAAACCATATAGATCTTCAAGGATAACTATAGACCTCTCTAAGATCATTCAAATAATATCCCCAATCAGAACTGCCAAGTCAGATATGGCACTTACGTTAGAATAGATTAATATGTCTTATATTTCAATCAGAAAAGATCAGAAAAAGTTATTTTCTCTCTCTCTCTCTCTCTTTTTTTTTTTTTTGGAGAGGTTTTTGCTATAGGGCGTGTGTGCTCGCCAGACAGACAGAGACAGAGAGACAGAAAGCGAGAAATCACCCCCCAGGGGGGATGGCCATGCCGCAATCTCTTCTCCTCCATTCTGCTCTCAGGATCTTGGGCACGCACGCACACCCGCCTGGTGTGAGTTTTAAGCCACTGGGTCTGGGATGCGAACCGTGGTTGACTACATGGGAGTCCAGTGACATAGCCATTACGCTAACTGCTGGTCCCAGAAAAAGTTATTTTTGAGGAGACAAAAATATAATACACATTTTATTGGCTTTTCTTCTTTAGTTAATCATGTGAGTGCAGAGATCTGGATTATCTGGATATCCTGAAGAACATCATAAGCTAACATATCATACAGCTGACAGTAGGCTGGTCAATGCTGTAAACTGAATGTTTGTGTTCTGCTCAAATTCATATGTTGAACCCTTAAGCTCCAATTTGATGATATTAGGAGGTGGGCCTTGGTAGGTGATTAGGTCATTAAGGCAGAGACCCTTATAAGAGGCCCCACGGGACCAGCAGATGACATCATGGACTCCCATGTAGTCGACTGCGGTTCAAGTCCTGGACACGGTGGCTTAAACTCACACCGGGCATGTGTACGTGCATGCCCAAGATCCTGAGAGGAGAATGGAGTAGAAGGGATTGCGGCATGGCCCTCCCCCGTGATGTGATTTCTCACCTTCTATCTCTCTGTCTCTCTGTCTCTTTCTGGTGAGCACGTGTGCCCTATAGGGAAAAACCTCTACCAAAAAAAAAAAAAAAAAAAAGATACCTTCATACAGGGCCAGCAATTGGGGTGGTGGTTAAAGCACTGAACTCAGATATGGCTGACCATAGTTCGAGTCCTGGACCCAGCTGCTTGAAAATCATGCCAGGCACATGTGCGCTTGCCCAAAATCCCAAGAGGAGGTTAGAAGAGAAGGAACTGCAGTGTGGCCATCCTCCTCAGGGGACGATTTCTCATTTTCTCTCTCTCTCTGGTGAGCCATGTGCCCTATGGCAAAAACCTAAGAAACAAAACAAAACAAAGATACCTTCACACAGGTATTGAGAATGATGTTAACACTAAGCATTTTGGGTAACCTGGCTGACAAATAATATTAATCATCATGCCAAGACACCTAGTTGCTTTTCTTAGCCTGGTCAACTTCTTCATTTTATAGATGAGAAAACAGAGATTAAGTGACCCACAGCAGACTGCTCTGTAAGATACTGGCAAACTAGTATTCTTTATTGTCTCCCTGAGACTATAGTCCATGGATTCCAATATGGAAACAGCTAGAATGCACACATGCTTCCTCTCTGCAGTGGAATTACTTTCCTACTTCATAATGCTGTTTAGATCACACATGTAGGTTCTCAATAAAGGAGTAGCAATGGTTACTACTGACAAAAGCACAAAATCATAATTTATGAAATGACAGAATTCTTAGCTCATAGCCTACTAAAGCTTTGTCTTCATTTAATTTATGTTAATCCATATGAAGATTAGCTATCCCTATTTGTATCAGTAAACATTTGTGACTTTTAAAAAACTTATTTAATTTTATTTATTATTATTGTTTTTTAAATTTAACCAGAAAAAGAGAGAGAGAGAAAGAGAGAGAGAGAGAAAGTCTTTAAGTCAGAGACTCCAACAGTGGTCAGCAATGTGGAAGTCCAGCACCTTAACCACCACCCACCACCACCTGCTGGCCCCAACATTTGTGACTTTTATTGTTGAAGATTATTTCTAAAAACTGGCCATAAACACAGCAACTGCCTATAATCTGTCTAAGTATCTCTGTATCCGCAGCAATGTTATAAGCTCCTCTTTGGAGGTCAGGGAGAGTTGTCTCACTTTTTGGAAGCTAAGACACATGTTGGCCTCTGTTTTTAGAAGTTTTAATTGCCAGAGGACATGTGTGCTCACCAGCGAGAGAGACAGAGAGACAGAGAAGGAGGGAGGTGGGGGGAGAGCAAAAGCACCCTTCAATGGAGCGTGGTCACACTGCAATTCTTCTCCACTTTTCCATCCCATCAGGATTGTGGACATGCACACACATGTGGCTGGTGTGACAGGATAAGACTTGAACCATGGTTGGCCATGTGGGATCTGGCTCCCTTAACCACTAAGCCTTACATGTTTACCTCTTTTATGTGTTCTACCTACTTGTTTTCTTAGGAACAGAAGTCCAACCACATCCAGAGGGGTAGAATGATTTTTCTTTATAAATCTTAACCTTTCTCCCAGGGTATTGATTCAATATGATGTCTGTCATTATCTATCTATCTATCTGATTTTGTTTCTCTCTGCCTTTCTGTTTTGCTGCCAAATATTTTAATATGAGTACTGCACTTTCATGGTACCCACGAATCCTGAATTTGTCTTCTTTCTCTGCTTTATTAGCTTTGCCAGAGAATATCTCTATCCCTGATTCTTGACACCCTTAGTTTTAATGACATGGCTAAGTGTTCTGTAGCCTTACTACTGAGGATGACAATGGGCCAAACCCTGCATGTAAACAAACACTCCTCACAAATCCTTTTTGCGTATTTCCACAAAGTGTATTTAATAATATGCCTTAACTAGCTTCTGGATTTATATAGTGGTTCAATGCTTTTCTACTAAGAGTTTCAAAATTTTAAAGTAAAATTCATTGAAGACAATAGCCTAAAGTTATGGTTAATTTAAAACAAATTAAGTATTATCGTTATAAGATCTTCTTAAAATGTCTACCAGCAGGTGGCAGCATAATCTTAAATATTATTAGTATTAAGAAATTAAATTACAGAAGATGGGAATAACATATTAAATACATAGATTACCTTCAGTTTCACCCATATGATTTTCTTACACCAAGACATCTCTTATGTTTTTCAAGAGCAATAAATGTTATTAATTTTATAAATTTAAAAATATGTAGTATTATTAGAATGCATGTTTTTCTTCTTTGCTTAGGGAGTCTACACTTGCTGGAGAGAGACAGAGAGCGAGAGG
>NW_006159759.1:1163926-1170092 GCF_000334495.1 Tupaia belangeri chinensis
AGAAAAAGCACTTCCAGGGGGATGGTCATGCTGCAATCCCTCTTCCTCCATTCTCCTCTTGGGATTTAGGGCATGTGCGCACACACACGCTCAGCGTGTTTTTCAAGCCACCAGGTCTGGGAATGGAACCATGCAGTTTGCCACGTGGGATCCAGCCACCTCAACCTTCATGCCATCTGGTGGCCTACAATACATCTTTAATTATAAAGTCAAGCTAAATTATATGTGCCAATTCTAAATTTATGGCAAATGAGACATGGTCTCAATACAAGTATTACTTATTTTTAAGGTTCAAAATACCTCCTTTTAAATGTCAGGTGCTATTTGCTAGGGAGTCCCTCTAAAATCAGGTACTTTATCTAAATAATTAAAACATTTTTAGAAACTTTTGCAAGTAACTGCTCTTTTTTGGGATCTAGACATTTCTATAATTTGAAGAGTTTACATATAGAAAATGTGGGTTATTAAACAACTATGCATGGCTTTAAAAAAAGCTTTTTGGCACGAAAGTAAACTTAAACTTCAATTTCATTTTTTAAACGAACTTTTAAAAAACATTTAGTTATTTCTCCTATGAGTGAGATAGGGTTAGAGACGGCATCCTCAGCAGGGTCTTTGACAGCACAAACCATCCCCAGCTTCAGCCAGCTCTGGGATCACGGGCACATGCATGCCTGGTGTACTCAGGGAGGTTTCTGGATGCAATTCCAGAATCTTCCCATGTGGGTCAGCCTTACTAAACATCCTGTTTTACCACTGTGCCACTGTCTAGCCTTTCCATGAACTTGTTGAAGTCCCCTCATGTATGATGAACTGTTACATTCTATTGCTTTCTCCTACAACATATAAACTAAGCGTGTGTACGTGGATATAAAGTGAAGTTAACAAAAAGGTTAATTTCTTCAAATATTTTAAAATGTAAACTTCTTCAGTTAGATTTTTTAATTTATGGAACTAATGAAAAAACTATTACAGAATCTATTTAACTGTGGTTAACTTACAAAGCCGCAGCTGACCACGTGGGAGTCCAGCCCCTTAACCAACATGTCACCTGCCAGTCTAGTGTGTCAGTAATTTTTAAAGCTCCAAGTGTGATTCTAATGTGAGCTAGGGTTAAGAGCCATTGGTTTAGATAAATTCTTCTTCTTTTTAAAAAAAATCATCAGAGGTCACATGCGCTCGCCAGAGAGAGGGAGGGAGAGAAAGTACCCCTGAATGGGACATAGTCATGCTTCAGTCCTGTTTCCTTAATTTCTCATCAAATGGACAATAAATAAATATTCTACCAGGCAGATATTTCCATTTTATAAACAATGAAATCTGGGCTCAAGAGGTTAAGTAATTTGTCAAAAGTCATACAGGAGAACTAGATCGTGGACCCGAGACTGTCCAACTCCACAATCAAGCCTGCCTCAGTTTCACAGTTCAGCAATGCTATAGCCAATGTAGGAGCAAAGGACTGGACAAGTACCGTCTGTCCATATGGCCCAGGTCAGGCCAAAGTGATTGAGCCTCATTCAGTCATAAGATGCAGGCTGCCCCAGGAAAGACATCACCTTGGACAAGTCAGCTCCTTTAGGGTCACTTTGGCTGTAGATGAAGACTCACGTCAATGTAAACATACACGCATATAAGTGGTCTTTTAAAAGTCCATGGAAAATGCATATAATGAAACTGTGCATGAACTTAACTTTTTTTTTTTGGACTGAAATAAACTCATGCTTTAATTCAATTTTCTACCAACTCTGTGATACTCTATTCTTTTTTTTTTTTTTTTTGGTCTTTTCTCATCTTTTGTCTCTGTTTCACCTGGATATTATCTATGGCTGTCTCTTAAGTTTCAATCTTTTCTTCTGCAATTTCTAATGTACTCTTTTTTTTAAAGAATTATTTAACTTTTGGGACCAGCAGGTGGCGTGGTGGTTAAGGCGCTGGACACTCTCCCACGTGGCCAACTGCAGTTCGAATACTGGAACTGGTGGCTCGCTTTCTCACTTTCCCTCTCTCTCTCTCTCTCTCTCTCTGTGTGTGTGTGTGTGTATCTCTGGTCAAATGAAAAGAATGAATAAATAAAATTAAATAACTATTTAAAAAAAAGAGTTATTTAACTTCATTAATTTATTTATTTAAATTTGACCAGAGAGACAGAGGAGGAGTGAAGTGAGAAAGCAAGCAGCTGGTCTGGGACTCAAATCACGGTCCTCCATGTAGGAGTCCAACGCTCTTAACCACCATGCCACCTCCTGGCCCCTCTAATGTACTCTTAATCCCATTTGGTGTATATTCCCTCATAGACATTACAGTTTTTGTCTCCAGAAGTTCAAAATTTGGCTTTTTTGTTTTGCTCATATTTCTATTTAATATGGTTCATCTTCTAGCTTCTTAAACATATGAAATACAGCTACAATAAGTTTTTCAATATTTTGGCTTTCTAATTCTGTTATATTTCTCCTTGCTGGTCTTTTTATAATAATTATTTTTAAATTGCCAGAGGCAACATATGCTTGCCAGAGAGAAACAGAGAGACAGGGAGAAGGAGAAAGCACCCTAATGGGGTACGGTCACAATGCAGAGCCTTTTCCTCCATTTCTCCATCCTGTTAGGATTCTGGACACACTTGCACACGTGAGTGGTGTGTTCCTCAAGCTTCCAGGCTGGGATTTGATTTGCAGTTGGCCATATGGGATTCTGTTCCCTTCTGCTCCCTGGATACGAGGCCAGCTTGCTGGTGAATTTTGATTTTCATTTTTTTCTCATTATGGAATGTCTATCCGTCTATCTGTCTTTCTTTCTTTCTTCTTTTTTTCCTATTGTATATGTGGTAATTTTTTAAATTGATACCAACTTCCTTTTTTATTTTTTCACTATCGGGCATTTACACTCCTTGGAGAGAAAGACCGAGAGGTAGGGAGGGAAGGAGAAAGAGAGAGAGGGAGAAGGAGGGGGAAGAGAGAGGGAGAAATCACACCCCGGGAGGAATGGCCGTGCCACAATCCCTTCTCCTCCATTCTTCTCTTGGGATTTTGGGCACGCATGCACTTATGCCCAGTGTGATTTTTCAAGCTGCCAGTTCGAGTCCCACGGAATTAACCACGTGGAATCCAGCACCTTAACCTCCATGTCACCTGTTGGCTCAAGACTTTTTATTTTAACTCATTGGGTACTGGATATTTTTGTATTATTACAAATATTTTAAGTTTTAATCTGAGGTGCAGTTAAGTACCTTGAAACACTTTAATTCCTTTAGTCTTTGTGAGGCTGTTCTGTAAAACCATTTAGAACATCGTTTCGTCCCACTACTGAGGCAAAGTCCATCTGAATATTTTACCTGATTCCCTATGCAGTATGAGGATTTCCACTCTGGCTGTGGGGAACGGGGACTATTTATAGTCCCATGTGAGTTGAGTATTGATACCTCAGCTACTTATACATGCTCTTTTTCTGCCTAAGTAGTTTTGTGTGTGTGTGTGTGTATCTCTGGTCAAATGAAAAGAATGAATAAATAAAATTAAATAACTATTTAAAAAAAAGAGTTATTTAACTTCATTAATTTATTTATTTAAATTTGACCAGAGAGACAGAGGAGGAGTGAAGTGAGAAAGCAAGCAGCTGGTCTGGGACTCAAATCACGGTCCTCCATGTAGGAGTCCAACGCTCTTAACCACCATGCCACCTCCTGGCCCCTCTAATGTACTCTTAATCCCATTTGGTGTATATTCCCTCATAGACATTACAGTTTTTGTCTCCAGAAGTTCAAAATTTGGCTTTTTTGTTTTGCTCATATTTCTATTTAATATGGTTCATCTTCTAGCTTCTTAAACATATGAAATACAGCTACAATAAGTTTTTCAATATTTTGGCTTTCTAATTCTGTTATATTTCTCCTTGCTGGTCTTTTTATAATAATTATTTTTAAATTGCCAGAGGCAACATATGCTTGCCAGAGAGAAACAGAGAGACAGGGAGAAGGAGAAAGCACCCTAATGGGGTACGGTCACAATGCAGAGCCTTTTCCTCCATTTCTCCATCCTGTTAGGATTCTGGACACACTTGCACACGTGAGTGGTGTGTTCCTCAAGCTTCCAGGCTGGGATTTGATTTGCAGTTGGCCATATGGGATTCTGTTCCCTTCTGCTCCCTGGATACGAGGCCAGCTTGCTGGTGAATTTTGATTTTCATTTTTTTCTCATTATGGAATGTCTATCCGTCTATCTGTCTTTCTTTCTTTCTTCTTTTTTTCCTATTGTATATGTGGTAATTTTTTAAATTGATACCAACTTCCTTTTTTATTTTTTCACTATCGGGCATTTACACTCCTTGGAGAGAAAGACCGAGAGGTAGGGAGGGAAGGAGAAAGAGAGAGAGGGAGAAGGAGGGGGAAGAGAGAGGGAGAAATCACACCCCGGGAGGAATGGCCGTGCCACAATCCCTTCTCCTCCATTCTTCTCTTGGGATTTTGGGCACGCATGCACTTATGCCCAGTGTGATTTTTCAAGCTGCCAGTTCGAGTCCCACGGAATTAACCACGTGGAATCCAGCACCTTAACCTCCATGTCACCTGTTGGCTCAAGACTTTTTATTTTAACTCATTGGGTACTGGATATTTTTGTATTATTACAAATATTTTAAGTTTTAATCTGAGGTGCAGTTAAGTACCTTGAAACACTTTAATTCCTTTAGTCTTTGTGAGGCTGTTCTGTAAAACCATTTAGAACATCGTTTCGTCCCACTACTGAGGCAAAGTCCATCTGAATATTTTACCTGATTCCCTATGCAGTATGAGGATTTCCACTCTGGCTGTGGGGAACGGGGACTATTTATAGTCCCATGTGAGTTGAGTATTGATACCTCAGCTACTTATACATGCTCTTTTTCTGCCTAAGTAGTTTCCTTATCTTTATCTTTTTTTTTTTTAAGAATTATTTTATTTAACTTTATTTATTTATTTAATTTGACAAGAGAGGGACCAAGTGAGGGAGAGTGAGAGAGACAAAGTAAGAAAGCAAGCCACCAGATCCAGGACTCGAACCATAGTTGGCTATGTGGGAGTCCAGTGCTCTTAACCACCACACCACCTGCTGGCCCCAACCTTTATCTTCTTATTACTTATCTAAAGGCTTGAAGGGAAGTCTGAAAACTGTCTGGAGCTCTCTCACTGCATGGCTCTCTCCTCTCCATGACTCTGTCCTATGAAGTTTAGCTAGCTCAGTCGCCTAGGACTCCCATCTCTGGTTCTTAAACTCAGGGATACTGCCTAAACCATCCTGGGTTCATTTTCTACGTAACACAGTTTGAAAATTCTCTCCAAACTGTAAGCTCAGGTACTTCCTGGACTACATCATCTGATTCTCATTTCTGAAGGATCACTGCACTTTTTAGCTGGGTGTCCAATATCTTCAAAATCATTGTTTTATATGAATTAGCCAGATTTTTAGTCATTTCAGGTGGAGAGAGAAAAGTGTCCCTGTGTTCATTACATCTTGCCAAAAGAAGTTGTCCTCTAAAGCTAATTAGGAATCATATTTTTTTCATACAATTAAAAAAAATATATTGTTGAGGTTTTTGCTATAGGGTGTGTACGCTTGCCAGAAAGACAGAGAGAGACAGAAAGCAAGAAATGACCCTGGGGGGATGGCCACGCTGCAGTCCCTTCTCCTCCATTCTCCTCTCAGGATCTTGGGCACGCATGCACATGTACCCAGCGTGAGTTTAAGCCACTGGGTCCGGGACTCCAACTGCGGTCAATTACATGGGAGTCCAGTGACATAGCCATTACGCCAACTGCGGGTCCCTTTTCATACAATCCTTTATAAGATCTGGAGTAAACTGTATGATTACCATATGAAATTCAACAAAAAGGTAAGAGAATAAAGGTCATGCTGTGTGAGTGTATGTGTGTGGATTCCTTTTTATAAAGTGCTTTAGATCAAGGGTCCGCAAACTTTCTATTAAGTTATTATGTTACTTGAGTATGCTGCCATTCATCCTCTGTTTTAACTACTCAACTCTACTATTTAAGTCCAAGAGCAGCAATAGATAATACATAAGTGAATGGGCATGGCTGTGTTCCAACAAAGCTTTATTATAAAAACAGGCCCTGGGACCAGCAGTTAGCGTAATGGCTATGTCGCTGGACTCCCACGTAGTCGACCGCGGTTCGGGTCCC